>NW_022987723.1:1345503-1810503 GCF_902827165.1 Trematomus bernacchii
TGATATTTGAATGGTTTCTGTAGCTGAAAGTAGGCTGAAGTTATTCGACGGCAAAAAACGTGCGGAAGAACTGAAATAAGAAGATGAAGTTGAAGAATAAAGATTTGAAGAACTATCGTGGAATGCTGTGTCTCTGTCATTATGAAGTCATTTGGGGCTTTTTAGTAACTGACTGGGAAGGTAACCAGTCCTTTATGCTCTGCTCACCCTGGCCACATGAGGGCAGCATCAGCTCACCCACAACACTCACTTCCCACTCTGCATTTATGACACTCTTTCTCCCCCGGGGGGGGGAATGCAAATTAATGAGCTCTACCCATGCAGACATGGTTTGGTAGAGAGGAATTGCTCCCTCCTAGTTGAAGCAGTTTGGTCAGCAGGAAGGGAACATTTGATTTATTTTAAGTTAATAGCAGGGGTTGAATTAGAAAGAGAACATCGAGTGGTGACAGAAAAAGAGAAGTAAGGTGTGAGTTTTGAGCCCTTCAGGAGATTTGAAGTTGATGGAAACAGCAGTTTATTTGCTCTCATCACATCAATCCACCTTTTGCTGACACAGCCATGGTATTATAGTCGATACTGCTCAACAAAATATTTGAGATCGTTCTGTCTCAACGATTGCTATTTTGTGTTATAAAATGCAGACTCTACGATCTGTCACTTTTGAAACTACATTTTTTCTTTATGCATTTATATAGGCGGCGGTAGTGGTGGATTTACAGGGACCGATAGTGATGTAATAGTCCTTCCTCCCTGCCCTGCAGCAGAAATGCCTTGTGATGGATTGAGCTGTGTGCCGTAGAGACGTGGTAGCAGGTGTCAGTGGCAGAGCTTAAATGAAAAAGTTCTTCATAAAGAAATTATAAAATATTGTTCCTCTGGTTGTATGGCTTCGCTTTCATAGCAGGTAGGTGTTGACGTTTAGCTGAAGTGAAATATAACAAGCAGAAGGGCTTCAACGCACGCCGCTGTGTGGACGGGCCGTTAAGTCTCACAGTCTTTCCTAATTTTGGCTGTTCTCAAGCTTCTTCTGCTTGCATTATCAGGCCATTCATTATTAAGTATTATGTATGCAGCCAAAGTGTACATGTGAGCGAAGTGATTGACAGAATAAGTGTTGGAAAAAATATTCCTAGTTGTACAAAATGTTACATAAAATACAATGGTGTCCTCAGGCATATGGACACAGTGATATGTTCCCATAAAACGTAATCATTGTGATCAAAACTCTCATAAAATGACACGTCTGTCTTCTTCATAGACAGTCTAGGCATGGTTGTGGTTTTGCAATGCCCTCAAGGCGCATTCATCGCCTACTCAGTGGATGTGGAGTCTGGAATAGCAGCAGACTGTGCTAAATCACGCTAAATTGGCTCACCCACCATGTGCCACAACTAAAACTCCCATAAACATGTAGGCACTTGCAGACACAAAGACAGACATGCTGTTAAACACACACACACACACACACACACACACACACACACACACACACACACACACACACACGCAAGCCTCTGATTCCTTGTTTGTTTATTTATTATTTTCGTACGTGTTCCCGGAACAATGGATTAGTGGAAAATGGTCAAATATGAGGGGTGATTTCAACGCCGCATTGCTTTACACACACACACACACAGAGCCTAATACATACTAAAACAGACCTTTAAAATAAAATGGATGTATCTTAACTACACGTTCCAGAGGTTAGAATGACTGCTGCAAAGGATTTCTGAGAAATAAAATAAAACAATAGTGTTTTTTTGTGTATATTTACGTTTATTTGTGTCTTTACAGGTTTCTAATGTGCAGGCGCGGGCTGCACGGCTGTGCTGGGCCCCCCCGGCAGGGCTGGGGAACAGGTTAAGTAACGGGATGACTGTGTCCTGCTCCTTCGAGGTCTCTCTCTCAGATAAGGGACGAGATGGAAAGTTTCGCCTTATATACAGGTAGGAAACACACTCCAAATGTATAAAGTGCAAGGCATCAGCTTCAAATACAGAAACATCAAAAGGATACTGCTGTGATTTTTATGCTTTGTTTGTGTGTTTGTTTTCAGTGGCGAAGAAATGGAGTACCACCTGAAAGACCTAAGACCAGCGTCAGACTACCACGTACGGTAAGGACTTTCCCATAGGACATTCATGACTTGGATATGGTGTTAAAACGACTTCAATCCTGTGTTTTTGTCACATTCCTAATATCTATAAGTCAGGTTTGTGGGTATTCACAATATTAGGATTCAAGCTTTATCCAGCCTTATTGATTTTGATGTCTTGTGTGTTTGCTAAAGGGTGTCGGCAATGTACAACTTGGTTCGAGGCTCGTGTTCAGAGACCGGCTCGTTCACCACTCACTGCAGCATCCCCGATGTCCCGCTGAGCCCGAAACTCTCCCACCGCACCAAGAGCACCCTCACCCTACAGTGGAAGGTACCGGCACAAACACACATGCCTGTTCATCACAAAGACATTCGGTAACACATTTTGCCCCAATAAACATCACAGTGACTTATAATCATTTGGTTCTAATGGATAAATCCACACTGCCAAACAAGACTCTAGGTTTTTATGTCCACCTTACCAGTTTGTAGAGTTATACACTTGGAGAAAAACTTTATTCTTTGAGTAAAGGGAAGAGTATGTTACTTGATTCAATACCTAGCTTAACTTCTTCTTACACAAGTTATTTTATCCCCTCACACTGTCACTGATAAAAAGTGGCATCAGTTACCCAGACAGGATATGAGGCCAATCATAAAGTCACAGCAGGTATTTTGTCTGTCAGTGTCAGATTATTTTATCCTTTGCTAATCTATTCATCTCTCTCTTGTCTCCTTTCTGCCTCTCTCTGTCCATTTTCCTCACGTCCACAGCCCCCGGGCGACAACGGAGCCAAAATTACAAACTACCTGCTCGAGTGGGACGAGGTGAGTCTGTCTCTCACTCTTCCATCTTCTGTCATGCCTTCCCCTTACTTCCAAAAAGCACTCTTACCTATCGCAGACATCACTAAACAGATGTCAACATCCGGCTCCTCAGACAAGATTTAATAAGTTGTGAATGATGTCTTTCCGATCTGTGTCAGCCACACATTTTCCTTTTGATTTTTCCTTACAATTCTCCTGTTGCCATGGATCTTGTCGCCCTCTTATATATTATCTTATTTACTTTATTTTCCATCGTTTTCATGCATTTATCTCTTCTCTCCTCTGCAGGGAAAGAAGAACAGTGTTTTCAGAGAATGTTACTTTGGGAGCCAGAGACACTATAAGGTGTCACGACTGTTTCCCGCCTGCGGCTACACGTTCAGAGTGGCTGCACGCAACGACATTGGCACAAGGTACTGTTGTCTCTGACTGAATACATAAACATATGTGCGACCAACAAATACACCAAAAGGAGAAATGTATTCATGCACAGATCACGAAGAATAGCATTGGAAGCATATGTAGTAACTATTTTTATTCCCTTATTTATATACTGTAGAAGCATGGATTTACTGTAATACATGTCAATTGGCCCTTAAAATGATATGAGGTCTGCAACCATTGTTTAACACTAGATAAAGCCAGGGGTCGCTGTATACCTAAAACCGCCAATGGGTAAAATGTACCCGCTATTAGAATGCATTGATTTTCAAGGTACAATGTTCTTTTATTTATCATACTAGAACACAGGGTTAACAGTGAGTTTTGATCGCACAGTGATGAAACTTATACCAATAGAATCTGTGGACTCTCAGCTTTCATATGATATTTAGTTTGTGCAGATAGCATGAAGTATAACATATCGCTACCATGAGTTATGTGCAAAGTGTCTCTCTCTCTCTCTCTATCTATCTCTCTATATATCTATCTATAACTATCTATAACTATCTATCTATCTATCTATTTATCTATTTATCTATCTATCTATCTATCTATCTATAACTATATATCTATCTATCTCTCTACCTCTCTATCTATCTATCCCTCTATCTATCTCTCTATCTCTCTATCTATAAGGAACCGCAGTAGACAACAGGCGTTGCTATAGCAACACGTCATGTTTATGCGCAAAATCAATAGCTCGAAAATCACTACATTTTCTATAAGGTAAATATTACCCGCTGGCGCTGATGGGTATAAATGGCTATTTTTTGGGCCATTTTTTTCAACCTGACTTCATATTGACCATTTTTAACAACAGAAGGTGCTACATAACACACTTTCAGGAAAAGTCACAGACTGGGAGACTTGAATATTTTATTGAAAAAAAGTGACATACAATCAAGAAAGAGCTGCGGGTAAAATGTACCCGTTGGCGGTTCTTGTGTTAAGTAACCATGGACAGTATACGAGTACATATTGTATCAATGTCAGCCAAAACATATAGTACATTTTGATGATAAATTGAGGGACAGAGACTCACAAACATGCCCCAGTCTACCTGTGGCAATTATAGCACAAGAGACAGGAGTCGTTTTTCTCCTTTTCCCTCCATTTCCTCTCGTCTCCTCTTTGTCATTATGGCAGTGCACATCTCTCCTTTTAGTCGTAAGGTTGAGAGGGAAAAAGTAATGGGGGAAAGTGAGCGTGAGAGAGGAGATATAAGCTATATGGCTGATTTCAGGAGAGCCTTAATGCTTCATTTAGTTTAAATTACTTTTGAATCCATAGGAACACTTGCTCTTACAAACATACTCGGCACATGGATACCGATTGTTATATATTATTCGTAATTTTAAAATGTTTTCCGACCACCTTAACCCCTGCTGCTGCCCATACATTCAAATAATTTCCCTCCTGCTGCTACTCTCAAATTACCCGTCGTCACCTCCTGTTTTCCATCTGGCGTCGGACATGTATATCTAATCAGAATCAGAATACCTTCATTCTAAATGTTCCCTTGTCACACATAGTCTTAAAATTGTAGTTTTTTTATTCTCTCATCTTTGATCCTCCAAGCCCCATCACCTAGAACCCTTCACCTGAAAATGACAATTGATGACAGCATTAGAAAATCTTAATCACATTTTCCCCGGCTTTCACTTTTCAAATCTTCTCCTCTCAGCATCTGTGAAATTGTAATTCATGAACCATAACCTCTCTAACCTTAAAAGTAATCCAAAGGGTTCTTTTATTTGCTTGAGCAAGTTGAATATAAGCAAGACTGTGACTTAAAGGTCCCCTATTATACTGTTTTTCATCAATATATTATAGGTCTCAGATATATACAAAACATGTCTCTGAAGTGTTTGGCTCCAAACACCAAACAGATCATTGCAGCATCCCATAATCCCCTCTGTTTCAGCCCTGTTTCAAAAGTGCTGATTCTCTGTCTGTTACTTTAGATGAAAATAAGGAGCCCCTCCCCACGCCCCTCTGAGAGATATTTGGTTAAAAAGAACTCAATGGTGCTCTAGGAGGAGATTCAGGTGATAAGGTAGGGGGGGGTTACCTTGGTTGCTGATTGGCTAATGGTTACACAAGCCAAAAAAACGTTATGACATCATAAAGTGGCCAAAATCTGATCAGCTCATTTTCAGACAGGTTTTTATATAAATGGATCAGGACAAAAAGTGAGAGAATCTTTTTCCTGAAACTTCCAGAATCTCTTTCCACAGAGGGGACACATGTTGATGTAGAAAAGACATGACAAAGTGGATTTTGCATAATATGTGACCTTTAAAATTGAAATGTGTTTTGTGCAGTGGTTTCAGCACAGAGGTGGTGTTCTACACCATGGGCACCCTGCCTGCTCTGCCTCTGGCGCCGCGGCTGGTCAGGGCGGGGGTGTCCTGGGTGACCCTGGAGTGGGGGCGTCCTGAGGGCAGTCCGAGCGAGGAGCAACTCAAATACACACTCGAGATCCAGGAGGACAACAGCGTGAGTACCGTGCACATGTAAACCTATACCATAAGAAAACATTTATTAAGTTTATCTTGCTGGCACAGGTTTATTTTTCTTTATATTAAAACCAGGCCTCATAGATACGTTTCAGGACCTACACAATCCACCATAGCAAACTTGGTTTTGTGAAATTTGTTTTCGTGGTGTTTCATTCAGCTCTGTGCTGTCAGTCACGAGAAGAGCAATAAGAGAATACAAAACTTCCCCCAGGAAACTATATACCTAAAAAACTGATACTATTTTAAGGAAATAGAAATAATTGCTTGCATTGCAAAATAGTCTGGAGAGATGGACAGCACAGCAGATGCAAAGAGCAGTAATTTATTTCATACACAAGCTTGGACACACCATATGCACTGTTGTATGTAAATAAGAAAGGAATTGCATAAAAGGCACTCCTTACTCCCCCTTACACGCACATTTGTACAAAGTCAAATTCAGCATTTACTGCATACATCTGTTTATAAATGTACATTTTAATCAATACCGGACTAATACCTCACACACACACACACACACTGACAGATTTGTTGTGTCCTTATTTCCCACAGGGAACAGACTTTCATCCTAAGTACACTGGAGAAAACTTGACCTGTACTGTACAAGGACTGAAGAGGAGTACACAGTATAAATTCAGGGTGAGTCACAACTTTCCCCATTTATTTATTTTAAAGATTATTTTGTTGGTATTTTCACCTTCACTGGACAGATTACGGTGTAGAGGAAAGAGTGGAAATGGGAGAGAAGGGGGGGTGGGGGGGGGGGGGGGGTAGGCTATGTCATGCAACAAAGCACAGCTTAAAACGATATAATCAGTTTCAAAGTCTGATGAGTATAAGTATACCTACAAACTTCCCCCAGCTAAATATTATATTATCATTTTAAGCTGCGGGAACTTTGTTGCATTGAACTTTTTGTTGATACTTCTGGTTGAGAGTTAGAGAAGACCTATACCACTCTCATGTCTGTGTGTGTAAATATGAAGCTAACATTGCAGCCAGTTAGCTTAGCTACAGTAAGACTCCAGAAACTCATTGGAAAAGCAAGTCCAGCTTTATATCTGCAGGTTATAGCTTCATGTTAACCTTACAAACATTAGAGTACTCTAAGTCTTCTCATCTAGAAAACTCTACTGGAAGCAAACGTTTCTGCGTGTATACATGTTTCAGAATGATAGAAATGAATAAGAATTAGCATGATATAGCATTAGCTGTTTTTGGTGTATGAGTTAAGTGGGATTTCCTAAATAGGATGTTGTTCAAATAAAAAGTAAAAATGTAGCTTAAAAGTTACGTAAAAACCCCCAATAACTTATTTTAGTTTGAATTCGGCTTTCTGGCTTGAGAACAGCTCATAAAACGAGTCATCATGTCTGCCTATTAATCAATTTCCAGTCAGTGATGGTCTCTTTCTGGTAAATGTTTCCAAGGATACAAATGTATTCAGGCGACTTTCTGTAATTATAAAACATCAATCAATCTAGGAATGAATACAGTACAGTATAATCAGTATACCACCAGTAATTTGACTGCAAATTGAGCAGAAGTGAAGGAAGGCCACTCATCAGCCATTTAGCGAGTAGAGAACACTGTCCGGCTCGACTAAAAGCTGTGATAGCATTTCATCATGAGGGGACATTGTGAGACAAAATGTACCATCAGTGAATCTCTGTAAGCGAGTTCGCACAATCATGAATGTAACCACTGCTGAGTGTGTCTTGTTAGCCATGTATTACGGTTCAATCGTATAAAACATCTCCTGTGGACTTCCACTCACGTGTACCTGTCCTCACTTGCATAATCTGATTTAACCCGAGTACATGAACATACATGCTCACAAGAGACACCTGTGTTCTTTGTGATGGCCACCTGCTGAGAGCATCTGGGAACAAATAATTGATTGTCCACATGGGTTGGGTTAATGGAAGAATTAAACTGAAGAGGGATGAAGACACAGGTGGAGGAACAGAGAGTAATGGCTTCTATTTATCAGGCTGTTTCTTTACTTATTGATAAATGTCCACACCATTACCACCCCACTGTTACTCCTTGTGTCTTCTCTTACCCTTTTCTTGCTTTCTCCCACGCTTCATACCATCCTTTCTCTGTATCCTGTCATTCTGGCACACCCTATTTTCCTATTTGCTGTTTTCCTTTTCTTTTGTTCGCCTTACACTGTCCTTCCTTTATCAACGCTTACATTTGTCAATTTCCCCGCCCATTTCCTGCAGCTCATAGCATCAAACATGGAGGGAAAGAGCAGTCCCAGTGAAGTGTTGGTGTGCACCACCAATCCAGACAAACCAGGCCCTCCATCTACCCCCTGTGTCACTGCAGAAACCCCCTACGGATTCACCATCACATGGGGTAAAGATACGCACCAACACACACATGCACATGCATTAAACATTCTGGTGCATTGACCAGTGGAAATACACAAAGTCTACAGGGAAACATAACCACCAAAAGTGAATTCTTCTTTTAGTTTTAACCCTTTATTTTGATCATGTAGTCAATTTAACCTGTTAAGCCCCGAGCCTGTTTTTCAGGTTTCAGGCTCGAAAATGACATGCCCAAAACAAATGACTACAACTTCACTTCTAAAAGGGTTATATGAATAATTTATTTTATCAAAGCAAGGTTACATCTGTGAGTTGGATGTAGAAGTGTCAGAATCAATATAGATTTTTCTCAGTCAGAGTAAATTCAGATGGAATATAGTAAAAAAATGTAAATTCTTACCTCCGGCTAAAGAAAAAACATTACTTATAGTGAAAACCACCCTTGAATGATGGGATGGTAGACTAAAAGCTTTAGGAATCCAAACTATAACATATAATAAGTACCCTGTATCAAGATTGAGGCAAAACAAGTGAGATTTGACCTTTTTAGAGAGGTTTAGCAAAAATAAGTCCAGGCGGAATAAGCTTTCGGCACATTTGGGTACATCTGGTTCCATCAGTGCCATTTGACCTTTTTCAGGTACCAGACTATAAAAATGATGTATTACATTGAATTATCACCATAGGTATTCATTCCATCCAAAGAAAAAAAAGAAAAAGACCCGCCGACGGGGGCTTTGGGGCTTAACAGGTTAAAGACTGCTGAGATACTTAGGATTGCTTTAAAAAGAAAGAAAGCAAAGGTTGAACATTTTGTACATTTATTATTGGGATAATATAAGAATATAGTTTTAAAATAATCTGGTTTTCATTGGTTTGATTCAAATAAATGTCCAAAGTGTCATTGTTTTATTAGGTTGTTGCTTTTGTAATCAAAAAGGTCGAACAGAGCGTATTGCAGAGGAAATGTAGTGATGGATAGTCATTGACAAACTGCTGCCTCTGGAGTGTTATCATGAAACTGAATTAGCAGCCATAAAAGTCCTCATGTCTGCAGCCGTCCATCTGTCCTGCGCTAGTACTGCAGCCTGCCCTTTCTCAAATGCACTGATCTCAATCACCATTTATATCATTCACTTTACTATAAAAGCTGTAAACACAACATATTTTTTATGTTAAACAATTAAAGGATGTTTAGTTAGTTGGTATATTAGTGTGATTTGTCCACCAACAACAGCTTGGCCATTTCAAAGTGATGTAGCTGCACTGTATTCCCCTGCTGCTTTTTTTTTTACTTGTGCTTATTTATTATAACTGTACCACCCGAGAGTGTGCCTCACTGCAATTATTGCTCCAGTGTTGATACAATAAGTATGGAGGAGGCGTGTGGTGCAGTGGGTTGTGCGTTGGTGTTCGGATCAGGGGGTAACAGGTTCAAACCCCACTGCAGTCAGCATGTCGTTGTGTCCCTGGGCAAGACACTTCACACCAAATTCAGGTGATAAGGTAGGGGGGGGGGGTTACCTTGGTTGGTGATTGGCTAATGGTTACACAAGCCAAAACATCGTTATGACATCATAAAGTGGCCAAAATCTGATCAGCTCATTTTCAGACAGGTTTTTTATATAAATGGATCAGGACAAAAAGAGAGAGAATCTTTTTTCCTGAAACTTTCAGAATCTCTTTTCACAGAGGGGACACATGTTGATGTAGAAGAGACATGAAAAAGTGGATTTTGCATAATAGGTGACCTTTAAAATTGAAATGTGTTTTGTGCAGTGGTTTCAGCACAGAGGTGGTGGGGATTGTCCACAGTATTGAGCATGTTAGTCGCTTTGGATAAAAGCGTCTAACAAGTGACATGTAATGTATGAGAAGTGGCACAGCTGAGGAGGTTGCTTCCAGCAGTGCTGATTTACCTACAATCTCAGAATAAATCATTCCCTATAGCATATTATGCTCCAGTCGCTATCACAATTTCTGTAAAATGTTTAGTTTTTTCCAAATAGGCCATATACACATGAAAACAAAACAAAAGGAAGCTTTTATTAGCTCCCTTACTACTGAAACATGTGCAGCAATTACATAACTATGCTCTTTTGTTTGGCTGAAAGACAGACAATTTGTCACAGTTCCTGACACTTTATGAGATATCGCATAATGTCTTCAGGATTGATGAGGAGGCTAAATGTCATGAAGAGTCTAACGGATGACTTATGAATGTGTTCATCATTTTTCAATTGATGTGTGCTAATACTGAGCCAGTTTTTCTTATTTGATGTCTTTGAACTGAAGTCATAAATGTCAGGATGCAAATGTTTCACACATATTTCTCTCCTGCTTATGATATGTATTACCCAAATTGAAATGTGCCTTCCTAATCATCCAACAGATCCTCCCCAGGACACCGGGGGCTCAGAGGCTCTAACATACCTGCTAGAGATCTCCGAGGGATGCTCTGAAGGTAGGATCCATATGTCTGAATCTAAAAGTCCATCCATCCATGGGTGCCACTATCCGGCTAATTTGAGTCATTATTCAGTCCATCCTCTTATAAAAGTCTGCTCTAAATGTACCATCTGTCCTCACCCCCCTGTGTTATTTCTCCCTGTGCCTCAATTTCTCTCACTTACTCCCCTAAGACGACTTGCGCCCTCAATTTACCCTTTGTTAGCATCCATTTAGCATTCAGCATTTTAAGAATTGACCACATAATCCAGGAAACCAAATGTTCTTTTTTTCCTTCAGCAGGGCGAGAAATAAGTGCATAAGTGCTTTAATCTGTATTCATTCAATAATGTCAGAGAAAAATACGTTTGTTGTTTTTTGGAGATTAGTGTTGAAAATCAAAGAACAGAAGAATAGATGATAAATACTCTTGCATTGGTAATGTAAGAAGATCTACAGCAGCAGATATCTAACCATATGTTAATTTGATTGCTATCAGTGGACTGAAATAATGTAATTCGAGAAATCTGCCCCTGGATTGTCTGCAACTCAAGTCAGACAGTGTGACTGAATGTGATAGGATTTGTCTAGCACTGCAGTTTTGATTAGATGAAAATGTTTAAAGATCAGCTAAGGATCTTAACTTTGAATTAACCCTGAGAACCTGGCCTCATAAGTATTTCATATCCATGACTAATACAAATGTCCTACTTAGTAATCAATAATAAAAAGCTTGACCTTTAAAGACCTCATCGGCTTCATCAGGGAGTGGGTGTCATTTGATCAAATTTGACCTAAAAACCAACTGTCATATTCTTACATCATATTTTCTTTAAAGGGGACCTATCATGCAAAATGCACTTTTGTACGTCTTTTATACATGAAAATGTGTCCCCGGTGTTCCAGGGAACTCACCAAGTGTCAGAAAACACAACCCTCTCTATTTTCCTCCATACCCAAATCTCTAAAAAAGGGGCTGCAACGGATCTGATAAAAACTGATCCAGATTTGAACACTTTCCTGACGTCAAGAAAGTGACGCTACGGCTATTGGGCCAACTCCACCAATCAGGAGGAGACAGCCACGGCCATTGCCGTTCGAAAGCGCTGGAGACGCTGTAGTACATATGCCAGGCCTCTAGATGGTGCTGTTGCTCACAGAATCAACCCTTGCAAAAACAGAGCTATAAATTGTCAAATTGAGCGAAATGAGGCATGGCTAAAATGCATGATCTGTTTGGTATTTTGAAAAAAAAAAAGTATAAATATGCCTTATATAGGTATGGTCCTACACTATATTATTCAAATATAGCATGATAGGTCCACTTTAAGTGTTACCCATCTTTAAACCAGCGAGAAGACCACGGACAAAATACAGAACAACATCTCTAGTGAAATAATGTTATTGCTGACTGTGAAAAATAGGTATTCAGGGCTTTTAAAACTAGATATATTTGTTCACCCACGATTCACCCTCCACCCTCTCTGTTTATTTTCTCCAAGTCCTCATTTTTTTTGTGACCTTTTAAGCTTTTTACCTCTCGCTAAATCACACCAGGGGTGAACTCTTGGAACAGCCATGACTCAGCCCATTTTGGTCGCTGTAATTCATTAAAGTATTATTTGTGTATTATGTATGGGATAGTGGCGGTCTAATGGATAGTGAGGTGGGCTGAAGATCGGAAGGTTGTGAGTTCAACCTCGTGTGCCCTTGAGTAAGGCACTTAGTCCTTAGTTACTCCAGGGAGAATGTCCCTGTAATCGGTCATTGTAAGTCGCTTTGGATAAAAGCGTCAGCTAAATGAAATGTAATGTATGCGTGTGCTTCACTGCTCTGAAACAGATAGGGTAAGCTCGGAGCAGTCACTGAAGTCGTTATTTTTGATCTACTTGAACTCCTCAGTGAGCTGTTGTCAGAGTATGTCAATAACTTAGGTGCAGAGATGGCAAGAGTACACACATCCTTTACTCAAGTAGAAGTACAAAATACTCTGGTAAAAGTAGAAGTACTGACTAAACTTCTTTACTCAAGTAAAAGTAAAGAAGTATGGGCTTTGAAATGTACTTAAGTAAAAAGTACCCACAAGTACCAGCTGTTTTAAAGAGTAACTGACCTCCCTTTATATTAATAGAACAATAATGTCATTGTTCAAATCAATAGGCACGCAATGACTCTAAATAATAATGATCACGCCACCAAACACACATTCAAACTAAAGTAACCAGCCTGTTTGGAAAATGTAAGAAGTAGAAAGTACAGGTATTTGTGTTAAAAATTTAAGAAGTACTCCACTACTTCCCACCTCTGCTTAGGTGTAAAATCTCTTATGCAGCAAAAGTGAAGTGATTTTGTTTCTGGGGAAATAATTAGATTGACTTCAGCATACAGACAATGCAGCTGGGGATTCTTTGTGTGATGTAATGCTTATGTATGTGACCAGTTGTGTAATTCAGTTTTTGTTTGTTTGTGTGTGTGTGTGTGTGTGTGTGCAGCGAGCCAGTGGGATGTAGCCTACAGTGGTCCAGCAACAGAATGTGTGTGTGAGCGCCTGACACCTGGGACCTACTACCGCCTACGTGTGTGTAGCATCACCACCGGAGGACACAGCCCGGTAAGACACAAACACACAGTCATGCATGCTAAAGTTATCTGGTCAACTTCCAGAAAGATTATGGTTCATTTTCAGAAACTTGAGTTAGTAGTTGAGCGGCAGTAATGCACTCAGTGTTACTCATGTTGACAAAATGTGGGGAAAACCACAATCTGTATTATGATAATCAACAAAAAACCCACATATAAATAACTTTATTCAAACTGATTTCTAATTCTTAATCTTTTTTTGTGATTTCCTATGTTTATCCTGAAGTGTACTGTTAGTGTTCCGGTCCGTACATTAAGCGTCCCGCCAGGACCTTGCCAACCACCAAGGATTGTGGGCAAAGCCAAACACAAGGAAGTGCAGTTAGAATGGGGTGAGTACAAACATACACGTATGCTTTGGATTGTTTTATGTAAGGCGGCTTAATCACCGTCTGGCAGCTAAATATGTTTCCTGGCCAACTCTAAATTAACCTCAGTCAACCATGTTTCAACCTAATTGAGCTATGATTTAGCCCATTAAATGCCTAACTTAGCCTCATATCTGATGTAACTCTCCTAATATCGGCCTATTATTGCAGATTAGTACTGTTATCTGTTGGCAGGCAAAAGTATACGCTGATGAAGTTCTTGTTTTAACAAGTGTAATAAACAGCACACAGCCCTAATCAGCTCACATTCACACAGCACTCATGCAATTACTGGCCTCTAGTTGAAGGTCAAACATAATGTATTGGAGGGTTTTCCACACTGTCTTCTTCATTTATTATTTTCACAAAATTGCAACTAAGGGGAAGCAGCTGTGGGAATAATCCCTTGTTGAGGATTTTAAAAAGCACCTGTTGACCTGATCTGTAAACGCATGACATCAAAAACGAAACGTATTAGAGTTCAAACGTATACATCATATCTGTTCAGATGGCTTTTTCTTCATGCCATCTGTTCATAGTTTGATTGTCTCTGTGTCCCTGTAGAATCCCCTGTCACTGAGGGAGTGTGTGAGGAGTGTGTGTTCAGTCTGGAGATGAGCGAGGGGGACACTAAGCCAGCAGAGGTCTACCATGGGTCAGAGCTGCAATGCACTGTGGGTAGTCTGCTGCCTGGTGCCACATACAGCTTCCGACTGCGGGCTGCCAACGAAGCTGGGGTGAGAAATCTACACAAACATCAGGAACACGAGAGAAAAAACGTCCACTTGTAATTCAACAGGCATTACCCTGAAATCCACCAAAAATCCCTTTCCTGATGTTAGAACCATACACCTCCACAAGTCAGCTTTTCAAAATGAATACAAGTACTTCTTATTTTTCACTTTACAAGCATATAAATCTCTCTTTAATGGCTCTTATAGCAATACTATCCACTCAGCACATTGAGTACATTAGCTGTAGAACCACTTTATATGGTCATAATAAATAGATAGATAGATAGATGGATAGATGGATAGATGGATAGATGGATAGATGGATAGATGGATAGATGGATAGATGGATAGATGGATAGATGGATAGATGGATAGATGGATAGATAGATGGATAGATGGATAGAAAGATAGATGGATAGATAGATGGATAGATAGATGGATAGAAAGATAGATAGATAGATAGATATATAGATAGATAGATAGATAGATGGATAGATGGATAGAAAGATAGATAGATGGATAGATAGATGGATGGATGGATATATAGATAGATAGATGGATAGATAGATGGATAGAAAGATAGATAGATGGATAGATAGATAGATAGATGATAGATAGATAGATAGATGGATAGATAGATAGATAGATAGATGGATAGATAGATAGATAGATGGATATATAGATAGATAGATGGATAGATATATAGATAGATAGATGGATAGATAGATAGATGGATATATAGATAGATAGATGGATAGATAGATAGATAGATGGATAGATAGATAGATAGATGGATAGATAGATAGATAGATAGATGGATAGATAGATAGATAGATGGATATATAGATAGATAGATGGATAGATAGATAGATAGATAGGTACTTTATTGATCCCAATTTGGGAAATGTTTGCGTTGCAGCAGCATAAAAAACAAGGCAATTTACATAAGAGAAATTAAGACACAAAAAATAAACAGTCCAAAATATTTCTGAAATTAAAAAAATATAGCATTAAAAAGTAAAAGAAATAAATATATATATATATACATGTGAAAAAATACAATTTTCCAGTAACAAAACAAATATTAAAAAGCTCACACTTCATTCAAATTCAAATGGATTTTTATGAAGCCACACTCAGACACACATTTACAGGGTCCGTATGTAATAGTTCAGACCGCCCCGGACATTTTGACCAGAGAGATTTAGATTTGCGGGTCTTCAGCATATTTTAGTCATTTCAGTCATAGTCCGGTAATTACCGGCTAACGGGAACTCTGAGCCACACTAAGACACACATTTACAGGGCCCGTATGTAATAGTTCAGACCGCCCCAGACAGATTAACAACAGGCGTTCGGATGCAAACTGTAAGTGTTACAGCCCAAGAGGGAACTAGCACTCAGACTGGCTGATTCTAAAACACAACACACACATGAACGACAAACCAAACTAAATAGCAATTACCATAACAGGCAACCCAGTTTGATTTGTTCTGTCTCCTGCTGTTTCTGAGTGTGCTGGTTTCTCTTCTTCTCCTTTAGTTCGGAGTGTCCTCTGAGCCAACCGAGGTGACGACTGCAGCGGGCCCTCCTGGCCAGTGCGGGGCGCCGCTCATCGCTCTCACCAGTAACACCTGCGTAACGCTCAACTGGGAGGTGAGACAAGGACAAAAATACACTTGAGTATTTACAGAGGTGGGAAGTAGTGGAGTACAAATACTTCGTTACTGTACTTAAGTAAATGTTTCTGGTATCAGTACTTTACTCCACTACTTATTTTTCTGGCGACTTTTTACTTTTACTTCTTACAAATACCTGTACTTTCTACTTCTTACATTTTCCAAACAGGCTGGTTCCTTTAGTTTGAATGTGTGTTTGGTGGCGTGATCATTATTATTTAGAGTCATTGCGTGCCTATTGATTTGAACACGATCCATGTATCCATCATTTCCTGGTCTTCTCTAAAGAAGAGGGACCAATGAAAACGTTGTCATGTTGCCGTTGTTCAGCATGGAAACATTCATTAGCTAACAATGACATTATTGTTCTATTAATATAAAGGGAGGTCAGGTACTCTTTAAAACAGCTGCTAGGTATGGGTACTTTTTACTTAAGTACATTTCAAATCCCATACTTCTTTACTTTTACTTGAGTAAAGAGTCCTCCCTCTTTCTTTATCACTCACATAAAAAGCTGCTTCTTTAAATGTGTCTGCCTGAGCTGCTGAGTACGCTAGACCCAGGAGACCGTGTTGTTTATAGCAATCCAACTTATCCTATATGATGTTTCCGAATTAAAAGAAAGTCTCTGGTGTTTTATCATAAATTGAATTGAAAAACCCTTCACTGGCTTCCAGTAACTGCTAGAATCCACTTCAAGACACTGGTGCTTGCGTACCATGCTGTGAATGGTTCTGGCCCTTCCTACATCCAGGACATGGTTAAACCATACACCCCAGCATGTGCACTCCGCTCTGCATCAGCCAAACGGCTCGCTGCACCCGCACTGCGAGGGGGACCCAAGTTCCCATCAGCAAAAACATGTCGGTTTGCTATCCTGGCTCCAAAATGGTGGAATGAGCTCCCCATTGACATCAGGACAGCAGAAAGCTTACATATCTTCCGGCGCAGACTGAAAACTCATCTCTTTCGACTCCACTTCGAGCAATAAAATGAAAAAACAAAACAAAAAAATGAAAAACAAAATGAAAAGCACTTAGATACTAACTAAGCACTTACATACTAACAGAGCACTTATATACTAACAAAGGACTGGCTTATCTAAAGCTAGTTGAGTAGCACTTGAAATGTTTTGGCTCTATGAAACCTAATGTACTTATATGATTCTGTTTTCTTCAAGTTTGTATCTTCTTGGTCGAATGCACTTATTGTAAGTCACTTTGGATAAAAGCGTCAGCTAAATGCAATGTAATGTAATGTGTGTGTGTGTGTGTGTGCAGAGTCCTGAGGGTTCGGGTACAGACATCTCTGAGTATCGCTTGGAGTGGGCGAGGGAAGAGGATCCCATGGAGCTCATCTACTGTGGAGCCGCCACTCAGTGTGAGCTGTCCGACTTGACGCCTGCCACAGACTTCTGCTGCAGGCTACAGGTAAAACACAGACAAATATACATTTAAAACATACTTGTGCTTATTAAATAATAATGATAACGATTTTTTTATATAACACTTTTCATACAACACATGCAGCTCAAAGTGCTTTACAAAATGACACATCACATTTAAAAAAGACATTCCCCTCAGATTATTTGTTGTAACTTTACAGGTACAATACATGCACCAATATATAACATGTTATCAGGTTAATAGACACAAGGAGGTAAAACGTATGATAATACAAATAAAAGAAAGAATGGTTTCTCTCTGACACATAAGACACAAGAGTCGATGCAACAATATAAAATATAAAACCCTATAAAACAAACATATAGGTACAACAGAAATACAAATAAAAAGATAATAGTAATAAAAAGGCCGTAATTCTAATAAAGGTTAAACGATTAAGAAAAAAAAGACCAACGTAAAATGAAATATTGCTATTGAAGCATGTTAGATTCATAAAATAAGATAAAATAACATCCTTTAAGACCTATAAAATAAAACAATATAACAAAATACCCACTTATTCACACACAGATACTGCATCCGTGCACAGGCACACAGAGAAGTTATCTTAGGAAGTACTAATAAGTAGCACTATATAGGACATAAACACAGATGTGAATTCAAATATCCTCCTTGAAAGATGCATGATTTTGTACACAATCTCTCATGTAAATCAAATATTATTATACTTTTTTTGATACTTATTTGTTGTCCTTTATCTAAGCATTTCAATCAAAGACATACAAAAAATACAACCCATGTCAATATAAACAGCTGGTGAAACAATACAAATTAAAATTTACATAGATTCCTGTAGTTAAAGGTAGGGTAGGTAAGAATGGAGAAACCAGCTCGAGTGCGCTAGAATTTGAAAATACGCAGCCACCTTCCTTCAGACTTCCTTACAGAGCCCCTCCTCCAACACACACGAACGCGCACATGACCAATGAGGGCACGAGATAAGTTTGTGCACAGATGGAAGGCTGACAGGCAGGTAGGCCATCCAGTTATTTTAGCCGGGCCGGCTCAGATGATTGGTCGTGCTTTTTACAGCGCCACAGCTTCCACAGATGACATTTTTTTATGGATTTTTTGTCAAAGCACTTAATGTATTCATTGCTATCGGGATGTTAAGAGCATTCCATGGAATATAACAAAAAGTGTTTCTGAAGTGAATTACCTACCCCACCTTTAATGTATAAAGGTATTCTGTAAACTTAATTTCTTCGCATCTATATTAACATTTTAGATGTGAGGATAAATGCTTTGAGAGCTT
The DNA here is from genome assembly GCF_902827165.1 of Trematomus bernacchii. Classification (NCBI taxonomy): domain Eukaryota; kingdom Metazoa; phylum Chordata; class Actinopteri; order Perciformes; family Nototheniidae; genus Trematomus; species Trematomus bernacchii. The sequence goes on from NW_022987723.1 coordinate 1,364,328, forward strand.
TTGGTTTAGGTACCGTGAAAGTGCTTGAATCTTTACTGGAAAAACTGTACTGACCTGAAACACGTGAACAGTTTCAAGCATCACAGAACATTAAGTAAGAACACGAGTGCAGACACTTGCATACAAATTACAACCAAGGGAGAACCTAAAAGCAGGAAACAAACACAGACGGAGTCCAGTGAAAGGTTAATGATAATTGATTTTACCTTCTGACTCTTAATCTAGTGCATAAATAAGTGCTCTTGTTTTCTTTGTATTCTTATCACACACACACACACACACACACACACACACACACACACACACACACACACACACACACTGAGTTTCCCCTCCTCTGAAGCTATGAATGTAATAACAGCCTGGTTTATCGCTCACTTCGACATGGGCTCACTTATGGTCTAAAAGGTCACCCAAATGTGCGTTTATATAAAAAAATTGGGCATACCGCATGTGACTCTTAAGAGATTTGCACAAACAGACCACATTATAGCCATCGACTTATTTGAACTCTGTTTGACTCTCTTATGTCCTCTACCTGAATGATTTAATGGCGCAGGTTCACGTACTGTAGCATTGGAAAATCTGTATAGCTTGATGTACACATTTTGTAATGAAAAAAAACGTTAAAAAAATCCAATCACATAAATAAATCTAAAATGTAAACCCTGCCAAAAACATATTTGACAAGTGAAGATAAATCAGAAATATGACTTTTTATTGTCTGACCATCAAAGGAGAGAGTTAACTGCCAAGAAAATGTAATAAGTCAAGTCTTATAGTACATGTTGAAGCCTTCTCATCCTTGATGTTCACTCACATGAATGTATTTTTGGAGAGTGGCTTCAGTACATTTTCATACTAAAAAATAATTGTTCCTCATGTTCTTCGATTGTATTGCATTTTTTATTTCTTACCTATCCAACAAATCCATCGCTCCTGACAGACAGCCAGTTTTGTCCTGGTTGTTACACGGAACAGGCATGCAGCTTTTACATTCTATATTTTAAAAGGGTTTGTATGATTGGGTTTGGGTTCCTGAGGCAAGTAGACTATTATATAGCAAAAGCAATTGAAGGACATTTGACAGAGGCTGCTGAATATTAATGTATTTTACATGGCAAGTATGAGTAACTTACTAAACATGCTTTCACGTCTAATTTGAATTTATATCCCTCTCTTTGTCTGTTTCACCTTTGACTAATTTCTCTTTTCAACCTACTCCGTGTTGGATGTTGCCTCTTCTTTGTAACCTTCTCTTCATCTCTTTTCTGTCCTCCAATCCCTCCACCCCGTTCATCTCTCACCCTCTCTGCGTTTTTGTCTCCTTCTCAGGCGGTGAATCAGGCCGGAGCCGGTCCTTACAGCGAGCAGGTGAGTTTCCGGACCCCGGCAACCAATCCCGACCCGGTCCCCTCCCTCGTCCTCCTGGACCTCCCCACCCCCTTGGAGTCGGGCCATTCCCCGTCTACCTGCCTCCACCTGAAGTGGGACGAGCCAAACAGCAACGGGGCGGAGATCAGCTCCTACGTCATCACCCTGGACGACCAAACCATCGCTGTGGAGTCAGGGACAAGTCACCTGGTCACAGACCTGCAGCCGGACAGCGAGTACAGGTACTGGCATACAATGGTTACAACAGGGCGGACGTGAAAACAGAGGTTTAATCGGATACAAAGTGCAATTTATAAAAGGCGATGGTCAACAAATCATGGGTTGACATTCTGACTTACAAGAGCTGCAGATAAAACCCAGATATACTACCGTTGACATTAATAGGTGGGCAGATGTCCATAAACATCAGATGTCAGAGCATTTGTTCCTTCCTAAAAAAGTCGCTTGGATAAGCTTAACCTGCTAATTATTTGTGTTATCTAACTTACAAACATTACTACAGTACGTCTTGTCCTGGACCTGGAATTTTAAGGCTCAGGTAGTCTAGTAGTATTTAGTGGCTATATGGATAGCCTGTATGATGTTTGGGGACACAAATGTCAGATGGTGGTAAGGGAAGATCCTCTGCACCAGCTGCTCTGCTGCAGAGGATCCAAATTATAATCATCGACTGTGCGAGATTTTTTTTTACAAAAATAAAAAACGGGGAAAAAAAGTTAAAAAAAATTGTAAACTCGAGCGACAGTAAACAACTACTTAGTATTCTGAATCCCCAGCTAAGGCTGTCATGCCTTCATAGGCCATTCTGTCTCTGTGTCTGTGTCTGTGTGTGTGTGTGTGTGTGTGTGTGTGTGTGTGTGTGTGTGTGTGTGTGTGTGTGTGTGTGTGTGTGTGTGTGTGTGTGTGTGTGTGTGTGTGTGTGTGTGTGTGTGTGTGTGTGTGTGTGTGTGTGTGTGTGTGTGTGTGTGTGTGTGTGTGTGTGTGTGTGTGTGTGTGTGTGTGTGTGTGTGTGTGTGTGTGTGTGTGTGTGTGTGTGTGTGTGTGTGTGCACGCACGCACATGTGTAGTGAGTTCTTTGAATTGAGGAGAGAGGGGGGGGTCCTCGTAGGCTGGTGATGAGGTCACACCGTTGTTTTCATACTGAGGTTGTTTTTTCCCAATGTCCCCCTGCTCACCAGCATAATGGCTGCCTCAGATACAGAACACTGTGTGTGTGCATGAGTCTACCTGTGAGTGTTTTTGTGTGCAACAATAACAATGACGGTAATTGGGGTAGTTTGTTCACAGCAATAGAGTACTTCAAATAATATTTTCCTATTTCAGTGATGCGAATAACTTCGGGAAGGACCGCAGTGGCTGTTGTTTGCTCTGTGGGGCTTTGTGTGCTTTAGTGCAAGTTTACATTTATTTTTGTTGATAAATAATGTTAACTCCAGGTGACTCTCCCCCTTATTTCTCTTCACTAATAGCTTTTTCGAAATACAAGGTTTACAGACATCATTACTCTTCTCTGCTCAGTACCGTCTCAGTATATTAATAATGTTAAAAGGTTTTTAAGAAGCCTTAAAAAAGACGCACCCGTAAACCGACCAAATATGAAATTTCGAATAAGTATTCAATGCAGCGTTGTCATTAAATTATACACTTTGTTTCCCTCTTGCAAAATAAATGTCGCATTTACTTTTTAGTCAGTTAGCGAGCCGTCATTAACTTGGATATACAATGAGTGGCTAAGGAGGTTCAGGGTGCAAAATAAATGGACCAGGGTGCAAAATAAATGGACCTTTTGCTTATTTCCCCATAGTTCTTTTCATGTCATTAGAACAGGAAACAAAAACATGTCCTCTGAACTTTGATATGTAAATCCCTTACATAGCTAAATGTAATCCCTTATCATGAAACACTAAGATCCTTTATCCGTCACCCTTTTCCTTCTTCTCCATCTTTCATCTATGTGCTTGATGATCTAGCAGATGGATGAACGTCTCATCACTCCTCTCTCTGCGGCATGAATTATAATGAAAGGTTACAGTTACATAGAATCGGCGATTGAATGTCAGACGATGGATGCTCGCTAGCCTCTGATAGGGATGCTAATCAGGTGTTCAGACATTGAGAGAAAAAAGGAGGGGGATTCCTAGAAGAAAGGCAGGGAAAAAAACGAAATCAATTCCTGCAAGTGCTTTTTTAATTAGCAGTAGATCTGTGTGTCCTTGTTTGTGTTTGTGGGGATGTTTGTATTTTAGAGGAAGGTGTACAATTTAAAATGCATGCATTCTCAGAATTGTCTTTTTAATCACATTGCACAGAAACCACTGTAGCATGTCTTATTAATCTGAAATAGTCCTGGATTGGATTTCTGGTTTTGACAAAGGGGAAGAAATAGCTTCCCATCCTTTGGAAAACCTTTTCTTTTGAAACACAGTTCGGCAGTGATTGCTTTTTTTCCCATGAATACCACTATATTGTTGATGAAGGAAACAAGTAGGTCAACCAGTGCAGAGATACTGAAGTCTCATCCTGGAGAGAACATTGAATTATAATGGGGGAAAGGTAATGGGCAAAGGGATCACAGACGTATCTAAGGTCAAAGCTGACATGCGAGATCCGCCTCTTCACTGGAAATTGTTCCACCATTAGAAAAATAGGTCTGCAAACACACTCACAGGTTATATAGTATACACATTAACTGTGTGTGTACATGTTTGTCCTGCTTATGAACATAATATCTGCAACTCAACATGAAAACAAGACATTTTTTCAAAGTTTCAAGTAGTATCCGATTGATACCGCAAATGTATAGATAGATAGATAGATAGATAGATAGATAGATAGATAGGTATTTGGGAAATGTTTGCATTGCAGCAGCATAAAAAACACAAGGCAATGTACATAAGAGAAATTAAGACACAGAAATAAACAGTCCAATATATTTCAGAATTTGAAATTGAAATAAAATAGCGTTAAAAGTAAAAATATATATATATTATAATCATTTTTTAAAAATATATATATATATATACATGTGGAAAATATACATGTGGAAATACAAATCTCCAGTAACAAATATAATGCAGGATATAATTGTGCAAGAATGGATTATTCAATCAAATAGAATATGAATGTAAAATGTCCAGTATATTTTAATTCTGTAATAATCACTCTGTGTCTCTCTCTCCTTCAGTGTACATATCCAGGCGGTGAATGCCATTGGCTCCAGTCCTTTGAGTCCAACCCTGCTGGTGAGGACACGCCCCCTCCCTCCAGCTCCGCCCCCTCTTGAGTGCTCAGCCTCTGGCCCTCAGAGCCTGAAGCTGAAGTGGGGCGAGAACGCCAGCAACACACACACCCGCGCCCTGCTCGCCAACGACATGCTCTACACACTACAGATGGAGGACAAGAACCACAGGTGGAGTGAACACACTGATCTATACCACTCTTACCTAATTGTTTACCTCAAGACAGAAAGAAAGATAAAACGTCAAAAAAAGAGGTGTCGGTATATAACGATATTGCTGATACTGACCAGTTAATGTCACACATATGATAATAATGTGAATCATCAAGCGCCTCTTGTACTTTTTCTGTCTTTTTCTCGTTTTGTCCTTCCCTACATTTCAAGAATCTTGAAGTAGAAATCCAATCTACATTTCACAATATCCGTTCACACCTCATCACATTTGCCTCGAAGTCATTTACAGCGGCTCCTGCCTACACCCTCAGCTCTACTGAATTGTAAGTGTTGGGGAATATGTCCTCCTTCGCCCTCTGACGCAGCTGACCAACCTTGAGCAGCCGTTATCTCCCATAAGGAGAGGATGCCCTAGCAAGTTGTTGATGTTACCAGTTTATGACCGGGCAACTCTCAGTCAGAGATAGTTATTGTTGTGGGACACCTGGAACACATCCTTCTCGGGGTGTAGATGACCTCGAGCCATAAGCGACAACAGATTCAGTGTCCCTCAGCTGTTTAGTCTATCTATTGAAGAATGTTGATTATTCTCTCTGAACTATCTAAATACATGGGTCTGGGGTAGAGTTCTTCAGAATTGATTGTGGCATTTCAACCGTGTGGTCAACTCGTGGCCAGTGACATGTCTTGTGAATTCTCCGGCCGAAGCTCCAACTAAACCATCAGTGTTTGACATCAAAGCTCCAGCTCTCCTCGTGTGTCCTTTTGAGTCGGTGACTCCCCTGCGTTGCTCCAGAAGTTTCCCCCACAGTAAGTCTTTACGAGAATAAAACGGCTGCAAAGTGAAGCGCCTTTTTCACACTGCTTGCGCGTCAGTGTGTGGTAAAATCCACAAGATGAAGCTATCCCCATGAGAACATGCTGTACTATTATTAGTGTTGAGACGGTTGAAATCAATATCACTTTTTTTCTTAGGTTTGTAAGAGTTTTTTGTCTAAAGAGGCGCTCGGCAACAATACACACACTTCTGTAGAGACCAGAGAATATTAGTTTCACATATGGATCCTTATCTACGTCTCGGATATTGAAACTGTGTGAGGTTGTGTTTTCTAAACCGTCCGCAACCCATTTCTCAGTCTCTTCAACCCACTGCCAGTCAATACAGCAAAGCAGGACCCAGAAGGTCAATACACACACAAGAAGGGCAGAACATGAGCACCTTGAGAGAAAACGATGGACCTTGTCTGCATGGAAGTGTGTGTAGGTGTTATATGTGTGTGCGTTTCTGTTCCTCTGTCTCTTTATATATGCAGTAACCAGATGTACCAGGGAGTAGGCACGTCCATGGCTTCTGCAGCCAGCCTCCAACAATCAAGGCTCTATTTAACTGACTGGTCAGACCGGTGTGACAAAGAGAGAAACAGGGAGACAGAATTATCAGACGGAGGAGGAGGGAAGGGGAACATGATGGCTGACAGAGTGCAAAACATAATTGGAAGAGGGCCAGTCTTTTATAACATCCAAGAAGAAATGACTTAAAAGGTCCCCTATTATACTGTTTTTCATCAATATATTACAGGTCTCAGATATATACAAAGCATGGCTCTGAAGTGTTTGGCTCCAAACACCAATCAGATCATTGCAGCATCCCATAATCCCCTCTGTTTCAGCCCTGTTTCCAAAGTGCTGATTCTCTGTCTGTTACTTTAGATGAAAATAAGGAGCCCCTCCCCACGCCCCTCTGATACCTCATTCACACCAACGCAACTCCGGTTCAAGCTCCGTGCTAGAGCTTTTCAGGTTCAGAACCGGTTCTTCGGTTTAGCTCCGGCTCTTTTCACACCGCCCAGAGTCCGACTGGTGCTGCGTCATCGTTTGCGTCATGACGTAACCGTTTGCGTGCCTGCTTCATAAAGCCAAACCGCGCGGAAACCCCTCACAGCTCACACCGACAACAACAACAACAATGGCCGATTGTGCTCCAGCTTCCTCTGTACCTCTTCGGAAGACCAGATTCCCAGTAGGTAGCTGGTCTCTTCAGTGGACCACTGCTGCTTGTTACGTTTCTCCATCGTTGTGTACAAACTGGATAAAACGCGGGCTTTTTGTTGTTGTTCAGGAGTTGATCCCGCCCCTGCCCCCGCCTCGACGTAAGCGTGACGTATGCGGTGCTTTTGCTCTAGCCGGACAATTTTTTGGTGCTTGAAACGAACCGGATTCCGGAGCTAAGAGGCGGCTCCGCTGCGGTGTGAACAAGAAAACCCGGTGCTTTTCAAGCTCCAGCTCCGAACCGGCCCTGAAACACCATTGGTGTGAATGAGGTATATATTTGGTTAAAAAGAACACAATGGTGCTCTTGGAGGAGATTCAGGTGATAAGGTGGGGGGGGGGGGTTACCTTGGTTGCTGATTGGCTAATGGTTACAGAAGCCAAAAAATCGTTATGACATCATAAAGTAGCCAAAATCTGATCAGCTCATTTTCAGACAGGTTTTTATATAAATGGATCAGGACAAAAAGAAAGAATCTTTTTTCCTGAGACTTTCAGAATTCTTTCCACAGAGGGGACACATGGTTATGTATACAAGACATGAACAAGTGGATTTTGCATAACAGGTGACCTTTAAAGGAGCCAAGAAGAGGGTAGCAGAAACAACAGAAAGCAGAGCTACTTATATTTCCCTGCTTGTCTGCCCCCCTGTCAGATTACCCCCTCCCACCGTCCAGCGCTCCTCCATTCTGGTTGGCCGGCTATCAGGGTTTGAATTAAGGCTTGGCTGGCATCGGGTTGGCACCCATGTACCTTGGCACCTCTGTAATGATCCAGAGTGCAGCGGGCAACAGATGGGACCGATCCGGCAGGCTGCGATCTGTTAACCTCTCACACACACACACACACACACACACACGCACACGCACACGCACACAAACACACTCCTGCCGGCCAACTGAGAACAGCTGTGACCGTTCAGAGAGTTTTATTCAGTCTTTCCTAATTGGCACAGTGATTAGTATGACGGTATTCTGGTGCGTGTGTTTCTATTTCCTGTGTTTGAGCATATGTCGGCATCCACCATATTTGGATTCAATGATACTTTGAGAAATATCTTGGCATTTGCTTTACATTGAAGTAAAACAATTGCTTTCTTGATTTTACTAAATCTGTCCTTTAGATTATATGATTGTTATAGTACATGATATGTTTGATAAAACCAATCCTGGGTAAAACACACAATGATAAATTCAAGTTCAAATGAATTCCAGTTTTGAATGCCACTCTTGTGAAAAGAACAGCCTGTTATTCATTCTGCTTATGAATTAATTACGTGCTCACGACTCTATTGAAATAGAAAAGCATAAAAAGTTTAATAATAATTTTCTGTACTTTATCAAATCAAATCAAATCAAGTTTTATTTATATAGCACATTTATAAACGATTTTTGGTCGAGCCAAAGTGCTGTACAAATAATAAAAATACCCTACAGTAAAGACATTATACAGCTAATACAACAGCACAGTTTGTTCAGAATATCAGTATGAGAAAACGACACCCTCTGTCCTTAGACCCTCACATCGTACAAGGAAAAACTTCCGGAGAAAAACCCACATTTCAAAGGGAAAAATGGGAGAAACCTCAGGGAGAGCAACAGAGGAGGGATCCCTCTCCCAGGACGGACAGACGTGCAGTAGATGCCGTGTGTAAATCGAAGAGATAATACGTTTTACAGCGTAGGTAGGTAGACCGAATGTTAGGAAATGCATGTGTCTATAATAAGAAGATGAATCCACGAGGATGTCAAGAACAATCCTGTGGGAGCCATCAGGGAAGCAGCATGACGAGACCCAGGCAGGACCGCAGAGACAGACCCAGCCACGACCCGAAGTCATTAGAGTTCCCTCTAATAAAACCTCGAGAGGTTAGAGAGGGAAAAGGTTTTGGATAAAGAGAGGACAGAAAGAATAGATTACAGGAGTAGAGAGTATGAGAAGTAGAAAGAGACAAGATTTAGAAGAATGAGCAGTAGTAATAACCTTATTTTTCAATATACGATCCAAGTTTTTAGGATTTAAGTGAAAGAGCAAGGACCAAAAATGTAGGTGAAGATGCACAGCGTATCTACGTCAATGCAGTCTTATTAGATTATTATATCAGCTATAAGCTTTATCAAAAAGGAAGGTCATAAGCGTACCAATAAAACGGATAGGCTATCGGCCGCCCGAACACAAACCGGAAGCCGAATTCCACAAAAGTGGAGCTTGATAAGAGAAGGCTAGAAGGCCAGAGAGAAGAAATGAGTTTTAAGTGTCGATTTAAAAAACCCTAGGGTCTGGGCCGACCTCACATGGAGGGGCAGAGTGTTCCAGAGCCTGGGGCCCGCTGCTACGAATGCTCGGTGCCCTCGGGTTTTAAGCCTGGTCTTAGGCACTATCAACAGCAGCTGGTCAGCAGACCTTAAAGCTCTGGCTGGGGTATACACTTGAATAGTTTTACATGTTCTGGATTAAAACGTTTGGTACAGAAAACCCTGAGATGATAATCAAAAAAACACTCAAGTTTTCTGTTCCACAGTAGCTGTTATTCAGTCCAGGGATAATAGGCATAAATTGCTTTTGCCATTTTACTATATTTATTTTGTGCGATTCCACACGTGTCCCTCCTTGGACTCTGATAATACACTTTTACCATCGAGAATTAAAGCTCAATTTTCTTTCAGCAGGGACAGGATTTTCTATATCTCTCTTTGCTCTTTACAAAATACAACTTTTAAGTCGTTTCTCACAAGCCACTGCCTTCAGAGTCCATCCTCTTTTTGATCAAGTCAGTTGTTGATTGTTATATTTCTAGCTAGAAAATGCTAATTATTTAAAACAGGAGAGGTAAAATCCAATCCAACAAGATAAGTTTGATTTTAAGTGTTTTAGTTAGACCCACACAAACAATGGCAGCATCTCCACACAGCCCAGGAACACCAATACACACTCCCTTCTCTTCATTACCACAATGTCCTCCATGAGAAAACTCTCCATAAAGTATAAGTGGCTGAATTGCCTCATAAGGACCATGCTTGATTCCTGACTGATTCTACCTAATTGCTTTCACGTATGATTCATCAGTTCCAGCTTCTGGTGGCTGTGACGCGGTGTTTAGGTGTATTAGGGGCTGCATTAATGTGTTTTATTTTTTTATTTGTGTGTGTGTTTGCAGAGGGTTATCAACATATGAATGGTTTGAGCCGGTTTACAGGTCTCTTCTTCCGATGCGCCTCCTCTTCCTCCTTTGCTTTCTCAAACCACTCTATTAAAGTGAACTAGCAGGAAGTTTTCTTGTTGATGAATCCACCATGGCAACAACATGCCTCATAGCTAATAATAATGCATCGAGGGAGATACGGAAGGTAGAGAAATTATAACATCTTGGATCGCTTCGTAAACAAACATATTGAATAACTCGATGCAATTTCTCCAAATGCAATTGTAGATTTTGCCAATAAATTACATCAATGCCATTTTTTAACCAAATAGCATTAGTGTCCATTTATGTTATTGACATTCACCGACCTTGTCTCATTCCCTCTCCCTCTTTGTCTACGGGAGATTCATTTATTATTCATTTTGTTTCATCGGAGGAAAGGTGACTCCACCATGGAGGACATCTGGAGATATATGCGACCCCTGTCATACATTTTATATTTCCCACCTCAGATTTGACCCTCTCGGTTTGATGATACAAACAGCACTTTTCTCAGGCTCCCTATAATGAATCCCTTTCTTAGCTGCCCTTGCTCCTCGTGCTTCCTCTCACAGCTTATTTTGTCCGCTCTTATCAGTCTGTATGCAGACTTGTTGCTCGTGTTCTGTTCTCCCTCGCTCATGGCTTTTACATTTTCAATCGTTTACCTCACTCCATTGTTGCCCTTCTGGCCTTGGGATTGGGGATGTAAGGGCACCATGGCAACACAGGCAGTGCAATGCAAACGCTTTCTGACAATGTCTTCAAAATAAGGATGAATGCGTGTTAACGACGTGTTTTAGGGGCAAAGCTGAAGGCAGTTGCTGTCATCCTTAGGACATTTGAATCCATATATGCACTACTGTCTGTCTGTCTGTCCACCCTTTGTCTATCTTCTGTCCTTGAGCCCTATATCTTCCTATGTGTCACTCAACCGGCTAATTTCTTTATTGCTGCCTTAATGTTTCTCATTTCTCCAGCCCTTAATCCTTATATTTAGTCATGTCTTTCTTTCTGTGCACCAATCTGTTATTCCACACAAGCATTCATTCAGCTACTCTATAAAGAAAGGTATTAATTGCTATAATAAATAATTGCTTTTATTCAAACTGACTTTTATATAATTTCTGTGCAAATGTAATGATGATTTAAACACATTTATTCTAGTCAAATATGCAATTGATGTAACTAAGGTTAGATTATCAATGTCATGTGGATAAAGTTAATCGTTAAGCTTCATGCATTGCTAAGAGCTTAGTGGAAGTGGAATGATTTATCATTTTAATATTTCCCAAAAATGACAGGTAAGTGGTTGACCAATCACTACAGAGCCGGCCAGCTAACCAATCAGAGCAGACTTTCAGACTTTCTGACGGTTTCAAAAGAGGTGCTGCAGCACAGGCAGTATGTACAAGAGCTTTTTGAACATTAAAGGTGGGGTAGGTAAGTTTGAGAAACCGGCTCGAGATACACTTTTTGTTATATTCCATGGAATGCTCTTAACATCCCGATAGCAATGAATATCTTAAGTGCTTTGACAAAAAATCCATACAAAAATGTCATCTGTGGAAGCCGTAGTACTGTAAAAAGCACGACCAATCATTTTAGCCGGCCCGGCTAAAATGACTGGATGGCCTACCTGCCTGTCAGCCTTCCATCTGTGCACAAACTTATCTCGTGCCCTCATTGGTCATGTGCGCGTTTGTGTGTGTTGGAGGAGGGGCTCTGTAAGGAAGTAGCAGATTTCTTCCGGCTGTGTATTTTCAAATTCTAGCGCACTCGAGCCGGTTTCTCCAAAATTACCTACCCCACCTTTAAAGCATGTCACAGTAGAGACACAAAATACAAATATAAACCTGGAAATGAGCTTAATATTATGTCCTCTTAAAACAAGACAAGCATCCAAGTATCAGAAAAATGGGGACTCAAAAAATACAAATCTATTTTATGATATTAGTGCAAAATTCTAATATAAGAAAGCGACATTGTGAACAATAACAGCTCCTTGTCTGCTTCCGACCTCTCTGTCCTGCTCCGGTCGTGTTGACTGTTGGGCTCTTTGGCTCTGGTCCGAGGATGCGGTTCATCTCGTTAACTGTGGCCTGGTGATTCTGTGTCTGTGTTTAATGTCCGTGCTCTGCTGAGTGTTAATTTGTTTTGATGATGGTAACTTATCATGATGAAAAAGTTGATGTATTTACTATGTGGGCGGTCATTTTTTGGCCATGTGATTGAGACTGAGGGTGAAAAAAGGGCGGCTCGGGCACAGTATTTACAATGCAACTAATTCTCCCCGCGCTGGGTGTTAACTATAGGGCAGTGAGGCAAAGTATTAATAACATCATATATCAGAAACGCACCACTTCACTGTACAGCACATAAAGAGCTCATCTGGAGTTATAGCCGACTACTAAACCATGACCTCTCTCATGGCTCCTTTCTCCCTTTCTCTTCTCTTTCCTTTAAGAGAAAACTGCCTCCATGCTTTGTTTTTTATTTCCTTTTTACCCTTTTTTTACAATCTCCTTTCATCACTGATTCCTATCTTCTCTTTTTTCGCTCCCAAAAACTCTTCCTCACTCAGACTCCTGAGTGATAGTGAAGATAAGTAACCCCCCTTTTCAATTCAAATCCCCATTTCTCCCTGACTTGCTCAATTGCTCACTTATCATCTCTCCTTCAGTCCATCAATCTGTCCATTCATCCGACCAAAAACTATTTTTCGTGCTCGATTTTATTTAGATTTGAGACCATGGCCTGCCAGTATTCCCCCTCTTTGCTTATAAATCACTGCTGTCTTTTTTTGAATGCACACTCCTCCATTCCCATCAGCATCCTTGTTTCTTTTCAAGGTCTCAACTCCCTATTTCTCACAACAACATAGTGTGTTATGCCAAACCTGTACTGACAGAGTTAAAGCCATTTTTCAGGGGTACAAATATTCCTTGGTGATAAAACACAGACTATAATTTGAACAGGATTTTTGTACATATGGTAAGGTCAACCATGTCATGCACCAATAACTTGTAATTGTAACAGTTAACTGAGAATGCCTGCTGTGAGGAGTTGTTGAAAGTCACATTAAAATGCATTTATCCAATCCAGAAGTCAATCTCCAAAACACATTTTGTGATTAGAGCAGTCTAGTGTGATGCATCATCAATCACTGTCCTTCTTAGCCAAGTTTCTAAAATGAGCTTCTCACCTCATCTCTACCTTCTTCTAATATATTCATAGCACCATCACTCCTTCCTCTCACCTTCACCTCCCTCTCCACCGTCTCCCTTATCTTTAACTCACTTATTCTTGCTGCCAGGTTTGTCCCCAAGTCTCTCCCTATTGTTCTCCTTCACTCCTTATTTTCCATTTACTGATTTTCCCGTTTAGAGTTGTGATTTACTTTCTTATCTTCTTTATATGTTGTGTCCAGGTTTGTGACGATCTACCACGGCCCCAGCCACACCTACAAGATGCAGCGGTTGACTGAGTCCAGCAGCCACAGCTTCAGAATACAGGCCAGCAGTGATGCAGGGGATGGTCCTTTCTCCGACACACACACCTTCTGCACCACCAAGTCCGTGCCTCCTGCCCTCAAAGGTAAACTCACCCAGGAAGCTGTTACACAACTTAAATAAATACAGTTTAAGTGAGGCATAAGATATATTAAGCTTAACCGCTTACCTTTTGTAAAATGTTGTGTTATTTCGTTTGGCTTGTAAAGGAAAAATATATGTTTGTAGTCATGCATTTGAGAATAAGAGGTAAATATTTGATTATGCTTACCTATCTTGTGTTTTTTGGACATTTAACCTTACTTTATTAGCATAGCATTTAGGCATTTAGGCATTTGAAGCATTGTTGTGTTCATTCTGTAAAATGCAATTCAACATCTTGAGGACGACTGTGTCAACCATATTAGCCGCGTTCACACCAAGTACTTTGCCGTATTTAGTGCCGGCACTCAGAGCCCCGGCACTTATGACCCCAGGGCATTTAGTACAGATCGCGTTCACACCGGAGTACTTTTCCCTGAGGGAAGATTACGCAAATGAGCCGCTGACGTCACTTCTTCTTCTTCTGCTTTGGGTTTACTGGCAGGCAGCAAACAACTTCACGGCGTATACTGCCACCCGGAGTCCCCGGCCGGAAGTCCCCGGAGTTGAGGACTGGCTTCAGTAGAAGCTGCTGGGACTCCCAGCAGCTTCTACTGAAGCCTTCCGAGTAAATCGCCAGAACGCCGACACCTCCTCATCTCCACCGCTCCCATGTTTTATTTTGTGTTGCCATAAATTAGTCTCTCTGCGTTTGTGCGCTGGGCGAATGCTAATGCTAATAATGCTAATGCGAGGATAATAAAATGGCGGCTCTACAAAACATTTCAGAGTTGTACGGGGCGTGGTTTGCAATTCGCCCAGCCAATCAGAACTGGGGCACTTTTTTCCCCCAGGAAAGTACGATCTCAGCAGGCACTAAAAATGGGGGTAAAAGTTCCCGAGATTAAGTGCTCTTTTTGGTGTGAACGCGACATAAGGGGTACTAACGGAACTAAACGCGAAAAGTACGGTGAAAAGTACTCTGGTGTGAACGCGGCTATTATATCTGTACCATTTTATACTCTATTAAGGGTCAAATATGAGAAATGAGTTGGAGTAAATATTTGGTTACATCCAATCTATATGTCAGAGTAACCCATTTTTATTTAGTGATATTTAAATCTCCACTTGTGTAATATCTAGGCTGAGTTTGAACTTAAATGGTTGTTGCAACCTGCTCTGCCAGTTTAAGAGCAACACTGATGGCCCCAAAGAGGCGATAAGCTTCCCGAACAGGAAACGGAAATACATTTGTTTCTGTTTTTCTCATAGAGATGACATGTTTATTATTGTATGCTTGATTATCGCCTCCAGTCTGCAGTCTTTCCTGTAAACCGAGAAGCAGTGGCTTATTATACTTGCAATAATCACAGTAAAGAGTGTCCTCTTGGGTGATTTACCCGGAAAGTATTATGGGTATGTCTGTGAGGCTGTGAATGTGCAGCACAGCATTGATATATCCATAAACAGACACACAACAGCCTCAGGAGTCCAAGCAGCTTCCATCAAACTATTAGCAGTGCATGTGCTGTCTGATGGGGTTTCTTTCCTTCAGGATGAGTTTAGACAGTTCAATTAATAGGTCCCTCTAGAGTTTAGTAAGTGTATGCTGTATTAAGCAGAGCAGTCACAATTGGATTACTGTTATGTTGTCATCATCTAAGAAAAGTATTGCTTTGCAAAACTGTTGGCAACACAGAGAACAAATGATACATTATTCAGTTTTTCAGTGTTGAAGCTTTAGATTTTAAGAGCGATATGGATGCTTGTGAATGTTTTATTGGTATTTTTTTTAAATAAGTAGTATGTATGACATTAATGGAATTGGCGGTCGTAGGATTGATATCATGTTTGTATGTCATTTATTCCAACAGCTCCCAGAATGCACCAGCTGGAGGGGAACACGTGTGAGATCACATGGGAGACCATCCAACCAATGAGAGGAGATCCTGTGAGCTACGTGCTACAGGTGCTGGTGGGACGCGAGTCAGAATACAAACAGGTTGGTCTCACACACACACACACACTCGGATCGTTTCAGGATAGAGTGAGAGCTCATGTGTCTCTAGGGGCTAAGATAATTTGGCTCTTTCTTAAAGTGTGCACGACTTTTTGGAAGACATTTTCTTATCTCCCTGAGGAGCAGAACAATTCAGTTTGTATTTATGAGGAAGGCATTAAAGAGCACTCAATTGCCCACACCCCTAGACCCAAATTTGCACATTGAAGAATGAGAAACACACACACACACACACACACACACACACACACACACACACACACACACACACACACACACACACACACACACACACACACGCTGCCTGTGCACTATGTCTTCTCCACTGAGAGATAGAATATTCTGGAATTGAATGTAATCTGCAGTGCCAGCGGGATTTCTGATTGGTATTGAAAGATGTATAATGGGAATGACAACACACACATATTTTGACTGCACTTGTAAATACTGGACTGGGCAGTTGAGCGACGTGCAGATTAGTAGATTGCAGACAAAGAGACATTGATCTTCAGGGACGTTTTACTCTCCGTTATTCAATTACTGAACGGTTAGAGGGAACAACTGCTGATACTCACCAGCAGACAAAACCGCAGCTGTGTGTGCATGAGAGGATGCGGGATGTGTATTTTGTCATTTCATTACGTTTACCCTCACCAGCTGCCAATGCAAATCTGTGAAGCTGCTTTTCAGACCTTTATATTCTTCCCTCTCCCTCTGTTTGTTCCTTTTGTGTAAACACACAATGAGGAGAACATCGACTGAGTGCATGCACGACTGTTTGATTTGCAAATTTCATTCATAAATACCAGAAGGAAGGAAATTCTGAAGGCTTCAACAGACAAACACTTACAGTCCACCTGTTGCCTGGAAAATGGTGTTAAATGCTCTCATATGCAGGAAAACCTCAATTTTGTTTATATAACCCAATATTACAAGTCTCAAATTCGCCTAAAGTGGCTTTATCTGTTATCTGATACATTTTTCGTGACATCTAGTTTTTGAGGTTTCAGGTTTAGGTTATTCAGTTACACAATGAGCAAGATTCTTTGCTTTTCTCATACTGAATGACCTATTTCCAGCTTCGAGCATTTCTCTGTTAACCTTAAGATTTAAGGTGGTGCTAATGCATGTGTCTTGGAGAAAAAAAGGAACATAACTCCTCAAATGTCATATGAAGTAATAATAATAATAATAATTATAATAATAGATGTATTTTGTTAGCGCTTTTACAGGTGCTCAACGACGCTTTACAGATATAGTGAAAAGAGGGACACAATCAGCAAGGAATTGTTAGATAAAGACTGAATAGACACTCATGTTATAGATCTTGATGTCCTGCCAGATGTGCACACCCTTTTGTAAATTGCCTCATGCTGAGAGCTTCACCGTGCCAACAATATAAAAACAAGCAATCATAGTTCACTGTGACCTCAGCTACTTTGCAGGTCTCTATTCTAACAAAACACCAACCCACTCATTTAGCTCATGACAAAAAAAACATCCGGCAGTGAGTGTTGTTGACTAAAACGTTATCGATTGCACAGTAAAAATTGTACGTGCTCCTGATTGAGATTATACATGCTTTTGCACACAGCTTCATTATCTCGTTTCACTCCCTTCACAGGTTTTTAAGGGAGAGGAGGGCGTGTTCCAGATCTCTGGTCTCCAGGGCAACACAGACTATCGTTTCCGTGTGGGCGCCTGCCGCCGTTGCCAGGATACGTGCCAGGAACTGTGCGGACCCCTGAGCCCCTCCTCCTTGTTCACGCTGCGTCGCCAGGAGACGGCGACTTCGGGAGAGCTGTGCCCCGTGGAAACGGGCAAAGGCGTGGGCCTGATCTCCAGCGACGAGCGCTTCGCGGCGCTCATCGTGTGCGTGTTCGCTGGCTTCTCCATCCTCATCGCCTGCTTGCTACAGTACTTCTTCATGAAGTGAGGGAATTTTAACTATAGGATAGAAAGAGAACTTAAAATCACAGAGAAACTCTAAACAAAAGAAGCGAATGAAATCAAAAGAAACACTTGATTTCTACTTCTAAGGCTATGTATGGTCTTTTTTTAGTCAAATTATCAATTCTGGCTTTCCTCACCTTGTTCCTGTTGTCTTCAGCCTTCACTGAGTTTCTCATTTCTCTCTACGTCTCTGGTGTCTGTCTCATTTGTTTCTGTCGAGGGAAGCCTTGTGTTAGCTGTACCTCGGATGGGAAAGAAAACTGATAATCAAGCCTTAAAATAGCTGTGAGCGAAGCAGTTGCTTCTCAGACTGACTTGCATGTTTTTTATTTTGTATCTTTTTAAAACATATTT
Organism: Trematomus bernacchii; assembly: GCF_902827165.1. Taxonomy (NCBI): domain Eukaryota; kingdom Metazoa; phylum Chordata; class Actinopteri; order Perciformes; family Nototheniidae; genus Trematomus; species Trematomus bernacchii. The sequence goes on from NW_022987723.1 coordinate 1,382,285, forward strand.
GATTAGAGAACGTGTATATTTCATGACGGTCATTGCCTTACTTTTTGTTTTTCAATGTGTAATTTGCTTCTTTTTTTTTGCTGCAGTCTTTTTTCATTTCAGCCATATTCCAATGTAGGCCTACAAAGCTTTAGCCGTTCATACCTTATTATTCAGTTACTGCGGACTGTCAGTCAATACATGCAATTCATATCTGCTCAGCTTTTAACATTCAATCATTCACTCATCCAGCTACCAAAGTGATGCAAAAAGTGTGGTGTAAGATGCTGCTATCCTGTGATTTTATTATATCTAAGAAAGAATGGAAAACCAGTAATCTAATATATATACACACAATATATAAATATATATTATAACAAATATCTATGATGCTATAAAAGTGATGTAATATAAGTGATGGCAATGTAAGGTCTGAAGGACAGTGTGAAAGGGGAGGATTCGACCCTAGGTGCTCACAAACAGCTGCTCTGAGGTCAGTTCAGCGGCTGGAAGGAGCCCTTAAATGCAGGTCTCGGATCAGAAAATGCACCCTTGTAGGTATTCGATTGCTGGGCACAAACTGGCTCTAGCGTTAAGGAAGCCGGGCTGGGATTGTGATTGGCTAACTCAACAGGAAATGAGCTGATCTCAGTCCTTCCTTATTCTACCATCTCAACTACCAGAGCTCCAGCCTTTAAATCTGTAGCTAATGAGCCCGTCGGACCCAAAGGTGCCAACAGCCTGCCAGTTAGCTGCGCTTCTCAGAGCTCTGTGTGTTAACCAGGAGAGCCGTTAGGAGTTAGCTTGAGCTTTACCCCCCCCCCCACCCTGAAATGTCTAGCCAGAGCAGTGCTGAAGCTGTAGTTTCTCCTTCCAGCTAGCCTGTGAATCAATAAGTTTGAAGACTCTTCCACCTCTTTTATCCTCTCCTGCCCATAATTATATGTAATTACTTTTTTTGCTCTGGCTGCTCTTTTTCTCTAGCCTTCGATCCATCCTTTTCTTTCTGCCGTCTCTCCTTCTTTCTGTTCTCCCTCCCCCTCCCTCTGTTCTTTCTCTATATAACGGTGCTTTATTGACATGTAATCAGAGCAGTAGCAAGTCTGCGGCCTCTCCTCAGACGGACATGTTCTCTGGGGATTTGAACTAATGTTCACTAACCAAACAAGCCTTTGACAGAACACAACTCAACAGAGCAGGGCCTTCTGACACACACACGACACACCCCTGACCTCCCGCCTGACACCCTTTATCCCATCCCGAAAAACAAAGCCAAGGTACAGCCCAATACATACCGTGATGATCCAAAGAAGTCACCCTGACCTGCGTGATTAATGTGTGACATGTCTAATTCTGTCAGGTGGGGTGCAGGGAAGAAGGAGGGGGTTATGAAACAGTGGGAGGGTTGCGGCCAGCTCTGATTGGCAGCCTGTAACGTACCTCAGGGATAAGGCCCTTACAGAGGGGAGATCTAATCCTGTCACCCCCATCGCTGTCATCATCGTCATCATTTTTAGCTTCTCGTCCTCCGTTTTCTCTCCGCCTCCCGCTTTTATCTCCTTCTGTCATTTTTATTTGATGCTGTATCTTGTTCTCTGTCAATGCTGTGCCTTGCTCCTGTATGTGTCAGTAAGCAGTGGTTTACTAGCTCAAAAATACCTTTGCCAAAGTTGATGGGAAAGTTAAGGTAGAGTTCTTTTCTAGGTTTTATTTATACTATATATTTGCATACAGTACTTTACATGCCAATTACAGTGCAATCTTCAGTTATTTATTGTTTAAAGATTAAGAGACAAGTAGTTATATACTAATTTTTTCCTTGTAGCATGTTTTTTTTAATGGATGTATGTTAGATCGTATGATTAAGGCCAGCATTCCTTATCTCAGTAACCCTTTAAGTATTTCTCTTACAGCTGTTGGGAACCTGTAGCTCATCAGTCCATGCATTGCAGTTATCATTGCCGTTTCAAACATGTAACCAAATGCCTTTGTAATTTCTTTTCTTTTCATCTCCTGTTTTGGCCGTGCACAGCCGAGCAGTTCTTGTATTGCTTAGAGAGACATGTAGCAAAGCAAGGCCTTAGGGTCAGTTCGAGTCATCTGTATTGGGATAAACGTCGCTGCCTTTGGCTTTTTCTTTTCCTGATTAGTGTTATAATGAAGCTTCTGATATCTTTTTTACTGTTTTATTGCCAAAGTGCAGGTTTCTCGTGTCCACTAGATGTTGCGTTTGCAGTCGTCTAAAGGGTTCTGTGATGTTCCTCTGTGACGACACAGCATTACGATTATTATTATTGTTATTATTATTCTCTCAAAAGGAAAAAAAAACGTTAACTTGATCTGTGATTATGCTTCTTTTCATATTATCTTTTATTATTTTGTTTTGTAAAGCAAAATGTGCCATTATGAAATGTGTAGCCCCTTTCGAATGACAGTTTTTAACAACCTGATTTCACACTGAAAGGTAAAAAAAAATAAAAAAAAGCAAAAACAATCATTTGATGATTTCAGGCAGATGATGACAATAATAATATTGACGATTCCTTGTTCAGGCTAGTGCTGGTATAGCAGTAGTTAGTATTTTGTATCCAGTATTTTGCTAAGAGATGATATACAGAGGTATCTATAGAGCTATAGAATGAAATGGTAATACATTATGACTAACAGAGTTTAAGCACTTTTTTATGCCGAGCATTAGTCTTGATGAGGTTAATAAGAGCGAGAGGAGACACAAATTCTCTGTACCAAACACTACTGCCAACGCCGTCTGTTACATTCATTTGGCATTATTCTGTCGTTGGCGTCACTGTGACATTGGCATTACTGGAGCATGGTTCTGTGCTTCTCAAAATGGCGCCTCGCTACCTGCAGAATGCAAACTACGGTTCCTTTCTCAGACGTGCTAATGGCGTGTCTACCTAGCCTGTTGCATTGTAGTCGACAGGTGATATGTGAGCTCTCCTGTCTTTAAACCCCTGATGTTATGTTGCCCACCCACAGCCCCTGTATTCCCCATTTTACAAGCCTTAATGCCCCGGTGGGAGAGCAGAGGTGATTGGCCGAGCTCAGGCCAGTCATGTTAGTGTTGTATAGTCCGAGGTTAACGCACTGTTAACTGAAAGGCTGTGTGTTTGTGGGCAGGGTACTCCCTTTATGTGCTTTGTTGTTTTGTTCTGTTATTTTTAAATGCTGGTGATTTTATAGATAAACCCCCCCCCCCCCCCATCCTGCATGTCCTGCACATTTTGCAGGTGTGTCAAGAACGAGAGACAATTTTTTCGCCCAACAACCCCCACGTCTGTGCCTTCTGATCAGTTTATTTTTTCATTTTTATTTTTTTTAGGTTTTGTACGTTTTACAGTAAGTAGAGAATTTTGACTGAGAATTTGGCGATTTGAGAAACGTACAGAGACTCACAGGTATTTAACTATTTTTTAAGCGAGACAAAAAAACAGAAACATATTTTTACCTCACGATTTAAAAAAAAACAAACATTCCAATGTTGTCATGGTCTACGAATTGAGAAAAAAAAAGAAATTCATGCATTTCTTCTTGTATTGTAAATGTTAGACAATTTCATATGCATTATATAAAAGAAACTGCCATATCAATTTTAATGTATAGATTTTTGCAAATACTACCCTATGTATGTAAGACGTAACTGTATCGGTAGCGTATATATAATATATTTATGCCCAATAAATGTTTTGATTTTTTTCTGACTTTGATTGCACCTGTTTGCTTTATTGTGTGTGTCGTTATTCATCCGCACTTTACCTACATATACACTGATCTACATGTGAATTTTTTTTGCATGATTACATTTTATACAGATAGCTTAAAGTGGACCTATCATGCTATATTTGAATAATATAGTGTAGGACCATACCTATATAAGGCATATTTATACATCATGCATTTTAGCCATGCCTCATTTTGCTCAATTTGACATTTTTTAGCTCTGTTTTTGCAAGGGCTGATTCTGTGAGAACAGCACCATCTACAGGCCTGGCATATGTACTACAGCGTCTCTAGCGCTTTCGAACGGCAATGGCCGTGGATGTCTCCTCCTGATTGGTGGAGTTGGCCCAATAGCCGTAGCTCCATCTGTCCTGACGTCAGGACAGTGTTCAAATCTGGATCAGTTTTTATCAGATCCGTTGCAGCCCCTTTTTTAGAGATTTGGGTATGGAGGAAAATAGAGAGGGTTGTGTTTTCTGACACTTGGTGAGTTCCCTGGAACACCGGGGACACATATTCATGTATAAAAGACGTACAAAAGTGCATTTTGCATGATAGGTCCCCTTTAAAGGTAGGGTAGATAAGTTTGAGAAACCGGCTCGAGATCGCTAGAATTTGAAAATACACAACCGGAGAAAATCTGCCACTTCCTTACAGAGCCCCTCCTCCAACACACACGAACGCGCACATGACCAATGAGGGCACGAGATAAGTTTGTGCACAGATGGAAGGCTGACAGGCAGGTAGGCCATCCAGTTATTTTAGCCGGCTAAAATGATTGGTCGTACTTTTTACAGTATTACGGCTTCCACAGATGACATTTTTTTATGGATTTTTTGTCAAAGCACTTAAGATATTCATTGCTATCGGGATGTTAAGAGCATTCCATGGAATATAACAAAAAGTGTATCTCGAGCCGGTTTCTCAAACTTACCTACCCTACCTTTAATGGACAGATATTTGGTGTACAAACTATCAGTATACCCAATTTGAATGCAAAAACTATTTCACTGACATTTACCATTGTGAACTATTGATTTTTGTCTTCACGGTTCAATAAGAGAAGGATGATCCTGCTCTGATTAAATATGCAATGTGCTGTTGTAAACACATCTGAGGGGCAATCAATATGTATAATGTTGAGGTTTAAAGGAGGATTTACAGTCTGCATTTTGTCTCATAACAGTTATAATTATTTCAGGTGACAACATTTAAAATAATGACAAATGAATGAAACTAAAGACACTTGTATCTTTTGTCACACCGTAGGGAGCTAGAGTTAACGCCTGAGTGTCCATTACACTTGACCTATCAGTGTGAAGGTGTGACTGGTAGATTTACTCTTTAGTGGTTTCAATAGTGTAGCCGTGGAGAGTAAATCACACTCCCTTTCATCCCCTGCGGAGAGAGACTGCTGCTCTACACGCTCAATCCCCCCTTTGCCCTGCAGCAGGACAACAGGGGAATAATAGCCTTTCGACGTTTTGTGTGAGCGATTTGTTGCGCACAATAACAGGGTTATTTAAAGTTGTGTACAAATTGAATAATAAAATAGGAGGCAACAACACTCCACTATCTATCACACAGATATCTTTACTTGACATTAAAAACCCTTAGATTGTGCACTATAAGCAATCAACTACTAGATAACTCAAAGTGGAAGGATACAGCATCATTTTCATTTCATTGTTTATTTGAACCGGGACAGTGCACATTAATGAACATTTTAAACAAAATAATGTTTTTAAATGTAAATGAGCCGGATTTTAGCTTTGAGCTATAGTTTCCATCCGTAGTCCCGTCACATACAACATTTATGAACATAACATTTATATACATGGCAAACAGAAATACATGATATGCAGAAAGAGCATGAGCAGCATACAAGCCAAGTGGTAGTGTGTAAATCACAGGTCAAGAAGCACCATGTAGGTGGGTTACATTGGCATTATCTGTCAGATGCAAACATTGTTGGCATCTATGAAGCAGTCAAGTTCTTATGTTTACTAACTACAGTATAGCAGCCCATTATCTAAAATCAGCTACTCTCTTTGGGAGAAAAACCCAAAGGAGAAGAAATGTAATGCTTTTCTTCAGCGGTGTAATCTACAGTTGGGGCACAAGGTAATAGCTTGATGGACAACATAGATTGCACAACTTGTTACCAAATAAGTTAAAGCAAGAACAAGGCTGTGGAAGACAAAGAAGACGAGGCAATCTGATGATAAAACCTAAATAACTGATGGAAGAAAGCAGTGTTCTGGCTTTTTCTGTTGCTGAAAAGCAATCCCCATGAATCTGCATCAAGTTTTAAGAACCCTGCTTTGTTTTATCATAATGTACATTTTACCAGTGAAGATTCATCAGAACATTGCTGTGTATAAATCCCTTAATCGTTGTTCCCCCCTTTGATTAGTCTATTTATCCATATCCAGATTATCCACTACCTTTTCTTCAGAATATCTCAGCAACTTTAGGACCCTCAGCAAAGTTGACAATGAAGCTGTACTTTAGTGTTTCAAAGATTCAAGATTCAATAGGTTTAATGTCATGAATGAAAAACTTGGGTCACAGGTTCCTAATAATAATAATAATAATAATGCCTTTTATTTATAGAGCGCTTTTCTTGAAACTCAAAGACACTTTACAATGTAAAAATTCATAATAACATAGTTTAAAACATTTAAAGAATACAGATTAAAAGCAGTTCTGGAAAGGTGAGTTTTGATTTGTAAATTGCAATTACAAGACAACAACAAAAAAGTGCAATACAACCATACAAATAGTGCAAGCCCAGGCATTCGTCTTGTGGCCTGTGGGATAAAACTGAGTCTGGTGGTATGGGCATTTTTATATTTTGTTGTATTTGATTAACCTGTTATCTTCTGATATAAGTGTTTATACAACTGAAATATTTAGTAGGTTGACTTATGGCAGCGTTTCTCAAAGTGTGGGGCACACCCTACTGGTAGGGCGCAGAGATGTGATAGGTGGGTCGCGAATGGACGCGATGAACGGGAGATTATTATTATTATTATTTATTTTTTTAAATACATTTTTTGGACCTCAGGCCGGAATCGAACCTGGGTCCTCGCGGGCGGTAGTGGACTTTTACAGCCGGAGACTCGCAACGGCCCGTGGGCCCACCTATGCCACCGAAGGCAGCAGCCCACCAACGGCAAAGGTTAAAGGCAAGCATATAATAATGTTAAAATGTGCTAAATATATACACTACAAAAAACAAAAAAAAGAGGAGTAAAAGTAGCTCACGAGTTGTTTGATTTTTGGAAAGTAGCTCTCATCCTAAAAAAGGTTGGAGACCCCTGTTATAGAACGATACATTTGACAATTTTAAGCTTGGCCTACCATTTTATTGGAGCGATGAGGAACAGGTGGGGCTTGAAAAGGCCCACCTGTTCAAAGTGGGGAATGAATGACAGAAAAAGTTTGAGAACCACTGACTTATGTTTAAAGCTCACACAGGCGCTCAGGGCAGCTCAGGGGTCCTACAGACGCGGCAGACAGAACTCATTAATTAGACCGAGCCCACAGTATGCGGCTACGTTGCAGAGCTGTGTATTGTATTTCCAGCCAGGTGAGCAAAATTGGTGACACAAATGTATAATGACCATTGAAGAGGAACTGACTATGTAGATATTTCTGATTTTGTATCGTAGTTGTACCAGTTAAATACAGAGGATGTCGTGTGGTGCTTCTTCACCTGTTCGTTAACATGGACATCAAAAGTGTAGCTAGCCCACTTGTAGCTTGCTAAAATATTTCTTTTTTTGTGCCCAATACTTGGGTTTATGACTTATGAAACTAAATATTCCCAGCAGCTCCAGCACTAGGCACTTTGATGTTTAATGCTAACTATCATAAGTTAACTCAAAAGACACCAAACTGAGTCATGGAACATAATAAATGGCTACTAACTATTAGCAGTTTAACTTTGTCTTTGTCAGAAGAATAGCTTGTCATGGTGTAAATGCACACCAGCTACCAGTTAGCAACAGCTAGTCATAACTGGTACCAGCTGTAAAGTGGTCCTGCATGAACAAGCACACATCTGTATAGATTAACATGGATTTTAACTCCTCTTCAAACCCAACCCCCCACTCTTTGTCATGTATACTTGAAATTCACTCTCACCTGCTCAGCCCACTTCTAAATAAACTATCATTATGTCTGACTCGTTAATTTCGCCTCTCTTCTTTCACCTTTTTGTTTTTTATTGTCAGTTTTCATTGCACAATTCTTCTGAAAAGAGCCCCCTCATCCATGTTCTTTCACATCTTCCTCTTCACACCTGTCATCCACCCACTAATTATCTTGAATAAGTTGCTTTTATTTAATTATTTCGTCATCTTCACGACTGGTGGATGTTATTAATTGGCCAACTGGTTGACACTCACACTTTTTATTTTTGTCTCTTTCCCACAGACTTTCAGAACCTCTGCTGAACAGCTTCGCCTCACAAGGTTTTGCAGACACACGTGGTGTATGGATCATGAGGGGGACAAAGTGTTAGAGCCCTGTGTGTCCATCCTTATGTGATGGAGTGGTGCTGTGCGTTGTGGCCGCAAAAATACAACGCCAGCATAGATGAGAGAGAAGTCGTTGCTGTGTCTCTGTGTTAAGATTGCAATATTCTGAATGCTTTTACACCCCACTGAGACTTGTATAATTTAATTGGATATGCTGTAGCAAGATCACACAGGGAAAAGATGACTGGCCCTGTTAAAGAGCAGCATGTGTCTTTCAGTCCACTCTAATGGCGCATTTCTACTGCAGCGCGTAACACGGTTTAAGCGTGCCGTGCCAAACCCGGACCGTTTTTTGTTGCGTTTCCACTAGGGGTAGTTCCGGCTAACGGGTACTTTTTCACAGTTTTTCTGGCCCTCCAAAATCGTGGTTCATTCCGGGCCAACAACCGGGCTGAATATGCTAAACTAGTGACTTGAGTGGCTACAACTACAACACAATGAACATATTTGACCGTGATTTAATTGTAATACACGTTTCAAAATGATGCCGAAGTAACAACATACTGATACCGGTTAGTAAAAACCATGAATTAATGCTTTGACAAGTCTGCAGACAGACGACAGGCGAAGAACCTTTTAAAATGCGTGTTTTAATGGAGATCGGCTAAGCTAACGTTGTATATGCTCCGACCGTCCACACTCACAACAACGGTTGTACTTGTGGTTTGTACTTGTTTAACTTTTGTCTAGTTTCTGAACAGATATGAGGAGCTGTGAGCTCTGAGTGCTAACAGCTAACGGCTGATGTTGGTTTTCTGTGGTTCGCATTAAAGATGACGTCACGGCTCCGCCTACACTGCATTACTATAGTTACTGCCCCAGCTACTAAACTGTAATGGAAACGCAGCATAAAGTGAGCCTGGCCTACCAAGGCCTAACTATAACTACAGTGGAAATGCGCCATAAGTGCGGTGGTCTTAACTTCAATTATGTGACGTGTGTGTTGAAGGTTTATGTGAAGTGGTTTGCTAGTTTCACAATATTCTCAGCTTGCATTTTGCATCTCATACCTGCTGGAGACTAAACGCTACTTGATTGTCTAGTGCAGGGGTTTTCAACCTGCGGCTCTTTAAGCCCTCTACTCTGACTCCCTTGAGCTTAGACAAAAATAAGAAGGAAGTAAAATACAAATATGTGTAGGACTATTTATATTTTGTTGCATGGTTGAAAATGTTTCGTATCTTGTATTTTGAGGTGATACTGTGACACATAAATAAAAAATAAAAACGGTTTTAATTAGGTCAACTAAAATATGCGTCACATCCTGCTACGGTCCCGCGCCAGCGCCTTTTCTTGCAGGTGACTAACCGGACCCCCGGCTCGATGAGCGACCTATGGATACATCAAAGAAAAGAAAAGTATCGGAGGGATACACACAGAGGGTTTAATTCTGCGTGGACAGAGTTATGCTTTCACAGCAAACGATGCTGGCTTACCGGTATGTTTGATATGTAGAGAGAAGTTGTCAAAGGTGCTGCAGCCTTTACGTGTTGGAGGAAAAACACAGAAGAGGAAGACAGCTAACGATGTTCAGTCATAATTCAATCACAACTATTTTTAGGGTGCAGCTATAGGTTTTATCTACTTTAAAGGGGACCTATCATGCAAAATGCACTTTTGTACGTCTTTTATACATGAATATGTGTCCCCGGTGTTCCAGGGAACTCACCAAGTGTCAGAAAACACAACCCTCTCTATTTTCCTCCATACCCAAATCTCTAAAAAAGGGGCTGCAACGGATCTGATAAAAACTGATCCAGATTTGAACACTGTCCTGACGTCAGGACAGTGGCGCTACGGCTATTGGGCCAACTCCACCAATCAGGAGGAGACAGCCACGGCCATTGCCGTTTGAAAGCGCTAGAGACGCTGTAGTACATATGCCAGGCCAGTAGATGGTGCTGTTCTCACAGAATCAGCCCAGAGCTAAAAAATGTCAAATTGAGCGAAATGAGGCATAGCTAAAATGCATGATCTGTTTGGTATTTTGAAAAAAAAAAAGTATAAATATGCCTTATATAGGTATGGTCCTACACTATATTATTCAAATATAGCATGATAGGTCCACTTTAAAGCAGGCCTGTGTATTTGTTTTAATTCTCCTTATACGAGTTCTTTGTTTATTATTAGAGGTAAATAGTTTTCTATAATGTAATAAATAATACATGCAAACAAACTGTAGTTTTTGTCTATAATATAACAATATATACAACGTTATAGGCTATCAAGCTATCAAATATGTTTTGCGGCTCCAGACAAAAAAATTGGTGGAAAAGGGGGCAAAATGGCTATTTTGGTCAAAAAGGTTGCAGACCCCTGGTCTAGTGTATGCTAGCATGAAGAACACAACTTAAAAAGAAAATCAGAGTAATTGTGTTTTTACTTTTACAAGACCTTATCATTGACAGATACAGGCAGGAGATATTCCCAGATGAATACAAAAAAAGTAAGATACAAGTGGATTTTTACTCTTTTAATGAAACATTAAGATTAATAAATAGTATGTCATGACATCAGTATGTACACTCATTTATGAACAGATACATTCTTGAGAGAAAGGAGGCCATGTTTTGAAACCCAGTGCAGATTGGTGGAGGCTGCTGCGGTGATCTGCTGAAACCATCTGAGCATTGAGTGTATAACATCACAGAGCATCTATTTACAAGCACATCATCACTTATAGACTTTACAAAATTAGATCACTCACATTTCCATCAGTTGAATACATTGAAATACATTTTTTTTACAAAAATCAATTTTCAAAACCTCCTTGTAGATGGTATAGGTTTTCACATTTGGCCCATTAGCATCTTTCTATTACAGTTCACACACCATCATGCAAGTCACCCATCAAAACGTTCCACTGAGCACCCATGCAATTCTTAATTTGAAACATTTGGTGAATCGATAAACAAGACAAGACAATATAGATTTAAACATTAAAGATGTCACTGTATGTGTACACTGAACAGTTTTGGGGAACAATTCATGCCAAATGTAAATATAGGCATTGATGGTAAAAAAATCAACTTAACTTCAGATGATTTCGATCATTTACCAAAGATGAACATTGCAAACATCAAATACAAAAACACATTTCTAAACAAGTGACTGAATGAACAATTTGCTTCGTGTGTTTTATGATTGGATGCACAGATTAGCACATCGTCCTCGCAGAGCAGAAAAAGTAATGTAAGTTGTACGCAGGTTACTGATATCAGCACACCTGGTGGTGAATTGAAAAGCGGGTCAATGGTCACAAGTCTTAGAAAGCTGAGCAGACAACAATAATCACCAATCACTTTCCTTTTGTCTTAGGAACCAAACTTCGGCCCTGTCCACACGGAGACGAAAACGAACCGAAGTCGTTTTCAAAAAAGTCTTCCGTCCACACGGAATCGGCTCAAGAAACGTGTCCGTCCACACGAAAACGCTCAAATACTGGAGACGCTGTAGTACATATGCCGGGCCTGTAAGTGGCGCTGTACTTCCGCCACAAAATACACCAAAAGCAGCTAATAAGAACCCCCGAGCATGGGCATAAGGCATAAACAAACATAAATGTCCACTTGTTGCTGATGGTTGTGGTAGAGAAGCTGTAAATGTTGCACTAACATCTGTATCATGGTCAGTAGCGTCTGGAGCACGAACGCAACCCTGTGATCCGCCATTGTTGTTGTTGTTGGCGAAACGCATCAGCAATGACGCGGGGGTGAGCGGGAGAGGCGGGGCTATGGCGTCATCGTTTCAGGGAATGATCGTATAGGGCGTACAAACGGAGCCGCAAGCGTTTCGTCCTCAGACCTACCCACTTTGGGAGCCGTTATCAAAGTGTATCGGATTCAGGCTCCGAATCCGCGTTTCCGTTTCGGCCTCGTGTGGACGAACCGTCTATACGACTGCGATAGAGAACGTTAGCGGATTCAACTGATATCGTCTCCGTGTGGACGGGGCCTTATACTTGTTAAACATTTTTTTACTTTATGATAACTGCTTAAACCCTGATGTAAATTGTCCTTTTTTCTGATGATTTCTCAAAATAGGCCAGAACCTGCAGCTTGAATGAGTATAATTACAAAATGTTGTGACGTAACAATGTCTTGAAAATGTTTGCATTGTGTATTATTATCTAACAACCCTAAAATCGACCTGCAGTGTGGCACCCATGAACCAGACTCCACTCTCGATTGGCCCTCTTTGGCAGCATCAACAAAGCATGGACTTGAATTTCCAAGATACAGGGCGTTCAGTATGTCAAAACATCCATAACAGTATTTTTACATATTCACACGCTCACATCACAGAAAAAACCCTTTCAAAACATGACACCTGGCATACAATACACACTTTGAAATACTTCTTTCTGTCTCTCTTATTCTCCTGCAAGCTCACACACACACGCACACACACGCACACACACATACACACACGCACACACTGCACTTCTGCCCCTCTGAAGGAGTACAGAGCAGTGCCACAAGTTCTACAGTGCTTTCCTTGTCATCCAGAGTATGAATACAATATAAGGCAATTGTAGACGTCTATTATATTTATTTATGTGAGTGTAGACGGGCATGAACGCACCTATGTTCACACTTGGATCAATCAAAGCACTTTTGGCTGGTGTGTATTTTGCACTCCACCAGTCGAGCTTATGAAATGCTGCTGAGTGTGTTGATGAATACTTCAGGGCACTTGCTGAAACGATCCAACAAACAGAAATCGAAATGATATTAATGCAGGTTGACAAAGTGAATGCAGCTTTTTGGTGATTACCACTTTTCTCATCTGTTTCTTTATGTCCCAGTCAAGCAATTGCCTCGCTCATGTACAGAGCAGTTTTTTTTTACAGGAATAATGGCTTTAAGTCAATGTTTTTAACGCATGACTGACAGTGTTTCTAATGATATCAAGGCGTTTAGAAGCTGACTGTGGATTCCGTCCAGCCGTTCAAGCCGTCTCCCTTCACGGTGCTGGTTGTTCGGCTTCGGGGCGGCTGGCTGTCTGTCAGGCCGAAGAGACGTGCCGCTGCGCACCGGTACTTCCAGGACATGGTGTTGTAGAGGATGGGGTTGATGGCGGCACTCAGGTAGAAGAGAACCACGGACACCAGGCTGCAGTACTCGGACACCACAGACAGCAGCGGGGACGGTGCGTCAAGGGAGCGAAACTGTAGGTAGCGACCCACATGGAACGGCAACCAGCAGAGGACAAAGGCAAGTACCACTACAACTGTGGGAGGGGGGGGGGGGGGGGGGGGGTGAGAAGTAAAGAGAGAGAGAGGGGTATAATTAATACAAGATTATGACTTTATCAACAGTTGCAACCGAGCTAAAATCTAGTTGTAAACTTTGCTTTTTCATCTTGTATACCAAGCTACACCTGTGCGTAATTTGCGCGCTCTCCGAACTTACCCAGCATCTTGATGGTCTGCCTGTTGCTTTTGTCCCGGTGTGCCACACGGGAGCTGATGGTTGTCTCTCTATGTCTCTGCCACAGCCGACGACCAATGAGGCTGTAGAGCACTGTGAGACAGAAGACCGGCATGAAGAAGAAAACAGAGCTCAGCCACACCATGGCCCCCATCAGACCTGACTCCACTGCGAAGTGCGTGATCTTACACTCCCTTGTGTCCCCGGGCTCCACGAAGTAGCCAGTCTCATTCATTTCAAGGCTAACATTTGGCGACATGCTGTCACGCTCCACTCCCACCATGACAAACACGGGCCCTGCGCTCATTACAGACACTGTCCAGAGAAGAAAAATGAGGGCACGAACCCGCCTCTTGGTAACCAGTGCCTTTGCGCGCAGTGGGAAGCAGATCGCCAGGTAGCGCTCCACTGACAGAGCAGTGATGCTCAGGATGGTGGAGTAAGTGCATGACTCCGAGACAAACTGAAAGAGCTTGCAGAGTGCGGCCCCAAAGCGCCAGGGCCTGTACCTCCACATACGGTAGAGGTCCAGTGGCATGCAGAGGAAGATGAGAAGGTCTGACAAGGCCATGCTACACAGGTACAGGTTGGTGGTGGTGCGCATATCCCGGTACTTACTGACCACCAACATTGTCATGACATTCCCTGTCACTCCGACCAGAAACAGGAGCGTGCAGGCGATGGTGATGCCCGTGAGCAGGGGAATAGAGTAATAATTGAGAGGAGGCAGCTCAGCGGTGCTTGTTGCGTTGATGATCTCCTCCCAGCAGCAGTTACGGGAGAGGAACTCCGAGAGATTGGGCCAAGAGGGCATGCTGTCAGCGCGGTTATTTACGGGGCCGTGCCTGGCCCTGACTGCTGCAGGCACCCCGGGTCTGGGACTCCTCACAACCCTTGGTGCTGCCCTTTAATCCCATCATCAACATTTGAGCTGCGGAAGTTAATGTCAAAGGTTGGCAGCCATGCGTAAAAATCAAGATCCTTGCGCACGTTGAAAAGAGGTTTGGCTCACAATACTTAGCGGACAAAGAACTTCAGAGATCATCCAGGGAGCAGATAGTCCTGTCCAGAGTCTGAAACAAACATGAGGCTATAGGTCGATATGAATGATCCACAACTACAATGTCTGGAGCAGAGAGGCAGGTGCAAAACTAATTGTAAAAGTGTGTAAGCTACACATCACCAACCACAATTCATGCGGAGGTGTATTGTAATCTAAACAGCTGCAGCCGTAAAACTTCAGCCCAAACATCTATTATCTAAAAAAGAAAAACAAGTTATCTCCTGTGTCCTTTCCTTCAGTGACCACAGCAGCTGAGCGCTTTAGGAAAAATGAAACATGAGAATCCTGTTTGCAGTCCCACAGAGTTCCCATCACCAGCAGCGTGTCCTTTTTTTGCGCGTCAGACAAAAACAAAACAGTGAATCTGTGGATGTCTTGCACCCGGCAGCATGTGACGGTGAGTCAGAGGCAGGTCCTCATGATGCGGCAGCAGCAGCTGTGAACATCTGTCCATGAAAAGGGCACCGGAGCTCAAACACAGACGGATAAACAACAACCACGGAGAAAACAAATACTGTATCACGGAGCGGAGAGAGTTTTGTAGTCACAATAACAAAGAATGAACGACGCCTTGTCAACATAATCATGCAAATAGAAGTTGAAATTATCAAAGTAGAGTTAAGTTTAAAAAGGCAAAGAAATTCCCC
This sequence comes from Trematomus bernacchii, assembly GCF_902827165.1. Lineage (NCBI taxonomy): Eukaryota > Metazoa > Chordata > Actinopteri > Perciformes > Nototheniidae > Trematomus > Trematomus bernacchii. The sequence goes on from NW_022987723.1 coordinate 1,397,694, forward strand.
CTGGCTTTTCAAATCTGCTCCTCTATGTATACTGCTTATCCAGTGTGTGAGTCCAGATTTCTAGTGAGCAAAACATCCTACAGGTGAAGTGGTGCTGCCCAAGTGAGGGTGATGTGGAAGTCTGCATTGAGCCCAGTGCTGCAACGCCACCTGCAGGTACTTTAGGGCAGGGATGACAAGGGGTTAATGCTCACCAGCACCAGACAATCTGTTTAACACCTTCCTTCCAGAGAGCATCGGGAAACAGGAGACACTTTTCAGAAAACTCTCCCAAATGTGAGTCTTTTTATTAGCATGACATCCAATGACCACCTGGTCCAAAAGTGGGGCTTCACAGCTGATCCTTCAAGGTGGTGAGTGAAAAATACACTTTCCCCAAAGAGAGCAATTTAGTCATCGTCATAAAAATTATAAGATTCTATCTGGCTTTTGCTTCTAAAATTGATTTGTATATTATTATTATGTTTTCTTTTTAAAGAGCCCTTTGGGGTAAAGCTTAGAAAGTACAGGTTGTTTCTCAGTGGGATTTTATCTATGATGCTTTATATGTAAGAGCTGGACCCTTTTTTTCACCCCAATGAAAATCCAAAATAAATGTGCCCTTTGTGGTATGAGAACAGAAACCATGACGATATCAAATCCTGCCTGCTGTGCTGCTTTATTTGCAAAGAACATTGAATACAGTTTTATTCAGACAAACTGCTATATATTCACAGTATGGAGTTTAGTAATATTTCAGCCACAAACAGTTGCATAATATATGATAAGGTCACTAAGAGTTAGAAACTTACTAAACTACCACCAGAATATAAATATCACCCTCCAATATCTAGCAAGATAATTGGCTGATTTGCCAAAGGCAGCACACTAACAGAAATAGTACTTTTATAGGTTTGTCTAAAGGCTCTCTGCCAAACTTTATAACATAGGGTTTAAACTGGATGTTCATGTATTTTTATACTGATTAATAATCATTGTTGTGCTTGTAGAAAGTACATGAATATTGTCCCATTAAATTACTATATCTCTAACAAAAAGTTAACATCTTGTTTCTTGATTATGTTCTTAATCTTTGAGTAAATGTATTTAAATATGAGATATAAGGTTAATCTCATTAAATGTCAATTGTACTAGACAGGCAGCAGATACTGATACTTTAAAGTTACCCCTTACAAAATGTGACGTTTCTCCTCCATTTTGATTGAACTTTTTGGTATGGTATAAAACAACTAGATTATAAATATAAATAACAGGAACCAGGTAAAAGTGGGTCAATTATTCAGCCATGGCTATTTCTCCAAGTATCTTCAACCAGCTAGAAAGCAGTCATTGTATGGTTTGATAAGATGTCAAAAGGTCTGATTTAAGTCTTAAACTCAACTGGAAATGTAGTTGATTGATTGGCTTGGTTGGGTGTTGGCCATTATCATTGTTTGAAATCCTGCTATCGTAACAAAGTCGATAAAACTGTGGGTATAAGACTGTAAGATTCATAAACCTTGTTACTGTTATTAACCACTTGCTGGAGGCCTTACAAGTGAAGAAAACAAACCATTTCAATCTACAGGTAGGTGTTAATATCTTCTAAATTACAGTAATGCCATATATGTTTTACTAAAGTGATTTGATCCTCATTCATGCTTAAAATATTGTTATCTATTGCCCTTTGCGCTGTGTTTATGGGCAAATACCATTATGTTTATGACCTCTGAATCATGATGTGAGAGAGAGAGAGAGAGAGAGAGAGAGAGAGAGAGAGAGAGAGAGAGAGAGAGAGAGAGAGAGAGAGAGAAAAAGAAAGACAAACAAACAGATAAATAGAGAAAGAGAGAACCGGAGATCCTAATAGTGGAGAAAAAAAAACGACAAGCGGGACACTCGTCAGGACATTTTCCTTTTCCAAAGCCTCTGTGAGACCTTTTCATCACATCTGGTATGTATCTGGCTGGGGTCATACAACATGTAATGTGCCTCCTGACTGTAATGTGTGTGAGTGAGTGTGTATTTGGCATGTGTGTACTTGATCTTCAGGAGAAACATGAACCTTTGACACCTGTATTATGTAACTAACTATTGGCAAACCTAGTGTAGTGGGACAACAGTAGGAGTTTCGGCTGCCATTTAAAATAGGCACACATGTAGAGTTAATTTGTGACTCTTTTTGGATTGAAAGGAGCAGCTATGACAAATATAATCATTACACCCATACTGATGTAATAATTAGGCAATGAGGAACACTGATTAAGACGTCTGGATTTGACTTAATGAAGTGTAATTATGAACCAATAACCAAAACATTTCAATGATACTCTGCTCACAACAACAGGGGTAGTAATAATGAGGATAATAGTCAAACAAGCTCAAGTTAATGTATTACTTACATAGACGAAATTGCTAAATTGGACACTTTCTGGGACAACAGGAGGTAATAACAGCAACATTTTGTATTTCCACAGAAATGTCACAGATGTATTTATCAGGAGAGCTTTTTCTGCTTGCTCTTTTTATGGCTGTAAACTGTGTCTTGTGTGTTTGATGGTTTCATCCTTGATTTCTGTCTTTTTATCTCTCTTTATATCACTGCATTTTCTGTACTACCATTACATTTGGTATGGTGTCAGTCCTATTTCTCTGTGGTTCCTGTGTATGTGCTTCTGGAGTGTGTCTGGTAAAGTATTGGGAGTGTTTTTGGTGTCATGTTGTCTGAACTCTGCTTCCAGGGTGTGTTAGTATTGCCCAGGGTAAAGTCCCTTCCTGTCTGTCATAGGGAAGAACACACCATCTGGCAGCTGTAACTGTTTGGTCTTTGGGGGGTGCAGTACATCTCTTCCACCACAAGATGGAGGAAGAGATTTAATGTTCCTGCTTGAACCTGTGAATGTGCATGAGTGTTTGTGATTGGCTGCAAGACTAATGAATGGTGTTTTACTACAAGTGTGATATGAGTGTATATTTCATTTGATCAAAGCGCATTCAGCTGAAATATACATTAATATGGGTACACTCAGTCAACTACATCTACGTTTTGCCGTTATTGTTTGTTGTTATTGTAAAATTAAAATTAAATGTGTATATGGGCTTATAAAAATAAGGCCATATAATATGTGTTATTTTTTATTTTACAACCTTATCATAAAATAAGATAAGTGGTAAATTGTGTTATTGTTTGGTGTGCAGATCAACAATAAAAGGCTCATCATACATACATGCAGACATACAAATGGTTTGACTATGGAGGACAGAAATACATATACAAAAAACTAGATAAACAAACATGATAACATACAGGGAGAGTGAGAAAGTATCAGTGTGTGAAATTATGAGATAATAGGCAGGGGGGGGCAGTGTCATTATTTTCTACCCAGAGGTCTCCTCCTACTTCACAAAAACTCCAGAACTTGTTTACAACCAATGAGAGAAGCGTGTGGGAAGAACCCGCGTCTGTGATTGGTCTAGACTAGTTTCACAGAACCCTCCCTTCCTGAGGAGTTGGAGCGAGTTCAATGTTAGTTTTTCTCAGCCGCTCTGCCTGAGTTACAGAGGGGAAGGAGCTCAGGACTAGCTGTGTGTTCATCGGTATCTGCTCTTCTTCAGAAGTCTTAGTATTGACGTCCATTCAGAAAGAGGATTGACCAGACAAGGCACCATGTGGGCTGCATGTCCACAGAAAGAGCAGGTTGGTAATGTCTCCCTCTCTCAGTTTTTGTCTGACGGTTCTATTTTCGACCATGGGCTGTCGTTGATATGTGTCTCTGTGACACTGCTTGGGTCTGGTCTGTCAGTGGGATCATGGAGAATAATTGACAGTATGTGCAAGTGTGCCTTTATTCTTCCTGCGCATGTACGTTTGCATCAAGGTGATGAGGGCAGTCCTTCATCTTTATCTGCATAGCAAATATGTATACTGTTAATCCTAGTGTCTGGTTATGTTGGACAGATGTGTGTGGAGATGAGTTTCTTGGTCCTTCAGTCGAGGGTGTTAACTTTCTATTCAGGAATTCTGCAACAAGAAGTGTGTTACCTGATGTTTAAGCATGCACAGGTGTGTGTAGTCTTTCTCCAACCCCCCTCACCTCTCACACCCTTTTGTTGAAGTTAGTTGCTCCAGCTGGAATGTCATGGGAGGACTGGAGATATTTAGCTTTTCTTTCTACGCTGCCTCTCCTCCCAGACTCTCCCTTCTCCTCTCTCTTTTTCTGTTGTCTTTGCAACTGAATACACATGATACTGACCTCTGACATTCAGCAGTCTTCCTTTTGCACAGGCAGTAGCAGGAGCATGACCTAAATACGTTACCGTTGTGCAGCCAACACACACACACACACACACACACACACACACACACACACACACACACACACACACACACACACACTGTTGCTCTTACTGTTATTTCTCTCTCAGGTTTTAAGTGTGTGCACGTGACGTGTGTTTAACTCTATTGAGCCTTTCCATGGGATTTTACCTTGCTCAGATTGTGATATCAATCATTAATGTGGACAGTGGGAATTTTAGTCCTCAACCACCTATTGCTCTTTCAAGAAGTTTTGTAACACAAGTTTTATCTTATTGCAATGTTCTACTTCTTCTCTGCAAGGATTTGCATTATTTTTAGCCTGGCATGCAGTTTTAGTGTGGTGAATTCATTCCAGATGTGGATTCCTGCTATATGGTGAACCTCTGTCAAAACCAACAAACTCTGTTCTGAGTTTCCCCACCGCTGTCTCAAAAAGGATACCTTCTGGATGATTTAAACATTATGTGTTCAGCAGACCTTGTTTCTGCAGCTTCCAATAAGTCATTTCATAGCTACTGAAAGGGAATTGTTCATACTTTCTCAAAGATATCTTTAGGTAAAGCTATAGTGACGGCATTGATTTGTTGCTTAAAACAAAGCGGAAGATACAGGAGGTTCATGAGATGCCGAAATAGATGTGATTTATTTATATGGTGAAAGATATCACTGTCATTTGGCGCTCAGACCATCATTAGTATCTTCTTGCTTTTGTATCTCTATTTCTGGCCCACACTCCTTAGTGTTGAACTCTCACATGTTTAGGTCCATGGACAATCAGTTTAAAGTGTTTTATTTTAAATGTTAAAGGGTTAGTTCACCCAAATCCAAAAAACGCCTTTTCCCACTTATCATTAGTTGCTTCATGCAATGTGATGTAGATAACTTGAATTTAGATTGTTATGCTAGCATGAGCAAAGAATATGTGCAACAGTGACACAGTTCCAGTAACATTTCCATTACTAGTGATAATCAACAGTACACACTTGGTTTCCAGTTATAATGGGGACTATTTATCGTTTAAAAAGTAGTTCCAGGACTGTGGATTAACTGGTCATTGTTTCTAGAAAGACAAGTAGCTGTTTTAAAACGTATTATTAATGTATGGCTGTCACCAATTCCAACTCCATTGTTTTGGTGGTAAGGCAGAAATGGAAGTTGCTATGTCAACAGCTGAGAATATAAAACCCCACACTATCTTTATGGTCAGATAGCAGTGGAGATTGTAACTTAGGTGAACTGTGAAGAGCCTGAATGTTCTGCCCTGTTATTATAATCATGTTGACTTAGAGTCACTTTAGTGGTTAGTGCATACTGTAAGTAGTAGTTTGGGCATTTCCCAGCTCTGACTTGGCCGCCCTGGTAGCTCTGAGTCAGGCTTGGCGGACAGAGAGAGAGAGAGAGAGCAGTTCCATCACCCCTTCAGTACAATGATGCCTTGTTTTCCCGCGGCAGAACACAACTCTGGCGACGATGACGTTTGGGGCCTCTCTTTTTCTGGCATCTACTGTATGTCTTGCTTTCTCTGCCTGTCCCCCCATCCATGGTGTGAAGGATTAGATAATGGGCAGCTTTAGTGTGGGCAGAGAGAGAGAGGTGTCACAGACCTCTTTTATTGGTTCCTTCCTCCCCTCCCTCCATCTTCTCCTTTTCTCTCTGTTTGTACCATCTGCGCCACGAGGAGCTTGGCACCACATGTTCTGTGAATGCTAACTTTATGTGATCTTTATTGTATGTGTGTGTGTGAGTGGTAGTATACTATTCAAAGATGGCGTCTCCGTGTATGTATGGCATTACATTACATGTCATTTGTTAGACGCTTTTATCCAAAGCGACTTACATACATTCGGTACTGTGGACAATCCCCACAGGAGCAATTTGGGGTGAAGTGGTCTTGCCCAGGGACACAACGACGTGCTGACTGCAGTGGGACTCGAACTTGCTACCCCCTGATTCGAAGTCCAGCACACTAGCCACTGAGCCACAGCCTCCCTCTGGCATGTTTACAATGATTTAAATCTTTCACCACAGTACCTTGTAAATGTCAAAGCTGTGTTATCACACATCCTGGAATAGATGATGCATCTCATGAGTTATCTATTTGTCTGAACACTGTTGGGTAATCAGTTACAGCACCTTCGCTGTTATTGACATACTACAGATGCTCATCCCGCCTCCAGTGTTCTCTCCAATCATTTGAGACTTTTCTGACAAGCAAACCTAGTGTAGTGGGACAAAAGTAGGAGTATCTATCGGCTGCCGCTTAAAATAGGCACACATGTAGAGCTTATTTGTGACACTTTATGGATTGAAAGAAGCAACTATGACAAATACAATTAGAGATGTCCCGATCCGATCACGTGATCGGGGATCGGAGCCGATCACGTGATTTTCAAAAGATCGGAATCGGGAGAAAAAAATCGGGGATCGGGAATTTCTTTTTTTTTTTTAATAATTTTTTTGTATTATTTTATTTAATGTTACAAAACAAAAATGACCATGTTCACGTCTTAAAGTCATCCTGAGGCCTTAGTTTTGGTTTAAAATTACACAACATCATGTATGTGTTGCTTCTTTTGGGCTTGTTTTCATAGACCTGGTTGCTTATTTCTCTCAAATCTGGCAACAGAGTGGGCGCAGTGTCTAATAGTAGCAGTAAGCTAACAAGAGGCTACGTTCAGCTGGTGACTCGGGAGTCGGGACAGAGAAAATGTCAGGAGTTTGGAAGTATTATAAAATTGAAAGCAAAGGCAGTGTAACAGCCAGATGCAATGTTTGCAAGGCGGAGGTTCCGCGTGGTGGAAAGAACAGAGCTACGTTCAACACGACCAATCTAATACGCCACCTGAGAAACAAACACCAACAACAACACAACGAGTACACAGCGGCCACTCAGGTAACGGCACTGAAACAACCAACACTTTCAGAGACTTTTAAAAGGAAAGAGAAACTGCCCCAGAACAGTGAAAAGGCCAAAAAAAAAAACAGCCAAGATAGCTGAATTCATCGCGTTGGATGACCAGCCGTTATCTGTTACCTTTTTTTTCTCTTAATGCATTGCATAAAGATCGGATCGGGAAAAATCGGTATCGGCAGATTGTCAAAATCAAATGATCGGAATCGGATCGGGAGCAAAAAAAGGTGATCGGGACATCCCTAAATACAATCATTACACCCATACTGACGTAATAATAGAGTGCCACAGCGACGCGTCCTAAAACCTGGAAGTAAAACCCGGAAGTAAACTTCTTCGATCATAAATCTATTGATTAGATTTATGATTAGAAAATTATAAAAGTAGGGTAGACATGTGGATATTATCCGGCTGAACAAAACGTGATCTGTCTCTTCAATTTGTGTCAACCACAGACCTTATTTCGAGCTATTTTCCAAAATCCTATGGAGAAATTGCATTGGTTTTTGTCGAAGGAACCGGAAGTGGTAAAATGCTAACTTACTTCCGGGTTTTAGGACGCGTCACTGTGGCACTCTATTAAGCAATGAGGACCACTGATTAAGACGTCTGACTTTGAGTTAATGAAGTGAATTAACTAAGTAATTATGAACCAATAACCGAAACATTCAGCTTAAACTGTCAAAGTGGTTTATTGATGAAATGCAGTCACTTTTATGTATTCCTTCCCTTGAGCCACAGATTTATCTTTTTCCCCTTAAAAAGGTACACTGTCATTGTTTGGCCAAAGGGAACGAGAACGTTTCAAGATTCAAATGTTTATTGTCATAACATATACAAAACTAGGGTGTGATTATGTAATGTATGAAAACTTAAATCGCAGGTTCCTCAACAGTCAGTCATTGTCCTTAGTCCCGCCCTCATGTTTCTGGCATCAGAGCCTCTGAAGTCAGACTCTACTTTTTCTTTGCAGTGTCTCTTTGCTCTGCTAATATCTCACTGGCACCATACATTCATAATCACTAATGAAAGATGTATTATCAAAAGTCAAAGTCAACTTTATTGTCAATCTCAAAATATGTTTGTACACACAGAAAGATCGAAATACTGTTTCCCACAGTCCCGAAGTATAAAAAAACACACATTAAAATGCGAGAACACTCAATAATTACAAAAAACCACAAAATAACCGTTTACTTCAAGTAAGCAGGATATATATATATATATATATATAAAAGGATTATGTACATAGTGCAAATGGGAGTGCAAAAATGTCCATAGCAGCGTAAAAGTGACTGGTGCTGGATTTTTTGTGTGTGTGGGGTGTTAAAGTCCCGGGCCAGTGGGGGCAGGGTGGAGAGGTGAGATAGAGGGGAGAGGTGGGAGGGGCTACAAGGCTACATTTTCTAAATGTTTTGCCAAATATACAATTTTAATCAAAATAATATTATTGATAATAACTTGAAATATGACATATTATTATTCTCTTTTCGGCTTCATACTTGTATTTTTGGGTTTCTGCTGGAAAATTCTTGCATGCTTATATGGTATCCATCATTTTTCTCCTACAATCTGTCTGAATATCTGAATTCCCTCTCCTTCTGAAACGCTTAAGAGACAGGCACTAAGTTTAAAGCTCCCTCCCGAAAATGCCCACTCTGTACTATTGGCTTGCCAGAATAATAAAACACACTTTTGCAAAGATGCTTTTCAAGCCTTGGTAGGAGATACTCAGATGGGCTGCCTACAAAATCTGACAGTTTGTGGGTTTATTAGGCAACCCAAATGTTCAGTATGTGTACACAAGCACTGAAAAGACAGTTTATACTATTTCTCAAAGACCCCCAACACCCCAGCCACAAACTGTTCTTTCTGTTGCCGTCTGGCAGACGTTACCGCAGCATCCTGGCAAGGACAAGAAGATTCAGAGACAGTTGCTTCCCGCGGGCAGTGAGACTGTTAAACAATTTAACTGTTGAAACAACTTCAAAACATTCTTCTGCTACTCAGTAATATGTATCTAATACCTAATATATATATATATATATATATCATTCCAATAACTTGTATATAGACTTGTACTGCACTATTCCACATCATCACTTTATTTTATAACTATTTTTCTTTTTGTATTGCTCTTGCTCTTATTGTTATTATGTTATTATGTTGCATTGTTGGAGAAGCCTGTGACATAAGATTTTCAACTACATAATTACTCTGTAGCTATGTCAGATTGACAATAAAGAACCTTGAACCTTGAACCTTGAACCTTCTCCTTAAACAGTGAGGGAAAAATGTGATAATAATAATAATAATACACAGGATTTGTATAGTGCTTTTCCTAATGCTCAAATACGCTTAATATGCATAGAGTGATAGTGGGGTGTCTGAATTCCTCCTAAATGAGAAGTTAATCTGTAAATGCTCGCCACCTTGTTGTTGTTGTTGTAGCCTTTATTTATCCAGGTTAAAAAATCCCATTGAGATCAACGATCTCTTTTACAAGGGAGACCTGCGGCACATTTAGTTACACATATAAAACAAACAGAAAACAAAAGGACATCACAACATAATTACAGGGGTATACATTAGCAACCTATTTACATTTACAGGTATCCAATAATATTTCATCCAGCCATGCTTTAAAATGATGCAAGGGAATCAAAATGCTCAGTTTCAAAATGTTTTGCATAGTGTTCCAAGCTAGAGGAGCAGCGCACATAAAAGCTTTAGCACCTAAAACAGTCCTAGCACTTGGCACATGTAATAAAAACACATCCTGTGATCTCAGGCAATAGCTACTTGCCACTCTCCGTGAGATCAAAGAGGAGATATAAGAAGGTAGTTTACCCAGCATGGCTTTGTAGATGAACATGTACCAATGACTGAGCCTCCGACCAGCAAGTGAAGGCAGACCTGCCTTGGCGTACAGGGTACAGTGATGAGTAAGTACTTTACAGTTAGTAACAAATCTCAGAGCACTGTGATAGGCGGCATCTAACCTTTCCAGGCAATGGGCAGGTGCATTCATATACAACAAATCACCATAGTCTAGCACAGGTAAAAAGGTCACAGTGACTAGCCTTTTCCTGGCTTCAAAAGAGAAACCGGGCTTGTTTCTGAAAAAGAAACCTAGCCTAACCCTCAGCTTTTTAAGCAGATTAGTGACCTGAAGTTTAAAAGTAAGACAATCATCAAGCCAGATGCCAAGGTATTTATAATAGCTAACCACTTGGAGTACTTGTCCTTGCATAGTCACAATATCCAAAGCAGTCTCTGGAGTCTTTTTAGCTTTAGAAAAGAGCATTACTTTGGTTTTCTCAACATTTAAAAGAAGCTTTAGTTCAGAGAGCTGAGTCTGAATAATGTTAAAAACAGCCTGTAATTTAACAACCGCCTCCTTAATGGAGGGACCTGCACAGTACATCACGGTGTCATCCGCATAAAAATGCAAAGTAGCTTCATCCACATTTTCACCTAAGCTATTGATGTAGATGGAGAATAAAAGTGGACCTAAAACAGAACCTTGAGGAACACCATTAGCAATGTTCAACCACTCAGAAGACAGCCCATCAAAGTGAACACATTGGGACCTTTCAGAGAGGTAGTTCACAAACCACCCCACTGCATGGCTGGATAAGCCAATACTGAGTAGCCTCTGCTTTAAGATGTGATGATCGACTGTGTCAAACGCTTTGGAAAGGTCAATAAATAGAGCTGCACAACTCTGCTTTTTATCCAAAATACTTGTAATGTCATTCACCACTTTCATTGTGGCAGTGATGGTGCTATGTTTCTTTCTGAAACCTGACTGATGTTTAGACAGGATGTCATTGTTACATAAAAACTCCTTTACTTGTTCACTCAGTAGGCGTTCAAGAACCTTAGCCAGAACTGACAATTTCGAGATGGGCCTATAATTATTTAAAACAGTTGCCTCCCCTCCTTTTAGTAGTGGCAGGACATACGCTGACTTCCATACTTTAGGAATTGTGTTTGTGCTGAGGGAGAGGTTAAAAAGAGTAGTGAGAGGTGGAGCAATAAAATCTGCAGCTATCTTTAAAAAGAAAGGTTCTACGTTGTCCGGGCCAGCCGGTTTCTTAGGATCTAACTTAGATAATGCTTCATGAACAACATTTACAGTAAAAGGAGTAAAACTGAAAGGGTTTTCCAAACCACATTGTTCAGAGTCACCGACTGTGGTGTTCACAGAAGCAGAGTTAGTCACAGAATCAAACATAGAACCGCAGGACACAAAATGCTCATTAAAACAATTTAACATAGTACCCCTGTCCGATATCGAGCCAGATGCTGTGGTAATGCACGGAGGTAGCTCATTTCGGATCTCACCGGTGGATAGCGATTTTATGGCTTTCCAAAATTTCCTAGGATTATTTAGGTTTTCTGTAGTAACTGACAAATAGTACTTCGACTTAGCACTTTTGACCTGTGAAGTGAAGCTATTCCTTAGCTGCCTAAAACGCAGCCATTCTACCTCTGAGCCTGATTTCCTAGCCTTTGCCCAGGCCTTGTTTCTCTCATGTAGGAGACTGGACAGTTCAGCAGAAAACCAAGGATTGTCTCGTCCCTTTACTCTAAAAGTACGTAGGGGTGCATGTTTATCTATAATTTCCATAAAACCAAGATAAAAATAAGACCATGCAGTTTCAACATCAGCACACAGATCGATTTTTCCCCAATCAAACCCAAACAGATCATGAACAAAACCCTGCTCCACAAAATGTTTTATGTGTCTCTTAATAATAATACGGGGTTTAACCTTTTGCACCTTAGTGTCCCTAATTGTGGCTACAACACAGTGGTCACTCACATCATTTGCAAATACTCCCACAGATGAGTATTTATAGGGAACATTAGTTAGAATGAGATCAATTAGGGAGGATTTATTAGGGGACTTAACGTTAGGGCGAGTAGGACTGTCAACAATCTGAGTAACATTTAAAGAGATACAAAGGTTTTTAAAATCCTCTGATACTGCAGTTAACCAGTCCCAGTTAAAATCTCCAAGTAGCACTATTTCCTTGTAGTCTAGTTGTGATAAAAGTTTTGCTAGTGAAGACAAGGAGTCCTTGACAGCTGAGGGGGGTCTGTAACAGCCCACCACCATGACTTGTTGCCCCTTTGCCACTTCTATATTTAAGGCTAAAAATTCGAATTGCTTACTGGCAGATTTGGAGATCAATGTGGTTACACTGAACTTATTCTTAACATAAATGGCAACTCCACCACCTTTATTAGGCCGGTCGGTACGATACACATTATAACCATTTAAGGATATGTCAGAGGCCAAAATCGTTTTATTTAGCCATGTTTCTGATAAAACAATGACGTCAGCGCCAGTCGAGCTTGCCCAAATGCGGACAAAATCTAGTTTACCTAACAGACTGCGCACATTCAAGTGGATGAAACCCAACCCAGATCTAGCTTTAAAATCAGCAGGAGTAGCGATCTGACTACTACTACTGGGCGGACCAGGGTTAGGTTGAACATTTCCTGACAGTAATAACAACAAAAAAAACAGGCATCTTTTCCTCTTAATCGACACACACACATTGTCATCTACTTTAGAATCACCGGAAAAGTCTGCGAGAGTTTGATTAGAGTTTGAGAAGCAGTCCTGAAGAACCATCATCGCAGGCAAACAAAAAAGACAAACATATTTTGTCGAGCAGATTGTCTGCGACAAGGTGACCGGTAAATGTTTGTGTAAGACATCCGAACCTTTACAGGGGATGTCCACTGCGGGCGGTAGAACAGACCTGAACCCAGTCGACTTCTCCGGATGACGAGAGAACTTCTCATTGTCCAAAATAGCTAACAGGCATAGCAGAATCACAATAGGGGCCATTTTCCCAGACCAGCACAGCATCCGGATAGGTGCGCAAGCAGGCCCGAAACGTGGAGGCGCTCTGGTCTCTCCGCGATGACCCCGGTGCAAAACCTCCTCAGCACAGCAGGATAGGCGAAGCAGGCCCAGCTCAAGGCGTAGAGGCGCTCCGGTCTCTCCGCTATGTCCCCGGTGAAGATCCTCCTCAGCACAGCAGTACAGGATAGGCGAAGCAGGTCCAGCCCGAAACGTAGAGGCGCTCCGGTCTCTCCGCGATATCCCCGTGGTAAAAACCTCCTCGGCACCGTAGAGCACGACAGGTGGAGCAGGTGGATACAGGCCTCCGCTACAGCAGGTGTAAAGCAGGCCGCAGCCCGAGCGCACCTAAGACCCTTCTAGCAACAAGATGCCCTAAAGTAGCAGAGGATATTTTTGTGTTTGTATTAGAATTGTAAAAATTCTTATACCTTGGCTGTGGGTGAGAAAAATGCTACTGTTTCCCTGTTCAAGATTTCAAATCAAATCAAATCAAGTTTTATTTATAAAGCACATTTAAAAGCGATTTTTGGTCGAGCCAAAGTGCTGTACATGTAATAAATTTGGTTTGGTATCATGTAAAGTTCACATCTTCACTCCCAGCAGTAGCCCCAGCATGGCGAGTTCCCACCCTTTAGACAGGATCAGATTACTGACACATCCCATCATGCTGCCTGCTTTTGTGTACACAAGTAACAGCAACACAAAAGACAAGTGTGTAGTATGTGTGATCATTTTACATGAGAACCAATGGCCTTCCCACACGGTTCACAACAGTTTTGGAGTGAATCTGACTTTTGGTTGCTAGACCAGAGATAGCAAAAGTACACACATCCTTTACTCAAGTAGAATAACAGATACTTGTGTTTTAAAATACTCTGGTAAAAGTAGAAGTACTGACTAAACTTCTTTAGTCAAGTAAAAGTAAAGAAGTATGGGCTTTGAAATGTACTTCAGTAAAAAGTACCCATAACTAGCAGCTGTTTTAAAGAGTACCTGACCTCCCTTTATATTAATAGAACAATAATGTCATTGTTAGCTAATGAATGTTTCCATGCTGAACAACGGCAACATGACAACGTTTTCATTGGTCCCTCTTCTTTAGAGAAGACCAGGAAATGATGGATACACGGATCGTGTTCAAATCAATAGGCACGCAATGACTCTAAATAATAATGATCACGCCACCAAACACACATTCAAACTAAAGGAACCAGCCTGTTTGGGAAATGTAAGAAGTAGAAAGTACAGGTATTTGTGTTCAAAATGTAAGAAGTAGAAAGTACAGGTATTTGTGTTAAAAATGTAAGAAGTAAAAGTAAGAAGTCGGCAGAATAATAAGTAGTGGTGTAAAGTAGTGATACCAGAAAAATGTACTTAAGTACATTAACAAAGTATTTGTCTGACCTTATGATAAACCTCAGGAGGACAGACGGCACGAAATAAGAGACTATAAAGGCAAATCCCAATGAACGAAAACAAACTCACCTCGCCCTGCTTGCTTTTGACTCATGCGATCTCAGAGAAACATCAATGGGTGTAAATGAATGTGAGATACTGTATTAATGAATGACGAAGATGTTGAATACAGTATTGATTGTGGATTAACCTGGTGTCATACACAGTAATTATTAAACTTTTCATACCACTATCTAACAAGCCTTCATTTAAAAGTTATGAATAAATCATTAACTAATGCTCTTTAAAAGTGATACATCCTTCACCTTATCGTCTCTGCGTTGCCACGTTTGAGAGACAATGACAGTAAAGTCTTTCTGATAAACGATCAAGTCTGCAGTTATAAAAGTCAGCGCTAATAAAGGTCACAGAGTAAAAGTAGGTCACCAGTAATCATAAATGTAAACCGCTTATAATAAATATATAATCATTTACAGCTGTTCCTTTTAAAGGAATAGTTTTAGACTTCAGGAATGTCCTCACACATTTTCCAAAAGAAATGTTGGATAGAAGATTGATTTAGTTACATTTGAAGCTTACAGCTAGCACCTAGAAAGCTTAGCGTAGAACCAAGCATGAAAACTGGTGAAAAGCTAGCAGGCCTCCATCTTGTTTGTTTAATCCGTACATAATCACAGTGTAAAAACAACAATTTAACAGAGGATTATACAGTATATTGGACTATTTCTCGGTTAGGAGCAGTGACTTAACTACAATGTTGCTCTGAAACAGCTCAGAGGTTGAAAAAAATATTGTAGAAGATGCTTGTTCGCTTTGTAAAATGGGGAGTTGACGCATTTACACTTGGGTTTGGTACAGGTTTAACAATCAAGGTATGACCTATCACAGACATTAGTCTCTCAAAGGTCAAGCAGCCCATAACAGCAGTCTATTTGATGAACTATAAAGACTATCAAAGAGATTTATCATAACCTCACGATCCAAAACAAGTTCCCATGGTTTTTACTGATCAAAAAAAGCATTATTAAATGATTAATTTAATAATGCAAAATGCCTTTAATAAGAAATTATGATGGTCGCTTCCACAAGTGGTCCCTTATTAGAATGTGGTATGTATATGGTTTTGTTCTTTGGTGGTTTATTATTTTCTGGGGCAGCTGTGTCTGTGAGGTAGTGGAGTTGTTTTCCAATCAGAAGGTTGTGCGTTCGATCCAAGCCCCTGCACTCCACATGTCGATGCTTGGGCAAAATACTTAACTAAATACTTAAAGTTTTTCCCGCTGGCATGGCCCAATGGTGTGTGAATGTTATTATGGCGCATTTCCACTACAGCGCGGTTTAAGCGTGCCGTGCCGTTGGTTGCGTTGCCACTAGGCGTAGTTCCGGCTAGTGGGTACTTTTTCACAGTTTTTCTGGCTCTCCAAAATCGAGGTTCTTTCCGGGCCAACAACCGGGCTGAGTATGCTAAACTAGTGAGAGAATCGCTGGCAACTACAACAAAATGAACATATTTGACCGTGATTTAATTGTAGTACACGTTTCAAAATGATGCCGAAGTAACAACATACTGATACCGGTTAGTAAAAACCATGAATTAATGCTTTGACAAGTCTGCAGACAAGACAGCAGGCGAAAAACCTTTTAAAATGCGTGTTTTCTGAATGGAGATCGGCTAAGCTAACGCAGTATATGCTCCGACCATCCACACTCACAACAACGGCCTATACAGACATAAATAAACCAGCGACTGTATTCGCCATGACACAGGCAGTCTGTGGTTTGTACTTGTTTAACTTTTGTCTAGTTTCTGAACAGATATGAGGAGCTGTGAGCTCTGAGTGCTAACAGCTAACGGCTGATGTTGGTTTTGTGTTTCGCATTGAAGATGACGTCACGGCTCCGCCTACACTGCGTTACTATAGTTACTGCCCCAGTTCCTAAACTGTAATGGAAACGCAGCATAAAGTGAGCCTGGCCTAACAAGGCCTAACGAGGCCTAGCCATACTGTACTAAGCCGAGCGAGGCCCTGCAGTGGAAAAGCGCCATTAGCTTCCTTGAGCTGGGGGCACCTTGCAATGGCAGCCCCTTCCTCTGTATGAATGTGGGGGGAATGGAGGAATGATGACTTGTAGTTGTAAAGTGCTTTGAGGAGTCTGGAATAAATGCAGTCCATTTATCATTCATCCCCAAAGCTGTGGTCTAACTTTTAAGTTAAATATAAGATAAGATATTACATTGTTCTTAATGGATTTGGTATTATGAGGAATCAAACATAGCAGCATGTTCTCAATGGCTCTGTGGTGCGGGGCGAAGACTATTTTACCATTTGTTACATGTAGAAAAGATATACAAGTTCCCTCTTTGCTTTAAGATGCCTCGAAGACTCTCTCTCTCCACTTTACCAAACCTCCACATTTCTCCCACTCAACATTCTTTCATTTTCTTCTTCTATGCGTTGATTCCAACTAAGTGACATTTAAGAGGCATGGTAGCTCGTGAAGGGAGAGGCGGACACTCTTATCTGCTTCTGTTGATATTTATAAACACGTAACTTGCTGGCTGTTCAAACTATCACCATGACAACAGGACAGGAAGCAGGAAGTAGGCAGCCGTCCATTGGAATGGAGTCGAGAGATAACTCCTAGTTTCATGGCTCTTCTCACCATCGATCTGCTCTCCCATCAGACACGGAAACATGACCAGTGCTTTTGTCCATGCATGTGCGTGCGTGAGTTTGACATCTGACTCCACACATGCAGACATTCAAACCACATGCAGCATACCAGGTCCCTCTGCAGTTAACCTCTCAGTGGGTCAAGCCTGTGGATATTCTTAGAACAGGAAGATAACTGCAACGTCATAAATACTTCTGAAATCCATGATTACATTTCCACACAAAAACATCAGCTGAATGTTATGACCTTGACTATATCCTGTATGTCTACTGAGACCAATTAAGTTGCTTTCTCTTGGTTTTAGGAATCGGTTTTACAGTTACACGGTGGAAATATTAATCCAAAGACAACTGCATGATCTTGTCTTTTTTCCTTGTCCAATTGTTAGATCACAATGAACTATCGGTGTATGAAATGTACGCTCTTTATGCAGGTCGTAGAGGTCTGGTTGCATGGCTCTCCTCTTGTTCTCTTAAAGATGCCATTCCTTTTTTCCACCTCCTACCCCTGAAAAGCTTGCTAAATGTGGCTGCAGACCCTTCAAACTGACAGATGAGGTGTCAGTAGGGCAATGTGGCACTTGCAAGAAGCCCGGGTTGCATTGCAATTTTGTTATGAGTCCGGATTGAATTGTCTTTCGGGTATGTGGGCACTATTCTATATATAAACTAGATGGGCTAAGATGTCCCACTTTTCTTAGCTGTGTGCAATATCCTCTTCCTCACTGTTGTCTCTCAGTACAAAACATGACCAAGCTAAGTCACCTCATTAGAGTCCATGCTGACTCAGCAATGGACACACATGCTCCGCTTAAGAATTTGAAAACATGATTCAGAATCATGTCATTATTTGTTACCATCTTTTTTATCAAGTCATGTAGAATAATCCCATTTAATATCACCCAGTTCCTTCTTCAGGGATATAACTGAATGAGGAAGTGATCAGATGAATGAAGACAGTCAACTATTATTGTGCAGTCACTGAAGACAGCTGGTGGCTGCAGGTGACTCTCCTGACGGTCAGAGCGTGTTGGGTCTTGTTCTTTGCAGTGGGAATGTCTACTGTCTGGCTGTTATCTCTTGGTGAGCGTACTCCTGTGTTACTTACTTGTCACGAGCATTTTAGTTCCAAACAGAAGAATGTAACACTTTGCAGGGAATGAAGTGGTATTTACGTGTGTTTCTAAGTCTGGGTTACATTGTTTACTATAATTGTTACACTCGGGTAGATATGTATGTTAATTTCAGGCTTTAACTGCATTTTATGTTTGCAAATATATTCGGTAGAAAGCCCTAAAATGTCCATCTCCCAGTCCCAGAGAGTGTGATTTTATTTTGCCTTCACTGACTGAAAAGACATTTGACTTGTGTGTGTGTGTGTGCTTTTGTCTGTGTGTGTGTGTGTGTTGTTCCTGCCCCAGCTTGTTTCAGAGAAAACAGTCCAGAAATCAGTTGAATCACTAAAAACTCATACTTTAGTGCTGCTCCTCCCCGTTTACATCAAAACTAAGAAGACACTGTGTTTATTTCTAGACTTATGAACAATACTTTTAATTTGATTAATTTTAGGACATATTTCATGTTCGTTTCTTGTCCAAACATGCATGTTTACTTAATCAGTGACTGCTTTGTGTCTGCTTTTATCAGAAGGTTGTCATATGTTGTAACATTTTCAATGACGCTCTAGCTACTCCCTGCTATCTTATCTCATTACAAACCAGTATACAAGACTAGCATTTATTCGTAAACTGAATTGATTTACTAGTACTCATCAGAACTACAGTACAACACATTTTTGATAGAATAGTAGATTAATCACGATAGAAAACATAACTATGACCCTGTGTTGTACAGCAGTAAGGGAATGCATGAAATGACCACACACTTGAATTGTAATCTCTTGTGAGAATCAACTCTCTCTCCTTTCCTTTATTCCCTTTCCTCCTGATTCTTATTGTTTTCTCCTGCACTCAGAGGAAGGTTGGTCAATGGTGCATGAGGAAGTCTCCCATGACTAATCACTTCTCTTGGTGGTACCTTTTTTGTATTGGTCTTCCTTTTGTCTGTGTTTATATATTGACATTACTTGCACTTTAAAAGATGTATCGTAGCTGTGAAGCAATGTTTGACCTCCACACCCTGTCTGTATCCTGTCTTAGTAATACAGGAATCTTTGGGGCAGTAGTGAAGCGAATGCATGATACATTAAACAGGTTTAACAGGTTTTTGGCATTTCAATTGAAACAGGCTTTTTATGCAGAATAAACCCCGTGTTCTCAGTGGTGTGTTTCGGTGAGGTTACAGTGAGACTAAAACAGAGAGCTGACTCCCAGCTGACTTTACTCCCAGCGGCTCAGGAAGAAATCACTACGGATTATCAAAGACCCCCATCACCCCAGCCACAAACTGTTCTTTCTGTTGCCGTCTGGCAGACGTTACCGCAGCATCCTGGCAAGGACAAGAAGATTCGGAGACAGTTTCTTCCCGCGGGCAGTGAGACTGTTAAAAGATTGAACTGTTGAAACAACTTCAAACATTCATCTGCTACTCAGTAGTATGTATCTAATACCTAATATATATATATCATTCCAATAACTTGTATATAGACTCGTACTGCACTATTCCACATCATAACTTTATTTTATTTTATAACTATTATTCTTTTTGTATTGCTCTTGCTCTTATTGTTATTATGTTATTATGTTGCATTGTTGGAGAAGCCTGTGACATAAGATTTTCAACTACATAATTACTCTGTAGCTATGTCAGATTGACAATAAAGAACCTTGAACCTTGAACCTTGAGCACAGTTTATCCATGTTCCTTCACTCAAAGTAAACATCAATATAACATGACAAGAAGTCTGTGTGGTGCTGCTGCACATATGTGTCCATAAGGCAGCCTGACATTTGCCCATGTTTGTCTTTGAAGCTTTTTGACTGTATGTGCAGTTCACTGTGTGCATACTGCGTTGAATCCTTCTGTCACTGCACACTGTGGATGCATCATTTCCATTTCATAGGGGCTGACTGCAGCCATGTGTGGGTGTGACGCTAAGCCTTGAACGCTCTTACTCAGCATGGTGTCTTACAAATCAAATTGCATCACCAACTCCTTCCTATGGGTGCAGTCAGTGCAGTCATTCACATTCCCATGCACAGCATTGACAGAATATCTAAAACTACACAGCAAGGCACTTGATAATTAGTATGCGAGTACACAATACGTTATTAAATACATGTGATTAAATTATTCGGATGAGGAGGAGGTCATCAGCTAACTGGTTCAGTGTGTGAGTCATTAATGAACTACTGAAGTCAGAAAGTTGGTTTGTAATTTACTGGATTTAATTAGGTTAGGTCTCTGAAATGAATGACAGACGTGGAGAAGCTGCTCATAAAATGAACGTGCGGTTATTCTCGGTATGTGTGTGAATGTGTGTGTGTGCTTGTTTGTGTGTGAAAGCTTTGCATAATGTCATATTCATGGTTCAACATTTGCATTTTGTATTTTTATTAAGAATTCTGTGGTTTGCAACAACACCCTTTCTTTGGAATAAGGAATAATACTAATGTTCACAGTGTTTCATGATGTAGATGATACATATCATCTTCTTTTTTTTTAACCTGTTAAGCCCTGAGCCTGTTTTTCAGGCCTCAGGCTCGAAAATGACATTCCCAGAACAAATGACCATAACTTCGCTTCTAAAAGGGGTAAATTCATAATATTTGTTCTCAAAGCAATTATAAACCTGTGAGTTGGCTGTAGAAAAGTCAGAATCAATATAGAATTGTTTTTATTTTAAAGTAAATTCCGATTGAACATAGTAAAAAAATGTAAATTATAGTGTCCGTCCAACAAAAAAACATTACTTATAGTGAAAACCACCCTTGAATGATGGGATAGTAGACTAAAAGCTTTAGGAATCCAAACTATAACATATAAGTACCCTGTATCAAGATTGATGCAAAACAAGTGACATTTGACCTTTTTTAGAGAGGTTTAGCAAAAAAAAAACACCTTTGGGGTCATTTGGGCGGATTTGGGTGTATTTGCCGTTTCTCTGGAACCCATTGGTCGATTTTGGTGATTAACATCTCTTATGAACCGTTAGAGCCAATAGAATCCAGGGGGAAGTTCCACATACACACACACGTTACCATTGAGGAGTGAGAGTGACGCGCACGCAGTCGAAAGCTATGTTACGCTCTAAAAACTGAAAACTGAAACCTAGGCTCAAACGAGTAAATATGAAGATGGATTGTTTAACCTCCACACCCTGTCAAGGAATTTTTGGGGCAGTAGTGAAGCGAATGCATGATACATTACACAGGTTTAACAGGTTTTTGGCATTTCAATTGAAACAGGCTTTTTATGCAAAAACAAAAACACCTTTGGGTGGATTTGCCGTTTCTCTGGAACCCATTGGTCGATTTTTTATAAGTTCCACATATACACACACGTTACCATTGAGGAGTGAGAGTGACGCGCACACAGTCGAAAGCTATGTTACGCTCTGAAAACTGAAAACTGAAACCTAGGCTCAAACTAGTAAATATGAAGATGGATTATCAGTAATCATTACAAAGTGACACATTGGATTAACCATTGGATTAACCTTCAGCGGCTTTTTTATCGTTTTTATCAGAACAACAGCAAAGGTAAGACTGTTCGCGTGTTTGCTCCGTAAAGCTACGTTGTGTGTTGTCTGGTTTTGCTTCCCATGCCGCGAGTTCTGGTCGCTCAGTGATGATACTTATATTTCTGGAATCTCAGCTTGCTAGCTGATGTCTTGTTTGTGCAGATCCGATAAGTGGTGGAGTGTTTCTACCGTGAGTTCTGTGCTAAGTGCGTTAGCATTTTTTCGCTCGGGGCTAATTCAGAGGCTCGGCATTAGACTTGTGTTTTGTTTGGCTAAAAATGGTTCATATCGTCAGTTAGCTGAGTTTCTTCCCGTTAAGTGGATATGACACATTCATAGTTTGTTAAATGTTAAGAAGCCCTCAGACGCTGTTTCTTGCAAGATGTTGCGTTTTGCCCCCGCGGGTGGGGGCATGGGGCTTAACAGGACAAACTCATTTTAGAAATAATAGCAGTCCCTGCTGAAAAAACCAGCTTAGACCAACTTACAGTAGCTGGTCAAGCTGGTCAACCAACCAAATATACCATGCTGGAAGCTTACTAGGATTCCAGGTGACCAGCATACATTATTTGAATACTGGTATGATTATTTAAACATAAATAACAAGAACATAAATATATTACAAAGATTCATTGTGTCATGTATTCTGGTATATACCAAAATAAAGACATTGCAGGGCTAGACATTATAAATGGCCCGCTGGCCCGGAAGCACTTTTAGAGAGGCGAAGTCCCTCCCTTTCCGGTGGACCTCCATGGGACCTTATTTCGGAAAAATGATGTATTGAAGTCAATAGGCGTTTTCACACCAAGTACTTTGCCGTACTTAGTTCCCAGTACTTAGTTAATCAGATCTCTTTAGTTCTGATGAACTAAAGAGTAGATCGCGTTCACACCGGAATAAGTCCCTGAGGGAGGATTAGGCAAATGAAGCCGCTGACGTCACTTCTTCTTCTGCTTTGGGTTTACTGGCAGGCCGCAAACAACTTCACGGCGTATACTGCCATCTGAAGTCCCCGGAGTTGGTGACTGGCTTCAGTAGAAGCTGAAGAAGCCTTCAGAGTAAATCGCCAGAACGCCGACACCTCCTCATCTCCACCGCTCCCATGTTTTTTTTTGTGTTGCCATAAGTTAGTCTCTCTCCGTTGGTGCGCTGGGCTAATGCTAATGCTAATAATGCTAATGCCAGCAAATAAAATGGCGGCTTCACAAAATGTTCGGAGGTTTAGGGGCGTGGTTTGCAATTCGCCCAGCCAATCAAAAATTGGAACCTTTTCCTCCCCAGGAAAGTACTACCTCTCTACCAGGGACTGAAAAAAAAAATCCAGATCTTTTTGGTGTGAACGCAAAATCCCAGGAACTATCGGAACTATTGCTGGGAAAAGTACTCCGGTGTGAAAGCGCCTCATGGCTCTTGATGACATCAATGCAGTCCCAATAGATGCTGTTGTATAAAAAGAAATAGAATAGGTCCAGATTTCTTCTATTTTGTGTTGGATGATAAGTTGTATTGATTGCTGATGGATGTTAAGATGTGTTTTACAATTATAACAAAAAGATGATTGGAATTGGAATCAAAAAGGTTGCAAATCATAGTTTTAATAAAATCACTAGCAATATAGGGTTTATTCAACAGCAGTAAAGCATTAAGTTGCTAAATTAACGTACACTGAACAATAAAACAACTTACCACTATTTAGTAGGGCTGCAATAAACGACTAATTTGATAATCGATTAATCTATCGATTAAGGAAACGATTAATCGACTATTCAGATTATGCCTTGCACAATTTCTCAACGCTCTTATTTAGCCATTAACTTTTAGATTTAGCTTGGGGTTGTTTTAGGCATGTGGAAACTGACAATGAAGACAATAAAGATGAATACTTGATTCAAATATACATATTTTATTAAACTTTCTGCTGAAAGATAAATAAAAAATCTGTCCGTCAACATTTTAAACCAAGGATAGCAGATCAGATCAGATAATAGATAACCTTTTTCGCATTGTCAAGTAGGGATGGGTATCGTTAAGGTTTTAACGGTACTACTACTTTTATCGATACCGCTTATCGATCCGGTCCTTTAATGATACACTTATTGGTTCTTTTGAAAAAATAATTTAACTAAACTAACATTGCTTTTTATTTGAAATTGTGTAGTGTTGCTTACCTCCAGAAGGACTTTTAGCGCGTTTCCCAGTAGACAGAGCTGTCAGAGCGGTTCCTCTCAGAAGAGCAGCCGCTGGGCGGAGTCACAGAAACGCTCAACTGATCTTCACTCCCCGAACGTTAGCTGGCCAGGCTGGTCTTGAACCAGCAAGACCAGCCTGGTAAACCAACTAAACCAGCCTAACACCAGCTAAAACCAGCTAAAACCAGCTAAAACCAGCTAAAACCAGCTAAAACCAGCAACCATCTTAAGCTGGTCTATGCTGGTTTTTTCAGCAGCCATACCATGCCCATGGTTGAAATGAACAACCTGTACACTGAAATAAACCTTTTACCATTTAGTGCAAAGGGCTCACTGTGCGGCAATAAATAAGATGTACAGGTTATTTATTGGATATGTCATATTACTGATACGGTACATAATAAACAAATCTGTAATGATGTGAATGGAGAGGAGGTTATCAGCTAATTCATTCAGTGTGTGAGTCATTAATAAACAACTGCGGTGAGTCAGACAGTCGGTTTGTCATGAACTGGATTTAATTAGGTGATGTCTTAGGAATGTCTCTGAAGTCACAGACGCAGGTGGTGAGGGACACATGTTTTTCATCTGTTACTTATCCAGCAATCATTTCCAAAGACATGCATCAGCACTTGATATGTGTGCAGAGTGGAAGGGAGGGTAATGGTTGGCGGGAGTTCAGTCATATTGCTATTAACAAACTGAAGTGATTGACGCATCTCTGTCTCATGGGGAGAAGAGCTCAATGTCAGTTGTCCAACCTGGCTGCAACATTTTGAGAAAAATCAATTATTTACAGCAAAAATCAATTATTTACAGCAATGCTTTTTTCCCCTCTGACCTTCAACATACTGGTCACCGCAGGCCCCAGAAATAATTCTCAAAACAACATTTTTTAAAGTGCTGCACCCAGGCATTATGTGCTATCAGAGCTAACAAAACGTATGCATGTGGCAGTGTTGAACAATGATCGCTTTCCTCTTTTCAAAAAACTGTTAATTTAATTATTACTACTCACAGAATACTTAGATATTAGATTGTTAAAAGGCAATTTTCTTTAGGAGGGACAAAGGTGAATGACATTGACATTCAGCATTGTTTAACTTATAGAATATATTGCGAGACGATTTGAAAGCCTTGCAGAGAAAAGCGTTCAGGTCTCAAGGATGCATGAAGTGAAGAGATTTAATTCATCACACGCCTCTTGGTATTTTAGAAGAATTTCACCAACAGACTTCAGGGATAATGGTAAACACCGATGACCGTGGCTATAAGAACAGAGTAAGAAGATTCAGGCTTAGACATGTAACAAATGCAGATGCTTCCAAGAAGGGTAGTCTCCAAACTGTTTTATAATAATGATGTGAATCACAGCTAATTTCTGTGGTCTGACTTTTAGCACTGAACTGTTCAGGTTTTACGTATTTTCTTCCTAGTGGTGCTGTGTCTGGTGCAGTGGCCACATGTGACCTTGAAGAGTGTTTCAGATGGGTCTACAGTATGTGCCTAAGTTTGTGCATTCTTGTGATCCATATGGGATTATCATAACAGCACACCAGGGTCTTGTGTAACCGGTCATGTTCAGTAAATGGTGGAAGGTTAAAAGTCAAATGACGGTCATTCTGTGGGAGTGTATGAACTCTCCGGAAACAGTCACGTAGACAATAACACACACAAGGATGTTTCATTTATCCCACAGCATACAATGTTTTAATTTGATCGTGTATCTCCTCTAGGCTCGCCCTGCTCTGGGGCTTAACTGCTAAGCATGCTGGGAAAAGCACCGCCTACAACCAGTAGCCTCAACCTGGTCACCTCTGAGGTGTCTGACGCCACATCGGACCCCGACGCTCACGACGGAATCACCATGGCCGACCTGGTGGAGAGCCTGGACACCAGAGAGCTGGACATGGGGGAGGGAGAGGAGATCGAGTATGATGGAGGCTACTTGGGTGTGTTTGTGTTTACATAATGTTCTGTCTGTGTGATTGCACTATCATTTCTCAGAAAACTAAGATGATACATACGGAAATATAGCAATAATAAAGACTCCGTAAACAGCTCAGATTTTGAGATGATTCATTATCCTCAAGAGATTCACTTCCAGGAAATTGAAATTGTCAGACTATTAACCAGATTAATTTTGCATGAGCTCTATTTTTATGACCATATGCGCCAAAACAATAAGTGTGTGACTTGACTAATAGGGATGTACCCAGGGAAATGTAAGAAAACTGAGAGGAAGACAAGCCAACTGAAGGAAAGTGCACTCGCATTGTGTGTCAGTCTGAAACATTTACAAAAAACACACAAAGAAATACTTTAGTTTGTAAGCCTTCAAACTGGTATCTAACAGTACATGAGTATGAGAGTGGATTTATCCTTTACATCATTTAGACCGTACAAACTTTACCAGAGAGAAGCAGAAACATTTGACCCAACACTGCAAAGTAAAAATCTTGAACAAAAGCCGAGTTTTCAGTAATGCAGCCTACTCGCTCCAAAGCAGCCTGAACAACTCCTACATGCGGGAACACGTAGAAAAAAACACGCTAACCACCCGCCTCTCTCCTCCTCCTAGGGGACTGTCGTATCCCATTTTCAGCGCTGTATGCCACAGTGGGCTTCAAGGAGGCCAACGCCAAGGTCTACCTTCCCACTGTGCCCATCACCGCCCGGATACTGGAGGTGGAGAGATTCACCGCCGCACAGGACCGCTTCAACCTGTCGCACCAGAGGAGTGTCAACAAGGTACTGCACACAGTCTGTATGGCAACATTTTGCAGAGATTCAAACATTACTGTCATTCCTTTTACGTTCTAAAATACTTTATGTTGGAAAATATAGGTATCAGATGTTTAGTCTTAAGACACTCTTGATTACATTAGATTAAATTTAGCTGACGCTTTTATCTAAAGGGACTTACAATAACTGCAATAAATCATAGATACAAATTCAAAACAACAAGAAACATGCAGGTACATTTGCATCAAATAAGCCAAACCATTGAAAGTGGTTTAAAGGTCCCATGTCATGCTTTTCCGGTTATTACCCGTCCCCTTGTGTGTTATGTAGCTTTTTCTGCATGTAAACAGTCTGCAAAGTCACAAACCCTCAAAGTACACCCTGTAGCGAGTAAAACTCTAACACAGAAAAGACCTGCCTATGCTGCCCCAGAACGCCTCGTTGGACATTTGTCTTTTTCCATTTTTTCTTCCGGGAAGTGTGTGTGTGTGTGTGTGTGTGTGTGTGTGTGTGTGTGTGTGTGTGTGTGTGTGTGTGTGTGTGTGTGTGTGTGTGTGTGTGTGTGTGTGTGTGTGTGTGTGTGTGTGTGTGTGTGTGTGTGTGTGTGTGTGTGTGTGTGTGTGTGTGTGTGTGTGTGTGTGTGTGTGTGTGTGTGTGTGTGTGTGTGTGTGTGTGTGTGTGTGTGTGTGTGTGTGTGTGTGTGTGTGTGTGTGTGTGTGTGTGTGTGTGTGTGTGTGTGTGTGTGTGTGTGTGTGTGTGTGTGTGTGTGTGTGTGTGTGTGTGTGTGTGTGTGTGTGTGTGTGTGTGTGTGTGTGTGTGTGTGTGTGTGTGTGTGTGTGTGTGTGTGTGTGTGTGTGTGTGTGTGTGTGTGTGTGTGTGTGTGTGTGTGTGTGTGTGTGTGTGTGTGTGTGTGTGTGTGTGTGTGTGTGTGTGTGTGTGTGTGTGTGTGTGTGTGTGTGTGTGTGTGTGTGTGTGTGTGTGTGTGTGTGTGTGTGTGTGTGTGTGTGCCGGGCCTCGCCGCAACCAGGAAACCACACCAGCAAGCCAGCTCACACTGTCCGCTCCTCGCAGCAGCGAGCCCCGCAACGTCCCGCCAACACAGCACCCAGGCCCCACGCAACATTCTCATCTGTTTGTCATTACTGGTGTCATTTTCTGGTTGCTAACAAACGCATAATCACTGATGTTCCGCTGTAAAGGTGGTGGACTCATCAGAACAGAGTGGGCGAGCTGACCAATCAGACCACACTAGGCTCACAGGGAGGGGGGGTGGGCAGGAGCTCCAACAAGCCGTTTAGGACAGAGAGTGAATACACATGCTATACAGAGATGCTGTAACGCCAATCCTAATAATTGCACTGATGTATATTAAACTCATTGTGTCCCTCCCCAATGTGTTGTGTGTGTGTATGTGTAGTCCCTGCCGGCAGTGTTTAAGATCGAGCTGAAGCACGGTGAGTTTACCTGGGTGGTTAAGAGGAAGGAGAAACATTTCATGGAGCTGCACAAAGAGCTGCAGACGTACAAGACCCTCATGAGGATCCCGCTGCCGTCACGCAGGTCAGCGCCTACACACACACATTTACACTCCACAGAGTGTGTGAACACAAAAAAAATCACAAGGAAAGACGTACACACAAATGCACGCGTATTTGTCACATTGAGGTGACCTTGTGGGAAATGGAGCACAAACAAGCTGAGAATGATTAATATAGTTGTGTTACATTTAGGCAAACACACATGTTCACCTTCTTGCGAGTTAGATGAAAGTTCAATTTAGCTGTTGTCTTTATGCATTAATGTTGAATCTAGAACCAAGAGACAGTTAGCTTAGCTGAGCATATAAACTGGAAACAAAAGGGAACATCCAGTCTGGCTCTGTGCAAAGCTTCCAAAGAATCTGCCAACACGTTTGCTGTAAATTTCACTCAAGGTTAAATCTCTTCTGTTTATTTGTGTTATATTAACAGGAGGTTTTGCTGTTATCCTCCTCCTGCTGGCATTGTGTGAATTCAGCAACAGTCGCCCTGCAATCAGAGCTGATTCCAAAAAAGACATTTGTACACATTAGCTTGTTTTTGGTTCAAACAAAGAAGACACAATGTGTTAATTTGATCATATATGGTGGTGGACATTTGTTTTATACTCTGGAGTTTGGACAGAGCATGCCTTTTCATCAAAAATCTTGAACGAAGATATATATACAGAATATATACATCCATCTATAAATCTGCTTTTTATAACCTTGGTCTGGAACACTAGACATTTCAACTATCATGTTTTCTTCTTTTTCCATTATGTTTCCCTCCCTCCCTCTCTCTTTCTGCCTCTGGTGATGTACTCACAACACAACAAAGGAATGTTGCCCTTGGACTTTAATAGGATTTACTTTTGCCCTTCTCCCTGTATCTCTTTCTTTGTCTGTGATCTTGACTTGATGTTGTAATAGAAAGAAGAGCATGGTGGATTATTTTTACAATTTCCTTTGGTGTATGTTCTTTTGCTTCTTCAATAATTCTCCCTGTTTTCAGTTACGTAGCATTTCACTGTTATGTGTTCCTTGTTGATGAGACACAACACTGAGCCAGTCTGCAACCTGTCAATGTATTTAAGCTTTTATATGTGCCTGTCTAAACTGGCAGCGAGATACACAGGAAATTATGTTTTTAATTTAGGATCAGCCGCTGGAATGTATTTTTTTTGGCTTTAGGTAATGGTGGAACAGTTTCTCCTCAAACTTGAAGTGTGGACACACTGTGAGATTTAACAAGCTCTCTCTGGTGATTCATCTTCAGATAGCTTGAAATAAGCCTCTTCATTTCCTCCCTCTTTCTCAGCCACACGGTGAGGAGAAGGACGGTGAGGAAGAGCGAGGTGAGGGAGATGCCGTCCCTGCCGAGGGGAGCGGGAGACGAGCTGGTGAGAGACGAGCAGGTCTCCAGCAGGAGGGTACGTCACGTCAGCGCCTGCAGCCATTTTACCCGATATCCAGTGTGTGTGTGTGTGTGTGTGTGTGTGTGTGTGTGTGTGTGTGTGTGTGTGTGTGTGTGTGTGTGTGTGTGTGTGTGTGTGTGTGTGTGTGTGTGTGTGTGTGTGTGTGTGTGTGTGTGTGTGTGTGTGTGTGTGTGTGTGTGTGTGTGTGTGTGGTGTGTGTGTGTGTGTGTGTGTGTGTGTGTGTGTGTGTGTGTGTGTGTGTGTGTGTGTGTGTGTGTGTGTGTGTGGTGTGTGTGTGTGTGTGTGTGTGTGTGTGTGTGTGTGGTGTGTGTGTGTGTGTGTGTGTGTGTGTGTGTGTGTGTGTGTGTGTGTGTGTGTGTGTGTGTGTGTGTGTGTGTGTGTGTGTGTGTGTGTGTGTGTGTGTGTGTGTGTGTGTGTGTGTGTGTGTGTGTGTGCAAATACAAATACTCAGAGTGGCCAATACATAGTATACTGTATGTGTTCCTACAGAGACAATTAGAGGACTATTTGAACAAGCTGCTGAGGATGGCCATGTACCGCAAATATCACCATACTGTGAGTAATCATACTAAGCTCTGCCAGCTGTGACATTACCACTTCCTGCCTGAATCTTAAATGTATACTTATTGTGTATTTAAAATTGCATTAGA
This sequence comes from Trematomus bernacchii, assembly GCF_902827165.1. NCBI lineage: Eukaryota > Metazoa > Chordata > Actinopteri > Perciformes > Nototheniidae > Trematomus > Trematomus bernacchii. The sequence continues at coordinate 1,428,064 of NW_022987723.1, forward strand.
TATGCGCACATTTCAGCTACTGTAGATACCTGAGATGCACTGTATAAGCAAATGTTGGCAACAGTATTTTTTGTTGCTCTTCCTTATGATGGAAAAGTGCGTGTTGACATAGATGATTATTAGTTCATCCATAGCAACATGTCTGCTTTATGTTGACACAATCACATTTAAGTGTAGTATTGCTGCCAGTTTAAGCTGGCAAGGGCCTCATGTCTGTTTGATGTCTTGAAGAGGACTTTGTATACTGTGCAAAAAAAAGATATTTAAGATTTTCAATAAACTGTATTGCTTAAATATGTAATTATACAATACAGTAAAAAGTATCTTTATCATTTAATTTGGTATTTTTCATATTCACAAACACTTCATTAAAACTATGTGTTGCACAATAGTGAGTGTCCTATTAATATCCTACATTTGAACATATAGTGTGTTCACGCTCGTGCTAAATTTGACCTTACTCTGAATTATGTATGAGCTTTAAAACAAACTAATGCTAGGTTTAGCATGTTCTGACATTAATAAACCGCATCATTTTGACACATTACAAATTCATAAATGAGATGAGAACCCATTTTGAGATAATACTTTAAAAGGTGTCTGCTCAGAGTCACATGACGACATGTACAGTGCAGCATGTATCAAGTTTGTTTTCTTTGTTTGTCTATCCCAAGGCTCACTGTGTAGCCTCTTGTTGTCTCTTCCTGTCTATTCTCAGATGGAGTTCATTGACATCAGCCAGATGTCTTTTATCCATGACTTGGGGCCCAAAGGACTGTGAGCATTTTCTCTTCTTTCAAATTCTTTCCCATCTGTACAAACATGGTCCTGTCTCAGGTGGATAAGCATTGAACAGAGTCCTCTTTTTTTAAACTTCAAAGTCTTCTATTTTTTTATTCAGACTCTACTTGCATGCCATTGTAATTTTTCCTGATCATACGTAACTTATTTTACTGTCTGCCCCAGGGAAGGGATGATCTATAAGCGATCAGGCGGACATCGTATCCCCGGGATGAACTGCTGCGGCCACAGCCAGGCCTGCTACCGCTGGTCCAAACGGTGTGTGTCTCTTTACTTATATTCCTGTTTTCCAATGTTTCCCGCTCGTTGTTATATCAGCCAAATTCACATAATGTGTATCGATGTTGATGACTGGTTTATCTTCTTGTAATCAAGCAGACACATTCAACTTTCTTAGCAGAAACTTGAAGTAGTTTACATAGTGTATCTTCTCAGTAGCGAGTCTCTTCCTTTTTCGATTTTAGTCCTACAGTTGACAAGCGGAACACCTTATGGTGATAAAACACAACTTTTCTGTTTTTAACTGTTAAACTTGTAGGGATAGTGGTGGTCTAATGGATAGTGAGGTGGGCTGAAGATCGTAAGGTTGTGAGTTCAAATCCCGCCAGGAACACCACTACTAGTGTGCCCTTGAGTAAGGCACTTAGCCCTTAGTTACTCCAGGGAGAATGTCCCTGTAATTGGTCATTGTAAGTCGCTTTGGATAAAAGCCTAAATGAAATGTAATGTAATCTAATGTGTGATCGATGCTATTTACAAACTCAGTTTAGCATTTCAGACTCAAGATTGTTATCAGGAAGGTGTCAAAGTATGGGTGTTCAAACACAGTGACCACTTAATAAACATTTAAAAACATTATATTGGTAATATGTTTCAAAGTATTTTCGCATTTGTATTGTTATTTTATTGCTGACAAAATCTTAGTGCCATCTTCAGCCTGGTTGAATTGGCACGTGTTTGACTCTCTTCATCTGCTTGTCTGTTTGAATTTTTCTTAATCTCAGCCAAATTATTATGTGAGCAGTTCTATTGTTGTTTTCTGAAGAAAACACAGAAAAATCCCACACGTTTGAAACACTCTGCTCGTCCTCCTACATCTCGATGATGATTTTCTTCCTACATCTTTTCCTTACAACAAGAAATATAAGAAATCCTTCACAGCAATGGATCAAGAGCTGGACAATACGTAATAACACTAATGTTTAATCCCAATGATGATAATGAGGACTGTGTGTGTGTTTTGTAGCTGGTTGGTGGTGAAGGACTCGTGTCTTCTATACATGAAGCCAGACTCGGGGGCCATCTCTTTCGTCCTGCTGTTGGATAAAGAGTTCTGCATCAAGACGGACTCCAAAGACACAGAGACCAAACATGGAGTCCGAGTGGACAGCCTCTCCAGGTTTGAATTTTGTTGCATTTCCCAAGGGGTCAACACATACAGAATAGTTAAAGGTCACCTATTATGCAAAATCCACTTTTTCATGTCTCTTCTACATCAACATGTGTCCCCCTCTGTGCGAAGAGATTCTGGAAGTTTCAGGAAAAAAGAGTCTCTCACTTTTTGTCCTGATCCATTTATATAAAAACCTGATCAGATTTTGGCCACTTTATGATGTCATAACGTTTTTTTGGCTTGTGTAACCATTAGCCAATCACCAACCAATGTAACCCCCCCCCCCACCTTATCACCTGAATCTCCTCCTAGAGCACCATTGTGTTCTTTGTAACCAAATATCTCTCAGAGGGGCGTGGGGAGGGGCTCCTTATTTTCATCTAAAGTAACAGACAGAGAATCAGCACTTTGGAAACAGGGCTGAAACAGAGGGGATTATGGGTAATGCTGCAATGATCTGTTTGGTGTTTGGAGGCAAACACTTCAGAGACATGTTTTGTATATATCTGAGAACTATAATATAATGATGAAAAACAGTATAGTAGGGGACCTTTTAAGACTCAAAGTGAATTATTAGACTGGTTTTGAAAAAGAAAGTCCTCCCTTCAATCAACTTGTGGTGTTAAAATGTATTCCAAACAGTCATGTATCCTACAGTAAAATAAATACTCTTCCGACAGTCCAGAGATTGGTGTAGGTGGGGTGCAGCATTTTTAAAGAATGGAGATCAAGAGTCGTCTTGCATTTTGTTGCTGATTTCACAATGCTGACAACCACATAGTTACAATACTAGGTCATTCTAGATTGCTAAAAGGTTGTTAGCACTTCATAACTGAACAAGTGTTCCAAGAAATTAATGAAAAATCACCAAGAGGTTTATAAATCACAGCTTTAATCTGCCCTCAACAGTATGCTGTAACAGAGTGGGTTCTTTGAGCTCCTTTTCATTCCAACACTCCTAATCCAGGGCTTATTTAGTTTTTGGAGTGATTACAGAGCTGTGTTATCTCACCAAAGAAAAACACAATGACTGCTTTAAGAATCAGCAGTGTGTTAAGCCAAGAAAAAAATGAAACTAGGAAACGGTTTTGCCTCATTTTTTGTCACTTTGCGGTCTGGAGTACAAAATAAATAACTACATGTCTGACTGAACACATGCATGTGCTTCATTGTGTCTGTGTCTGTTCCTGTGCACATCCTCCTGACAGGACCTTGGTGTTTAAGTGCAGCAGCTACAGACATGCAAGCTGGTGGGGTCAGAGCATCGATAGCTTCGTGAAGAATCATGGGAAGGCTTTCCTCAGAGACCACCGCTGCGGGTCTTTTGCACAGGAACAAGAAAACATCGCTGCCAAATGGTAACTACACTGAGAGAGAGCTCAGCTGGTTGAACATGTGGACAGACTTACAAAAATACCAACAAAAAAAGCAATGTACATTAGCTGCGAAATCCCCATTTGTTTCGTTTTTACAATCCTGTGTAGCATCCTACATTTTAAAAACTTTGATACGATAATATACCATTTCAAAGATTGTTTGTAGATGTGATCATGTTCTCTAAAAACAAGCTGCAGAGTGAAACGCATACAACTTAAAATACACACATTTTTTCAATGCCTTCCTCTCTTATCCTTTCACTGGTAACTATGGAAATCTATTAGAAAAATAAGAATTCAGGTCTTTTTTTGTCTTTTCTCCCCCTCAACTGGCAGATCCTGTGATATTGAATCATCTGTGTGATAATGTCCTTACGTAGTCTTTGTACTCAGCACAGAGCCTGAGAGAAAAACATGCTGCGGGCCTGTGAGCTAATGGGAAAAAAAGTGTTTAAAGAGCACTTATGTTGTGATGACACAGTTGTGGGTGTTGCCTTGAGCTTGAAAGGTTAACAACAATAGGGAAGTTTGTGCATGTGTGGGTGTCAGTTTTTACTCTCATTTCTTTATTTAAAGGTATGTGAATGGAAAGAATTACATGGAGGATGTGGCTGATGCTTTGGAAGAGGCTAAAGAGGAAATCTTCATCACTGACTGGTGGTGAGTTTCAGCAATTATTTGTGTGAACAAGAATGATGTCAAAGAATTTGGTTAAAATGTGTCCGCTGACGGGCCTGAAGTGTGAACAGTGTGAGAGCACAGAAATAAACAGCTCAGTGTTATCCGTCCTGCTTCAACACTGCACAATTCAGTGCAGCCTCTCCACACTAAAACACTGTCAGAATGTGTCTATAGTCAACAATGCTATTTGTACCCGGGTCTCCATAGTCAACAATGCTATTTGTACCCGGGTGTCTATAGTCAACAATGCTATTTGTACCCGGGTCTCCATAGTCAACAATGCTATTTGTACCCGGGTCTCCATAGTCAACAATGCTATTTGTACCCGGGTCTCCATAGTCAACAATGCTATTTGTACCCGGGTCTCCATAGTCAACAATGCTATTTGTACCCGGGTCTCCATAGTCAACAATGCTATTTGTACCCGGGTCTCCATAGTCAACAATGCTATTTGTACCCGGGTCTCCATAGTCAACAATGCTATTTGTACCCGGGTCTCCATAGTCAACAATGCTATTTGCACCCGGGTGTCTATAGTCAACAATGCTATTTGTACCCGGGTGTCTATAGACAACAATGTTATTTGCACCAGGGTGTCTATAGTCAACAATGCTATTTGCACCCAGAGGCCTGTACTACGAAGCCGGATTTTCGCTTAGCCGGCTAACTTCAGGGAAAACTCTGGGTTTCCGGTCCTACGATGCTGGTTCTCTTTTTAGCGGGCTAGATCTCCATGGTAACTTATGCTGAGCGGCTAACCTGGTTAGGTTGCAGGCTAAGAGATCAACTCAGTGAAAGCACCGCCTGCTGACCAATCAGAGCTCCGTGTGCAGAGTTTAAAGCTATCAAGTCATATTACAGGATAGAGGAAATACAGAAAAACTGCCGTTGCAGGAAAGACGGCCGGCAAAAATCAACTGACTGTGTGAACGTGAAAATTAATAGAATATCCCCTCCCATCTTCAGAGCAATCTGACTATTATAACATTAGCGTTAAGAAAGCTTACTTAAATATCTGCCACAACATAAGTAACCGGATCAGAGTAACTTTAAGTACAGTCCGCGGCACTGTGAGTGCAGACGTCGATGTGTCCCATTATCATTCATATCATATCACATCATAATGTATCATATATTTCCTTATCTGAGTCAGCTTCTTGAGCCGTATCTGGCCGTGCAACACACAGTGTCACATACTGTATGCAGAAGTATTATTTTAAGCAACACATTAAGTTGACGAAACACTCGAGTCAAATGTAATTAAAGTCAGATCCACTCGTGTCTTAGACGGGGCAGTGATTTCATAAACCTGTTAATGTACGCATTCAAACACTTTTTCTTTTACCAGCTGTATTCACCTTGCAGGTGCAGCTATGTGGCTTTTATCCTGGATAAAGTGTTTAAGTCATGGATGTTTAAAGTTTAACTTCTTCATATTTGTCTAATTATAGTTCACTTTTCATTCAGGAAGTATGACACTGCGCTGTTTGTGATTGGTCAAATGTTGCTAACCCTGCCCCTTTTATGTGAACGCGCAACTAACTAGATAGGACACGGCTGGCTTGAGCGATCCACTTGATAACCCGCGTCGTAGGACCGTTTAGCGAGAGCGCGTATGTTTTGGATTAGGCCAACCGGCTAACTCAAACATATCCAGGTTATGTTGAACCGGCTTCGTAGTACAGGCCTCAGGCCTCAGGTGTATAGTCAACAATGCTATTTGTACCCGGGTGTCTATAGTCAACAATTATATTTGTACCCAGGTGTATATAGTCAACAATGCTATTTGTACCCAGGTGTATATAGTCAACAATGCTATTTGTACCCAGGTGTATATAGTCAACAATGCTATTTGTACCCAGGTGTATATAGTCAACAATGCTATTTGTACCCAGGTGTATATAGTCAACAATGCTATTTGTACCCAGGTCTATCATAATCCAGCTTTAATAAATGAAGAATAGTTTTACTGGCCTATTTTATTAGTTTGGTAAACACACATAGACATGCTCTAAAGAACAAGCTGACACTTTGACACCCTGTAAATATAGTACATACTGTTACACATTACATTATGCATAACCCACAAGTCCTGGCTGTCTTGAAGGCGATGCAATGGTACTGGCTCTAATTACAGCCTCTTCCACACACCCAGAATAGAAATACACTGACACAAAGATAGTCTCCATAAAGTGTTTGACTCTTTGTCTTTCACTATCTCGTCTTGATTTACTGTCTAGGTGATGTTTCTCACACATCAAGTGGTTATAGGACCTGTCAGAGGGCCTGTAAAGTGTATTTATGCCACTCTGAACTGTGAATATATGTTTGCATGTTATGTAATCAGTGTTGAAATTCAGAAACACTAGTTAAAACAAAGAGAAACCCTAATTTGTCTCATGTGAAAAACTTGTTAGATGACAGTTACACCTGGGGGGATATTGTCCTTTGCAAACACTGTTAGATTAATATCTAATCTAATATGAATAACTTTTTTGCATATTACATTGACCGTTGTTTAACTCTTCCTTTAATAGTGTTTTAATGGTGTTTTTGTAATAAGAAATAACCAATGTATTTGTCTCCTCTGACACAGTTATGGTTTTACTGACAGTGTAACTTGAAATCTAACCGTTTATGATCCCTCTTTGACGTGGCTGACATCCCTGTGTGCCAAGGCAGTTGTCACTGGGCTTATGGCCTTAACCAATGAGGTGTCACACTGTGTAATGTGGCTCAGGATGCCAACGTTAATGACTCATGAAAATATATCATTATGTCATGTCTGTCATATCTTAAGTGTGTGAAATGCGTTGGTAGTTTTGAAATAGTGAATATAAACATCTATTTGTTTCCATCGTTTAATGTTCTAACCAGTGATGGTGATGCATTTGAAAAATGGTTATTTAATCTGTGTTTTATATCTCTCTTTTTTCCTAGGCTGAGTCCAGAGATCTTTCTGAAGAGACCTGTAGTGGAGGGCAACAGGTGGAGGCTTGACTGTACCCTCAAACGCAAAGCAGTAAGTAGGTCTACGTCATGACGGAGTAATGACCCACAGGCCAAGTATTAAAGGGGACCTATCATGCAAAATGCACTTTTTGATGCGGCTCGGTTAAGTCACTAGCACCCCCCCCACCCCCCCCCCCCCCCCCCCCCCCCCCGTTTGACAATTTACTAGCGATATCTTCTTGCGGCACCGAGGTGGGCCGGCGGTACCGAAGAGTCCCGGGCTGATTTGTAGTCCCAATCCGCCCCTGACCCAGGCCCAGAAACATTGCTATCAGAAACAATGCCTGACGTGTTTTGGACGTAATATGGTCTTTGTTTACATTAGCAAGCATCGCTAACACTCAGAGCTAACCTGTACTGGAGAGAGCATGTGTAAAAAAGCAGGAAATAAAAAAAGGAACTCACCTTGTGGTAAACCCGCAAGAGAAAAAGCATTTGAGCTCCATACTGTTTCAGAAATAATCCTTGATGTGGTTTGGAACATGATATGGCGTTTAATCACGGCAGAATTTAGCTGAGTATCTCGTAGAATTCTGAGCAGGCACAAGCTCCCTCTCCTCTTTTTTTTGTTTTCAAGCTAAGGACCCAAAATCCGCGTTTCTCTAACAGGGCTAGAATAGAGGGATATGAGGGATGTCTAAAATGCATGATCTGATTGGTATTTTGAGCAAAACATGTCATAGACATGTTTTTATGTATTTTTATATATCTGAGACCCATAATGTATGCCTAAAAATAGCATGATAGGAGACCTTTAATAACTACATAATCATAAAAACATTAGGATTACATTAGATACATAAAATGGTGTATTCACTTGCTCCTTGGATGGTCCCATTTCCCAACTTCTTCTGACTGTGCTGTGTTCATGGGTTTTAGGCAGTGAACAACATGGATGCTACAAAGAAGATGTGCTGTAGTTATCACTCAAAAGTGTTTATGCAGCACATTGATGACTGTGTTGTGAATTTTTCATGTGAATTTTCCCCAAATGCGAGATAATTTTTATGGCGACAGAACATGAACGTAGCACAAATGCCCTATCAAAAGTTATTAATGTCTCCGCCCCGTGATTGGGACCTGCTGCCATGCTACGCCCTTCCAACATGTTTCAACAAAATCCATGAAGCAATATTTCTGTAATCTTTGAGACAAATGTGTCAAATGGAAATAAAAATAAGTTATTGTGTCTCTCTACAGCAACAGGGAGTGCGCATCTTTGTGATGTTGTATAAAGAGGTGGAGCTCGCCCTGGGCATCAACTCGGGCTACAGCAAGAGGACGCTCATGCACCTGCACCCCAACATCAAGGTAACTGAAGGATTATGGGTAGTTAAAGATGATGCAGTTAAAACAAGTTAATACACATTTTTTTTTTTTTGTGTGTGTGAATTCATTTGAGCTGTATTTCCCATCTTTTTGTCTTAGGTGATGCGTCATCCAGATCACGTCTCGTCCTCCGTCTATCTGTGGGCGCATCACGAGAAGATCGTTATCATTGACCAATCAGTGGCCTTCGTGGGCGGGATCGACCTGGCATATGGTCGCTGGGACGACAAAGAGCACCGGCTGACAGATGTCGGCAGCGTGACGCGATCTGTGGCTCTTGAGCAGGTTGAACACACAACTTTACACAACTAATTACATGTCTACAGTCTGGAGGTATAGGCAATCAATGTGGCTCTATGGTTAAAATATGAGAAGGAAGAGAGAGGAAGAAATGGAGAATTGCCTTCAAACTCACACAGTTGCCCAGGGGTGGTGAAGAGGTTGCGTTGCATGTAACTCAGTTGGTTTTGTATGTGCATGAATACAGAATTGAAAGAACACTTTCACAGTGCAAGCTATGAAAAGGTCTCTTCTTTTAATAGAACAGGCAGTACAGGCACACTCACATTGTCATATAAAACCACGCACATTGTCATTTATATAAATAAAGGAAGACTATTTATTAGGTAATATAATTCAACAACACCACCATCTAGGGATGCAAGAAGAAATGGGCACCAGATCTGTAAAATTAGGCTTAAAACTAGATATCGACATACGACAGAAATTATGAAATATTTTATTTAACCTATATTAAAGGTCCCCTATTATACTGTTTTTCATCAATATATTAAAGGTCTCAGATACATACAAAACATGTCTCTGAAGTGTTTGGCTCGAAATACCAAACATATTGTGCATTGTAGCATCCCATAATCCCCTCTGTTTCAGCCCTGTTTCAAAAGTGCTGATTCTCTGTCTGTAACTTTAGATGAAAATAAGGAGCCCCTCCCCACGCCCCTCTGAGAGATATTTGGTTAAAAAGAACACAATGGTGCTCTAGGAGGAGATTCAGGTGATAAGGTGGGGGGGGGGTTACCTTGGTTGGTGATTGGCTAATGGCTACACAAGCCAAAAAATCGTTATGACATCATAAAGTGGCCGAAATCTGATCAGCTCATTTTCAGACAGGTTTTTATATAAATGGATCAGGACAAAAAGAGAGGGGGTCTTTTTTCCTGAAACTTCCAGAATCTCTTCTATCACATGTTTGTGTAGAAAAGACATGAAGAAGTGGAATTTGCATAATAGGTGACCTTTAAGAAATCTAAATGGTGGCAATATGGTGTGTTTTCACTTATATCAGTTATGGGCGTTTAATCAATTATCCAATCCCATAACTGAGTGGACTTTCAATGTTTTCTTCTTGCACCCAGGCTGGCTCCACCACCACTCCGTCCAAAAAGGGCATGTCCTCCGTGGACGTCTCCAACGTCAACGGACGAGGGACAGCGCCCAGCGACCCGGTGGACCTGCCCAAGCTGAAGGGGATCGGACGCAGCAGGAAGGCTCGCTTCAGTCTGTACAAACACCTGCACAAACACACACTGCAGCACGCAGACAGTGTGAGCAGCGTGGACAGCACCGGTGTGTGAGCATGAGAAGACACACAGAAAACATTCATCATTATGTTATGTGTAGTTGAATGAAAGGCACATTGTGTAAAGGATATAAAGGTGCTATATACAGTAAATGTAGGCCTATTACCATCATATTTTCATTTTTTTTTTGGGTGTGTAGGGAGTGGCTCGGTGAAAAGCCTAAAGACTGGCGTTGGAGAGTTACAGGGCAGCACACGCTTCTGGCATGGAAAAGACTACTGCAACTTCGTCTACAGGGACTGGATCCAGTTAGAGAAACCTTTTGATGGTCTGTTTCACACACACACACGCACGCACGCACGCACGCACGCACGCACGCACGCACGCACGCACGCACGCACGCACGCACACACACACACACACACACACACACACACACACACACACACACACACACACACACACACACACACACACACACACACACACACACACACACACACACACACACACACACCACACACACACACCACACACACACACACACACACACACACACACACACACACACACACACACACGGAAAACGCTAACATAGGGCTTACTTCACATAATTGCTAAATCTAAAACTCCTTTTTCATTCACAATGCCCTCCTTCATTTTAATCTTAGTCTTATTATTTTTCCTCTTTGACCTTTAATGGAAACACATTTCTCTCCCATGTATCCCTCCCTTTTATTCTACCATACGGTATCTTTGTATGTCCTTTATCTGTCTCACACGCGTGTTTCTGTCTTCACTCTCTGCAGACTTCATCGACAGGTACACCACTCCCAGAATGCCTTGGCATGACATCGCCTCGGTGGTTCACGGCAGAGCTGCGCGTGATGTGGCCAGGCACTTTATTCAGCGCTGGAACTTCACAAAGGTACCGAAACTCACACACACACACACACACACACACACACACACACACACACACACACACACACACACACACACACACACACACACACACACACACACACACACACACACACACACACACACACACACACACACACACACACTGACTGGAGTTTCTCTGATTCTTTTTAAATCACCTTTAAGGGCTGCTAGCCTTTTACCTTGAATGCTTGATTTGAATATTTCTAATGCTAATTGATAGCCATAAACATAGCATTTCGGAGCCAACTAGTGTATTTAACTGGGGAAAATCATGTTTGGATGACTCAAAACACATATACACTGACCTGGTGAAAGCTTAGGAAACTGTCTGGCTGGGTGAGTGGAAGAAACACTTTAATCCTCACTCTCACACTTCTGCCTTTCCATTGCTTCATGTTTTCCCTCCTGTTCCCCTCTGTTTACTCGTTTCCATTCCTCCTCTTAACCCTTCCTCTGCCCATGTTCTCCAACTGTCTGCCCTACAGATCATGAAGCCAAAGTATCGCTCTCTGTCTTATCCATTCCTGCTGCCCAAGTCTCACTCCACCGCCAACGACCTCCGATACCAAGTCCCTGGCTGCGTCAACGTCAAAGCGCAGGTAGGAGAACTGAACACACCAAGCGCCATTTTTACCTTTAAAGGTAGGGTAGGTAAGTTTGAGAAACCGGCTCGAGATACACTTGTTGTTATATTCCATGGAATGCTCTTAACATCCCGATAGCAATGCATATCTTAAGTGCTTTGACAACAAATCCATAAACAACAATTCATCTGTGGAAGCCGTGGCGCTGTAAAAAGCACGACCAATCATCTTAGCCGGCCCGGCTAAAGTAACTGGATGGCCTACCTGCCTGTCAGCCTTCCATCTGTGCACAAACTTATCTCGTGCCCTCATTGGTCATGTGCGCGTTCGTGTGTGTTGGAGGAGGGGCTCTGTAAGGAAGTAGCAGATTTCTTCCGGCTGTGTATTTTTTAATTCTAGCGCACTCGAGCTGGTTTCTCCAAAATGACCTACCCCACCTTTAACTGCACTCATAAAACACATGTTGTGAAAAGTGGGTTTTTTTCCCTTCTTTATAATTATACAAAATGATAAGGTGAAGCAAAACCCACCCAAACTTTGAGCCAACCACTACTAGAAAATTACAGAGAAAAACAAGAAGTGTATAAACTCCCACTTTCCATCAGTTCTTTCCACAAACCAGCCTGCAAGCTCTGCTGGAGAACGATAAAAGTGAGCGAGTGTTAAAAAGCTCTCCATGGGCCAAAAAGTTATATAACTACAAAGGCTTGCTCATGTGATACCCAGAGGTTTTTAGCCGAAAGGAACCGACCTTTGAGTGAAACGCTTTTCTAAAATAAGAAGCGCACAAGAGCCCTTTTCAACTCCATCATGTTTTGTTTGATCAGAAAATGTTCTTTTGTGTCGTTTTATAAATGTTTGTGTGTTTCATTCAAACTGTGTGTTTTTCAACTGAAACCTTCTCACATTACAACTTCTCCATTTGTATTTACTATAGCCAGTGATAACACACACCGATTTTATAAATACCTCTTAATAATTTTGTCATATATATATTTGTTTTAATTATTATATTTGTCGTAAAGTGAATTTCCTTACAGGACATATTTGTTACTTTTAATATGTTTGCCATGAGTAGAGTCACAATTTAAAGAGCAGAAAATATTAAATAAATAGTTGAGTTTTTTTATACTGGTGTTTGTTATAACCTTATACTGACACTTTATGATATAATAATATATAGCTATACAATTTGATTGCTTAAAAATACATTTATCCATACTATATCGGAGATGACCATTCACGAATATACAAATGTGTAGAATTGCTGCTTTAATATGTCTGTTTCTGTGTGTTAGGTGTTGCGGTCCGCAGCAGATTGGTCGGCAGGTATCAAGTACCACGAGGAGTCCATCCACAGTGCCTACATCCAGGTCATCGCTAAGAGCAAACACTACATCTACATCGAGGTAAATCAGCACTGAGGCCAGGATAGGAAAACACAAAATATGATTTGAAGTCGTAATGAGAGTTGAGCTCAATTCATCCGCGTGCTGTGTCACTGACTATCTCATTGTGTAATAAAATGTACTCTAATTAGGTTAATTGACCTTTCAGCATTATCACAGGTTTGTAAAAAACATTGAATAACTTTAGTTTTTACAATATGACATTAATACTAAATGGACAATAATATTCAAGATAGAAGACTAAAATGTTGGATCTGCATAACACATCAACACTGCACTACTAGTACTGCAGAATTGAAAATCGAATTAGTGTTACAAATATGATTGTGAATGTGCTTCCTCATGTTTATCTAAGTTGTATTAAGGGTCTCTCTTTTGGTTTGTTTCTGTCTATTTGATGTTCTCCTATCAGAACCAGTTCTTCATCAGCTGTGCCGACAACAGGACGGTCTACAACAAGATCGGAGACGCCATCATTGAGAGGATCCTCAGAGCGCACAAGTACTTCCCTTTTTCTTTTGGTTGTTTAGGTTGTACTTGTGATTTAAAGGAAGCCATTGAGACACGATTGGTCTCCTCTACTTCTGCTTCTCACATCTCACGTTTATGTAACTGATGTGTGTTTGTTGCTCTCAGGGAGGGCAAGAAGTACCGGGTGTATGTGGTCACCCCCCTGCTGCCTGGCTTTGAGGGGGACATCACCACCGGAGGAGGGAACGCCATCCAGGCTGTGATGCATTTCAACTACAGGTGGCACTCATGGCACTGAAATAAAACTCATGTTATATTAAAAGAGGAAGCGTGAGGGGAAATGAGAAAGCATATTTGGAAGTGTCTTTAGAAACCTATTGTGTTCAAGTTGTGAGTCTAGGATGTGAGATATTTGAATACTTTCTGATTATGTTTCAATCCGCCTCCTCAGAACCATGATCAGGGGAGAGTACTCCATCATCTCCCAGCTGAAAAAGGAGAGTAAGTACAAAAATACATTTTTAAATTAATCGTTTAGAAACCCAATATTAAAGGGGACCTATCATGCAAAATGCACTTTTGTACGTCTTTTATACATGAATATGTGTCCCCGGTGTGTCAGGGAACTCACCAAGTGTCAGAAAACACAACCCTCTCTCTTTTCCTCCATACCCAAATCTCTAAAAACGGGTCTGCAACGGATCTGATAAAAACTGATACAGATTTGAAATTGTTCTGACGTCAGAAACAGATAGCTCCGCCTATATGGGCAACTCTCCACCTATCAGGGGAATGGGGGGTTGGGCCACGGCCATTGCCGCTCGAAAGCGCTGGAGATGCTGTAGTACATATGCCAGGCCTGTAAGTGGCGCTGTAGTCTGCCACAAAAGCAGCGAAGAAGACTTCTCACAGAATCAGCCCTTGCAAAAACAGGGCTGGAAAAGAGCAAATGGAGCGAAATGAGGCATGGCTAAAATGCATGATCTGTTTGGTATTTTGAAAAAAAAACTTCACAGACATGTTTTATATAGGTATGGCCCTACAATATATTATTCAAATATAGCATGATAGGTCCACTTTAAAGTTAGAGTTGGAAAAGTGCAAATATTCTTCCAATTTATCTTAATTTCCTCTCTTTTCCTCTCCAGTGGACGACCATTGGATGAATTACATCTCCTTCGCTGGCCTGCGGACTCACGCTGAGCTGGAGGGACGCCTCGTCACAGAGCTCATTTACGTCCACAGCAAGATGCTCATCGCTGACGACAACACCGTCATCATCGGTCAGTGTCTCGTCTGCTCTCTCACTTTCTATCTTTTTTTCTTTTATGTTGTTTCGCCAACTTCTATTCTCACTCTTGTCACTTTTCAAAGGTGATACATCAAAAAAATCTGGCCTCGGTTGTGTGTCTTTAACCAAGTGTGCAGTAACGAATGTGAACACAAACAGTGACTGCTGTAGCATAGCTCTGCTGCGCCCTCTGGTGGCTGATAAGGCGCAGCACTTCAACTCAAAAAGGATTGAAATATGCTCTCTCTCTTGCACTCGTTTTTGATTTTACTATAGCGTTTACTCTCTGAAATGCTTATTCTGACAATATTATTAATGTACGTCGTATAAAGGTCTATTGGTTTATAGAACCATAACATTATTGTTATTTGAAGCAAGATTATGTCGTATTGCTACTAGTCAGATGATATTCAGTTTCTTGTTCTGTTCGATTGTTTCAGGTTCTGCCAACATCAACGACAGAAGCATGCTGGGTAAACGTGACAGCGAGGTGGCGGTGATTATTGAGGACTCTGAAAAGGTCCCTTCGATGATGGATGGACAGGAGTACGAAGCTGGACCCTACGCACTGCAGCTGCGCCTCGAATGCTTCAGGTGTGTGTGTGATTGAGACAGACTTGTGTTTAAGGAGCACTTTATAATCTAGTGGAACATTATGCAAAGTTATGTTTCAATTCTAAAGGCTTACTAGATGTGTCTTGCCATCCATATTTCCTCAACATCCATTCAAAATCACTTAGAAATCTCTTACGAGTAATAAAAAATGCTCTGTTTACATCATGTATCTTCTCTTTTGAACAGGACTATCCTTGGAGGTCACACTGACACCAGTATCGACCTGTCTGACCCGATCAGCGAGCGCTTCTATAAGGAGGTGTGGATGACCACGGCTGGCCGCAACGCCACAATCTATGAGAAGGTACGGGGATACATGATGGTTTGGGAGGGGACATTATAAGTCATTAGCCTGAGGAGCTAGATGGTGCTTTTTAAAATAGCTGTTACTTAAACATCGTTATCAAATGTCACCTATCTAAGAAAAACATGTATAACAAGTTTAGGATTCATTAAATACTAAGGCATAAGGTGAAGGGATCATTCTTGTATATCCAATCACCATAAATATGTGCCACTAGTGGAGGGCCTGACTGTTGTTGACTTAGGCCCAATCCCAAACCACGCCCCACACCCTACCCCTACACACTACCCCTCCGTGACGGAGTGAACTCCATGGAGTGACACTCGCAGCTCAACGAGGCTCCCTCCTGTCAGATGGAGGGAGTAAATAGAGCGGCAAGCTTTGGGACAAACTCCCCTCTCTCCGGCAGAAACAGGAAATGCCGTAACTGTATGTAACAACGGTTTCAAATCAGCATCTCTTAGACAAAACATTAATAACTAAAATAAAACTCCAAACATCTTTAATTGTGTTACTTTTTTGTAAAGCTCTTTTAGTTTTAAACCTGATTTTTATAAGCTTATTAGTTTTTGTAACAGTCAGTAAATATACACAACTTTATAATAAAATGCACACATTTACCTTTTTCTAGACTAAACACAGGTATACGATCCTAAGTTAAAAAGATATGAGGTTATCATGAGGTTGTTAACATCGCAGTTTATCAGTGGATGTTTGCTGGAACTACTTGTACACAGCGTGTTTCCTGACCGGGCTTAAGTCAGCACCGATGCAGACTCGCTGTTTGAGGGCTTGATAACCCACTCCCCCTCCACACTCGTTGGTTTGGAACGGCACTTAATGTGGCGGACCCTCCGCGCGAACGGAGGGGTAGTGTGTAGGGGGTGGTTTGGGATTGGGCCTCAATCACAATGCTTTATCCTCTGGCCATTTTGGGACATTTCACAGTCAGTTTTTCCACCCCGAAAAGTAATTGGGATTTTTCCTCAGCAACCTGTTAGTGGGCGGTCAACATGTTGAATTGTCCTTGGGTACTTAACTCCGAATTGCCATTGAAGTATATGTAAGGTGTTTCTTTGGACAAAAGCATCAGCTAAATGCCATGTATTGTAACCTTGAATATGTGTACTATACCAAGTCACTCTATCCAATAGATGGTGATATATTTCCCATGCTGTGGACTAACATTGAGCTGCAAGAAGTGGTTTATAACTAGTGTTTAAGTTCAAGTCATCAGTATGTAAACAGTACATGTGTGTATGTTTTTCTGCAGGTGTTCCGATCCCTTCCTTCCTCCCTGGTGAGGAACATGTCCGAGCTGGAGCAGTACCAGTCCAAGCCGGGTTTGGCCCAGTCCGACCCGGCCCGCGCTCAGGAGGAACTGCGCAAAATCCGAGGCTTCCTGGTCCAGTTTCCTCTGGACTTCCTGTCTGAGCAGAACCTCATGCCCTCAGTTGGAACCAAGGAGGCCATGGTCCCAACGGAGATCTGGACATAAAGGATGCCAGACACGTACACATCAGAGTTTAACTTTCTAAGCATCTTGAGTGAAGTATCAGGATCGTCTTCGAATGTGTAGCGTTGGATTATTGCAGAGCCCGTCTGGATTGACATGACTGCCGGGCATTGACAAATCCCTCAAACCTGTCTCTACTGAAAATCACTAAACTGTAGTCACAGCTTTTTGGGTTAGCATTAACTCGTTTGGGATGTATGAAGAAGTGAAAGATATCGCACCTGAGGACAATATTTATGACGGCATTCAAGCTGTGGAGGTGAATAACAGACACATGAACTCTGGTTTTCGGGAATCAACTCAACTCTGCCCACGTTTCCCTTTTGGACTGTTGGGAAAGCTAACAAGGCAGCGAGGATTTCTAAGGTATGAGGGTGAGGCAATAGCAAGTTTTTGACAATGACGCTAATAAATATTCAGTTCTAGTTTAAAGTAATCGCAAAATACACCGAGGTTGGTGATGCATGTGACTTCCTGAGTTTGTGGTCTATTCTTGTAAGGTGCATCAGCGCTATGTACGCGGTTTATGAGCTCACAGAGGACTGCATTAGATGAGTTTCAAAGTGAGTTTTCTCAGATGTGTCTTGATGGTTCTTTTCTGTAAAACAAATCAAAAACGTGATCACTTTTTCCTGTGCAGTACATGTGGAGAGACTCTTCTCCCGGTTCATCAGTGGTGCATGATTCTAACTATGCTTAAATCTTGTTAACTGAATTCTAAAATGCATATACAAATCACATCTCTGAAAAACATTATATTTCCTGTCGTCAGTGTTGAGTGACAGATAACCACTAGACATGATGAGGTCTGAACTGTACTGCTGAAATCAGAGGGAGCTGTGTTGATCTGAAAAAGGGACAACTAAGTTCTAATTCAACTCAGTAACAACACAATGTGTTCAGAGGCTGTATCAGTGGTATATTTCAGAGGCTGGATGGGACAATCGGGTCATCATTTCAAAGTAGTCATTTCCTCTTTGCTCAACAGATGGTGCTATTTTCTTAAAAATCCACTTTGTGTACAGCGGTCTAATATGGGCCTTTTACTTCCTCATGCTTCTTCTCTCAGTCTTATATACAGTGTTTGAACAATGTAGACAATGATGTTAAAACAATATTGCATGCAACCCATGCCGAGATAGCGTTTTATATCGCTTGTTTCCAGTTTCCTGGCAGTTCCAGTGGTTTTCTTGATGAAGATTTTTGCTCAGCGTCAAAATAAAATCTTGTTTTTTAAATATAACACAGCCTGTATTGGTCAAAGAGAAGGCACTAGGGACTCTTATGGTATCTGACTTACAGCACAATATGAAGCAAATGTTGTATTTTGTATGGACTAATAAATGTGACGTGAAAGAACCACTCCTTTTAGAACCCAGCTGAACTGGATTAGTTAACGAGATTTAGGTTATGAATCATGTTATCATCCGGCCTTGGCACTGTCAGAGGAGGATTACTGTAAATTAAACCATCAACGGATAATTTGGCATCAATAGGCCTTTGATTATGACTACGCCTAAGTCAGAACAACAATATCAGAATCCTTGACACTTATTCAACAGAAGCAGACAATAACTTTGATGAAGGGGATCCATATATATATATATTATTGTTAAATGGGACCAGGGAATTGATGGATGTAAGCTGAAGTGGGTGAAAACATCCCAGCCTCTGAACTGCTTTCAACATATTGTTTACCCATGCTGGATTTATCATTGCATTATCCATGGAAAATTGATCATTTAACATTCTTTAAACATGTATTTTCTATGTATGTCATATGGATGGTTGTGACTTCATATTTCGTTATCATAACCATCCTCTATCTGTACCCCTTGAGCTCAATTCAGCTGATCTTGCTTCCACTGTTTATGTACCGTACCTTCTTTTTTTTTCTACATTTGAAACCTTTTTCTAATGTGTGTCTGTTCATGTAACACAGTGTAATTCATAATTTAAGTGGCTAACAAATAAAAATATATCTGGAAATGTTGTTTCTTTCAGTTAACTAAGTTAACATAAGAACTGTATTCATCTTTCTTTATTGAATATTCTGTAATCGAAGGATTATTTATTACAGAAATCTTAGGTGTCTTTCTTTTTTTATTAGTTACACAACTTTAATGTTATCAGTGCAAAAGTCTGAAATGCAAAATAAATGATAATGTGTAAAGCACTAACTGGAAAGTGAATCAGGGTATAGTTTCTTAAAGGTTACCTATTGTGCAAAATCCACTTCTTCATGTCTCTTCTACATCAACATGTGTCCCCTCTTCTTCATGTCTCTTCTACATCAACATGTGTCCCCTCTTCTTCATGTCTCTTCTACATCAACACGTGTCCCCTCTTCTTCATGTCTCTTCTACATCAACATGTGTCCCCTCTTCTTCATGTCTCTTCTAGATCAACATGTGTCCCCTCTTCTTCATGTCTCTTCTACATCAACATGTGTCCCCTCTTCTTCATGTCTCTTCTTCATCAACATGTGTCCCCTCTTCTTCATGTCTCTTCTACATCAACATGTGTCCCCTCTGTGTAAAGAGACTCTGAAAGTTTCAGGAACAAAGATTCTCTCTCTTTTTGTCCTGATCCATTTATATAAAAACCTGTCTGAAAATGAGCTGATCAGATTTTGGCCACTTTATGATGTCATAAAGATTTTTTTGGCTTGCGTAACCATTAGCCAATCACCAACCAAGGTAACCCCCCCCCACCTTATCACCTGAATCTCCTCCTAGAGCACCATTGTGTTCTTTGTAACCAAATATCTCTCAGAGGGGCGTGGGGAGGGGCTCCTTATTTTCATCTAAAGTAACAGACAGAGAATCAGCTCTTTGGAAACGGCTGAAACAGAGGGGATTATGGGATGCTGCAATGATCTGTTTGGTGTTTGGAGCCAAACACTTCAGAGACATGTTTTGTATATATCTGAGGCCTATAATATATTGATGAAAAACAGTATAATAGGGGACCTTTAAGACTCAAAGTGAATTATGAGACTGGTTTTGAAGAAGAAAGTCCTCCCTTCAATCAATTTGTGGTGTTAAAATGTATTCCAAACAGTCATGTACACTTGTTTTCCCAGTGTTGTGAATCATCAGGAGGAAGGTTTAATGTGCAACCAGGAAATGTAACTTTTAATGATGATTAGATGTTAAAGCATGTGAATACAAAGAAGTGGAAGAGATATTCCTTGGAAACGGACGGACTCGCCCTACCTGAGGCTTTCAATCAAACCCATTGAATGTATGTTGGCCAACTGTGCGCACTCGGCCTCTCCCGTCAGGACTGTTGATAAAGCTTACGGGACAATGAGGATTTCTAAGGAATCCAGCAGGTTTCCTGGCAGGTCTAGTTTTGATTTGATTAAGCATTTTACCCAGCGAGAACATACATTTCAGACTTGATCTGACAAATAAAGTAATATCGTATCGTATCGTATATAATCCCCTTCTTTGTAATGTAGCGGTCTGTATCCGTCAAGCTTTTTAAAGGATTTTTTAATGGTATTTGACCTACAGTATGGGACATTTTTTGTAATTTTTGTAGGGAACCTGTGTTTTTTTATTTCTAACACATCTTCCAGCGCAGACTGAAAACTCATCTCTTTCGACTCCACTTCGAGCAAAATAATTACTAACAAAGAATGACTAACAAAGCACTTATACACTAACAAAGGACTAGCTTATCTAAAGCCAGTTGAGTAGCACTTGAAATGTTTTGGCTCTATGAAACCTGATGTACTTATATGATTCTGTTTTCTTCAAGTTTGTATCTTCTTGGTCGAATGCACTTATTGTAAGTCGCTTTGGATAAAAGCGTCAGCTAAATGTAATGTAATGTAACACTTACCACAATATCTTGTTAGGTCAGCAACTTCCTCTAAATGTGATGATGCACCTTAAGACTCCCGCTCAGCTTAGTTATTCTGTGTTTTGTTCTAAAAAAATAACTGGTTAATGATCTTCACTAAGGTTATGAAATAATAATGTCCGGCCTTGAAGATGCCAGAAAAATAATTCTAACGACATTTAAAGTTTCATTTGGCAGGAATCCTGTATTCTCATGAATGGGCCTTTGATTGAATCTTGATGACTACGTCACGCACCCAACATGAGAATGGACTTATTCAGCAGACACTCACTTAATGTATGATCCATGTATTTATAATGGGACCATGGGAAACATCACCGCCTTTGTTTCATCAGACTAAACGTTTTGGTTTGCAAATGGTTCTGATTTGGATATCAAAGTGTTGTATACCCTTGCTGTTTTATCATTTTGTTATCTTTTTCAATAGGAGTCATATCAAATGTAGGAAGACTTTTTTCTGCAGTTGGAAGTATTTCTGAATTGAGCCTGTTCATGTAACACATTTTCTTTTGCAAAGTTAATGTCAGAATGTCAATCTTTTTTCAGTTTTCTTAACTGTGTATTTTCATTGTAGTGTATGGAATATTTCTTTTTAGAAATATTAACTCTTGCGAATGTTGTGCTGCTTTTTTTTATTATCAGATAGTCAAGGTGAGTAAAGGTTTACAAATTATATTTAAAACCAAGCGTGTCGCTGCTCATTCAAGGAGGAAATAAACGTTTCCTGCCAAATGTTAAATGTAACGCAGGTGATCAGATGTTTTGCCAAGTATTATAAATCTACTTTATTTGTCTGTTGACAAAACTCCAACTTTATGAAAGTGGAATTGCTGGAGTATCTATTTGTCTGTGACAAAGTGCCAGATACACCTGGAGTCAAATGTAATAGCCTCACAATACCTTTCAAATGACTTATTTTTGTCGGTGTCAGTGTCGATGTCATCCTTAATGTTAGATCATGTTCATCACAATTTGTGTCATTGTGTTATGTACCTTTTTCATTGGTATTTTCACATTTATCTTGTAAGATATGTTTGTTGTTTTTACATTGTTTTACATTGCTTTTACATTGTCAATTGTGTTTGTTGATTTGTGAAGCCCTCTGAGACAAATATGATTTGTGATATTGGGCTATATAAATAAACTTGAATTGAGTTGAATTGAATCATGTTTGTGGTTGTACTGAATTGCATAATATGCTGAAGTGCTGTTGTTATTTTATACACAATAAAATAATAAAATAAATATATATATTAATAAGAAGTGAAATATATATCAAAATGCAAAATAAATGGAGACTTGCTAGCATATGATTGACAATATTCAAATGAGGAAATAGCTTCTTATGTCAATAATTATGAAGTGTATACGATGTTTTTGTAAGAAGCAACCACGCAAATCAAAACAACAGCGTGTCAGTTAAGTTCTCAGGAAACACCACAGAGAAATGCCAGAGGCTCAGGGTAGGAATGAATTCTCTGGAAACGGTCACACCTGAGAGCAGCTCAACAACAATGGCTTATGTCCCATAACTCGGTGAAAGTGATTAATTACACAGAATATTATACAAGATGCCAAATAACACTCCGCACGACAGACATTGCACTTTCACTTTTGTTCTATTTATGTCTATATATATTTATATTTACCAGGTTTTGGCACCCTCAACTAGTTTACAAATCTGGTCCCTCAGTGCATTGCTTTTCTTTTGTGTTACATTTAGTGGATCCTAAAGTACATTGTTTCCACTGTACAGATTGCTATTCAGCACGTGAAAACAGTTGTATTATGTCTTGTTTGGCTTTGAAGCGTTTTCCAAAGGGGAGTAGTACAAATTAATAACATAAAAAGCAATGTTCAACCACACAGTGCCTCAAATTGTACTTAAAAACAGCACTTGAGTAAATCTATCTTATAATAGTGAAACACTTAATTGCTGGATTTCCCATTCAAGACAAAATCTAATTTAGTGTGCAGGATGGACACAATACCAGGTAACCTGAATTCAAAGGCAATAGTCCTACAATACATTTAATTATAACTTAATTTAAATCTAAAAAGTTATAGTCAAATATTTTGTAATTGAACATGATATTCTGAAGTGATCTTGTTATTTTGTCCAGCCTTAATTGCAGTTTGTTGAACAAAAAGGCAGGGTATATAGCCTAACTAGTATAGATTAGAAGTATATAAATGTAATTAATTTTGTTTTATTTGTTTCTCAGTGAAATAAAGATGACTAATTGAAAAACAATTTGACAAGGACGTCCTCGTGTCTTTGAATAACAACACACAGGTTTCATCGAAAAGGAAAAAAAAGTTTGGGAGTCCCTTCAGCCTCAGCAGACCCCGCCCAGTAACAGGCGTGGTTTGCCGGGGCAGTAGGCAGCGCTCCCCCCCCTCCTCCACACTCACTGGCTGTCACAGCGGCGGTTGGAGGACGAGCAGCACCAGCAGCAGTAATCCACTTTCCACGGCGCTTCACATTTCTCTGTTCCGTCTACATCCCGCAGACATGGACCTGGAGGTGCTCATGCACCCGGCGCTTTCGCTTCCCATCCTCCCCGTGTTTGCGCTCTAGCTGTGCGCTCCGGGCCCGTGGCACGTCCCGCTGCTGACCACAAGGAGACTGTTATTATTTTTCCGTGTAGCAGAGGGGACCGACGGTAGAGCCGCAACCAGGGACTCAAACCATCGTGACAGCAAAGGCCGTTTCAGGATATCAGGCGACTGAGAGCGGCTCGCTGTGTCCTCCATCATGGCGACTGACTCTCCAGCTCGGAGCCTGGACGAAATCGACCTGTCCGCTTTGAGGGTATGTGACATTTTTACATCTTTCAAATACAGCTTCATGTGAGAGGAACTGGCGTGTGTGCGTGCGCGTTTCTCCTTCCCTTGCACCTGACGGTGTTCCCTGAATAGCAACCGGCAGGATGCGGATGTGTTGGAGCCAGGCCGCCACAATGTGCTAAACTATACATTTTATTATATTTAAACATTAACAAATGTAACAGCTGCCTCGTTCACCTGAAGCCTTACCTTTATTCAAGCCAGCACCAGGAAGGTTGATGGTGTGTGTGGTGCTGAGTGGAGGTTGTAGCTGGGTTTCTGCTGACCTGGATAGTGGGTTTTTTTCTCTCTAGCCCAGGCTATTATAGGCCCATCAGCTTTGATTCAGACAGCAGTGGAATTTAACCTACTTCTCCCACACACTGCTTGGATTGTGTGTTAAAGAATAAGACATGAACGGTTCCTTGTTTTCATCCCAAATTTGTATTAATCCAACCCCTCTTCTTATTTCTTTTTTGGCAAATGAGTTGTTTTGGAGCGATAGTACTCTTGTGCCAACCTGTAGTCAGTGCAGCCTGCTCTCCTCCATCAAAGCTTAATCTCTGTATGCTGCAATAGCCAGTTCTTTTGTTCATCCGGTGTGTGCTGCAAACCACAAAACACACTCACAAACAGCTTCCAGTCCTGATACCCATGTTTTCGCTTCGCTGAGCACGGTGTGTGTTATTCTGAGTTTGTATGGATGTCTGCCAGGCTGCACACAAGTAAGGGATGCTGCACACAAGAAAAAAGGGCTCCAGCTGAAGACCTGTTTGCTGCTCTGAGAAATGAAACCACATCACACTCAATGCAGTTGTTGTCTGCCTGCCCGTATTTACCTGCTTTATTCTACCCGCATGCTGTTAATTTCCTCGCCGTTTTTCCAGCATCTTGTTCGTCTGACTGACTGAATGCACCTCCCTGTCTATCAGCCAGCCGGCCCTGTCTCTTAGCATTATCTTTCGTTGCCCACCTCTCTGCCATGCCTGCATGAAGAGTAATGTTCACAGGGAAGGCGAATTAAATGTTGATAACAAATGCCACTTTTTGGGTTAGCACCTGCTCTATGTTGCATGTTTTCACCGCTGTAGGGAGTGTAGAATTGGAGGAAGAATATAAAAGGAGAGAAAGAATGAGACAGACAGAGGAAGGATTGAAGAGGAATGAGGAAGAGGAGGGAAGTGTCTGTGCATTGGGAGTCAGCCCATGCTTGTCTCTCAGAGGCGTGATGTCAAGCGCATGTCCCTCACTCTAACTCAGGCAGCTACAAGGACACATAAATGCTCCCATTTGTGTTAACATCACAGGGTCATCTATTTGTGTATTTATCTGAATTGTCTCATCAGTAGTGCGCATTGACACCTCTTTTATTTATACCTTTTTGCCTGTATGAATGTGCACCCGTTCTCCTGATGAATAGTGTGTTTCTCTTTCTAAGATCATCTTCAGTCCTGAGGCGAGAGATTTTCCTCAGATCGAAATGTTGCCTTGAAAAGAGAAAAAGAGAAAAAGAGAAATACCCTTTTTATCTGTAGTCTCATGGTGTGTGCAGACATGCGTCCTGCTGCGGTTAGGTTGTTTTTTGTTTTTTGAGTAGCTTTATCTGGATGTGCGCACTCTTGATCACTGTTCTGATGTTTGTATGTGTCTATTACCAGAGAGAGAAAGATCTTAATTTGTGTGACCAACATGAACCTTCTGGTCTGCCATAGAATAAGATTTGTTTGAATAATAAGACCTACGTAAAGTCTTTAACCTCTAAAACCCCCGGCTTGCTTATAGGTCACCTTGTTTTAAACACTTCCTATACAGCAAGGCTTTGTGGTAACCCAAAAAAATGTAATTTTGGTTTGAATATTCCCCTTAGTGTAAACACCACACAGCTTCAGTCAAGTGTTGGAGCAAACGGAACCAATCATTTTTCCAACGCAGCGAAAGAGAAATCAAAAGAGTACACGTTGAAAGGAGATGCCAGTGTAGACATGTACCTATACCACAGAAATGCATGTTTGCCTCCTTTGCAAACACGTATGCCATATTCTGTAGAAACATTAAAGGTGGGGTAGGTCATTTTGGAGAAACCAGCTCGAGGGCGCTAGAATTTGAAATAACACAGCCGGAAAAAATCTGCCACTTCCTTACAGAGCCCCTCCTCCAACACACACGAACGTGCACATGACCAATGAGGGCACGAGATAAGTTTGTGCACAGATGGAAGGCTGACAGGCAGGTAGGCCATCCAGTTATTTTAGCCGGGCTGGCTAAAATGATTGGTCGTGCTTTTTACAGTATTACGGCTTCCACAGATGACATTTTTTTATGGATTTCTTGTCAAAGCACTTAAGATATTCATTGCTATCGGGATGTTAAGAGCATTCCATGGAATATAACAAAAGGTGTATCTTGAACCGGTTTCTCAAACTTACCTACCCTACCTTTAAGTTGATTAGTGAAGGTCACTTTAGATATGAGGAAAAAACGATTAATCACTGAACGTGTCTGAACGGGAGATTTTCACATCACACAGCCTTTTCGGTCTTTCTCCACATTTGTCTTTATCTCAACTTCTGTTTCCATTCGTCACGTTTTTCCATCTTCCCATCACATATTTTGACCTATCATTAAACCCCCCCCCCCCCCCCCCCCACACACACACACACACACAGACACAGTCTCATATGAGTGTACAGTCAACCACTGGACTGGCTAGACAGGAAGTAGGTCAGCTGGCTCTGACGAGGTGGGGAGGGAGGGGGGTGGGGTGATTATAATACTAGCGTTGGTGGTGGTGATGGGGGGGGGGGGGGATTGTTTTTGTCGGTCCATATGGGGGGGGGGGGTGGTTCAGAGTTAGCTCCTGCGCTAACCACAGATTCAAGGCTTTATTCTTAAAATCTTAAGCCCCATGGTCCTCCAACAATGCAACATAAATATATAAGAGACATAAAACAATTAAACAGTTTAAACAAAACTATAAAAATGGAAGAAGAAACCGAGTGGAAGATAATGTTGCAAGGATTGAGCAAAAACACACACTGATGTAGAAAGACAGACAGAATTGAGTGGGAAGTAGAGAGGAGAGAGAAGTGGCTTTTTATGTTTGCTGTCTCTGCACTTTTCCCTTTTTCTCTTTGTCTCCCTCTCTCACTCTCTTTTCTTGCGCCTCATCGGCTCGCTGCAACATTTTCTGGTGT
This sequence comes from Trematomus bernacchii, assembly GCF_902827165.1. Lineage (NCBI taxonomy): Eukaryota > Metazoa > Chordata > Actinopteri > Perciformes > Nototheniidae > Trematomus > Trematomus bernacchii. The sequence continues at coordinate 1,455,231 of NW_022987723.1, forward strand.
CGCGCATCAACCCCTGCACCTGTACAGATGCGGCAGGTTTCACTCCAGTGGGAAAGGCCAGGGTGAAAGGCACACACAGAAATGTCCCCGCTGTTGAGCGTGACTCACAATGACAGGAAAAAGACCAGAAGAGGTCGATACTCTGTGGCTTTGATACAGACTGTGGTTTTGATGTAAAGCGTTACCCACACGTGCGCACAGACATAGGTCAGAGGCGTCAGCAGCACGGGGTCATCCAGTCAGCTGATGAGAGCAACAGATGGGGAAACCAGCAGGAAGTTTAGACACTCACACACACACATACACACACACTGGCAATACTGAAGTGAGCTGGGACTCAGGTGGGCGCTCTGAGATGAAAGCGAGAGCAGGTGAGGATGAAGGGATATGGGCACGGTAAGAGAAAAAGACGCAGAGGGGTAGTGGGCCCGTGATGGATTCACAGAAATGGGACGTGTGAAGATGATTTGAGCTTAGAGAGATTTAGAAGGAAAGTGGGGTAGAAATGCAGAGAGAAGAAGAAAGTGACAGAGGCTGTGCTCGGGCTAAAAGGTGGAGATGTGACCAGTGACTAAAGTAGTCGGAAGCAAAGACCCCTCTCCAGATCTCCTCCCTCCCTCCCTCTCCATTCCCGTTGCCCAGTAAGGCCGCATTCCTCGGCCCCTCACCATGGCCGCCATAGTAACGGGGCCACAGCAGTGCCCAAGGCTTACACAGAGCTTATTCATGAATAGTCTATATACTGTATGGCAGTCTGTCGCTGAGAAATGCCCCTCTCCCCTCCCACCCTCCTCTCTACTCTGCCAGCCTGCTTCTAGTTGACCTATTTCCCCCTCCAAGTCGCTGATGGAGCCACAACCAATCTTTAATTCTCTGCTACGCCCTTACACAAGCACTTAGATGTCAGACCTGCAAAGAATCTGCCAAATGATATCAGTAGTCGATGTCAGTGTCATTTTGATACCAGATGATTTAGGAAATTAGTGATTCAGTCAATGCCATATCCTGCAAAGACTTGTTATGTTCAACTCCTTCTCACAGGAAGTGATTTAGTTTAGGTAGTAAGCACAGTTTCTGCCGATAAATTACATTTAAAGAAATAGACCTTAGAGGGTACAACATAAACCCTGTATGATTTCTAAGTGCAAAAACAATGCGAAGACAAGGCCAAACTTACTTTTTTTTTTATAATAAAAGGTTTGTTTCAGCATATTTAAGAGGCATTTACTGATACATTAAGGGAGTATGCACAAGACCACTCTCCCTAACTCGTGCTATCTTCCCGTTCCCTTCCTGTTTAACACATAAAGTACACACTCAAACTCAATCTGAAGTGCTTAAAGGAATCACATGCATGTAAACAAGTCCATAGCAGGAGCTGAATCCCTCCGTAGTGTCTGAAATACACGGTGCAGGGCGGGAAGGCAGGAAAGATGGATTGGAATGACAGAAGGAGAGAGCGGGCAGAAATTGAGAAGAAAAGATGAATGATGAGGGGATGGAGGGATGACAGGAAGAGGTGTGAGATGGCAAGCTGGCAGAGACGGATGGGAGGCGGGAGGCGAGGATGGGTTCATTAGCATCGCAGAACAAACTCTGCGGCGCGGATCATCTTCGGCGGGCTGTAAATCTGTGATTAAGAGTTGACTCGTGTTAATGTACCGTCCATGTCTGGGTGAGACCTACTGGGAATTAGGCTACAACCGTGTAGAAGCAAGCAGTGGTGAGCCCTGTTGTTAAGTGTAAGTGGTTTTTATAAGACGCAGACCCGGCCCCAGCATGACTCCTATCATCCTCTTAGGGTCTCTAATTCAATCCATCTCACTTCTCTGTAATTCACTTTCTAAAGACACTAACTGCACTCACCTGGGAGCTGCCTAGTGCGTAGAACCCCTTACTTTATATATATATATATATATACACACAGAAGATCTGGAAAAGGAGCAGCCAGGTTGATTGTAAAATAACACTTTTTCCACTTTTCCACCTTGGGTGTCACAAAGTTGGGCATTTCACTGCATCAAGATAAGAGTTAGCAAACATTTGAACATCCACCAGACACCGCAGTGCCAATACTCAAACATTAGCCGTGCAGCCAAGCTTTGTGTTACCATAGAAAACTTTAATCTGAAAATATGTCTATTTGATGAAATTTTGCAGCCATCAAAAACATGGAGTCTTCCCTTTTAAATATTCCCCTCAGTGTAAACATCCCGTAGCTTCAATCAACAGTTGGATCAAACGGAAGAGATGATTTTTAAAACCGTTGAAGAGAAGTTAAAGGGTAGACGTTGATGTTAATGGATGCAAGCTGTTTTGTCAGTGTATGTAAACAGTGTTGCTCGGTATCTATTCCACCAAATGTGTTTTCTCTCCTCCTTAAAGACCACATTTCAAGGGGAATATTGAACGTTACAACAACAAGGAAGACTTATCTAGATTCTTGACTACCACTGAGTTTCTGAGGATAGCTTAATCTCCTCAACATGTCTAGACAGGACCTATTTACAATACACATCCTTTGCCTCTATCTTTCTCCTCATCAGTTCCTTTATCTCTTCATCTCCCCTTTTGTTCCTGTCCTCCACTTTTGTTCCTGTTCAGTTTTCACTCTCTTTTAACTCTGTGTTGCTCTCCACTTACATCTGAAGGAAATGTCTGGCTTTTAAGCTTCTAAAGGCTACATATGTTTACCAGATAGTCGCTAACTTTGTGGGTTTTCTGTCTGTTTAAGCAGTGGAAATGTTTGACATATGCTGATTTGGGAAATGAGTGATACAGTCTATGGCAAATCCAGCAAATACTTGTTGTGTTAAACATTCAGGTTTGAGGATAGAATTTCCCAGTAATATTCTCACACACACCCTAACTCTGCTATTTGATGACAATAAATCAAAACACTAAAATTGCAGACTATCAAACCAACACAGTTATCTGAGAGATGCTAAAATGCTCTACAAGTGTCTCCTGTTACATTACGCTTCATATCACATGTAGGAATTTAAAGGTGGGGTAGGTAATTTTGGAGAAACCAGCTCGAGTGCGCTAGAATTTGAAAATACACAACCGGAAGAAATCTGCCACTTCCTTATAGAGCCCCTCCTCCAACACACACGAACGCGCACATGACCAATGAGGGCACGAGATAAGTTTGTGCACAGATGGAAGGCTGACAGGCAGGTAGGCCATCCAGTTATTTTAGCCGGGCCGGCTCAGATGATTGGTCGTGCTTTTTACAGTACTACGGCTTCCACAGATGACATTTTTTTTATGGATGTTTTGTCAAAGCACTTAAGATATTCATTGCTATCGGGATGTTAAGAGCATTCCATGGAATATAACAAAAAGTGTATCTCGAGCCGGTTTCTCAAACTTACCTACCCCACCTTTAAGCCTTGTTATTATAAAATGGTCCATTAGTGCTGTATAATGTTAACGATCGTAGCTTTCTAGTACAATTCACATCACTTTTTACCAAACCCCATGTGTCTGGGATCTAAGTATGCTTCATAAAAGTTGAAGTATTAATAGAAATGTTTATCTCGGGTCAGGCTGATAGTCATAACTTTGGAAAATTCAGTAATAAATCTTGCGGGAGTGAAAACAATCAAGAGAATACTTATCAGCTTATGAAAGGATATGTGTAGTTGGCAGTATCAGTTATTTATAAATGTTAAATATAAGTCTGACGTGTCATTTTGTTTTTAATGGGTGCCATATGTTTTGCGATTCATGTACTTTGAGTTGTTCCACTGGGTAAATACACAAGCTCTCAGATCTGCAGTGTTTTAGTGGAAGTCTAATATTCACTGATGCACTGTTGGTGCTTTTACGTTATTAAACATGTTCAAACAAACGTTTTTTCTACCTGTTTACATGTTATATCCTCCTCTTGTCACATGTTGATATTGCTTCTGGGTATTTGAGTCACTGTGATCACTGTCGATGAAATGGTGTAACTGATAAGAGAAACCAGATCAGTTAGACATCTCATGCCAAGGCCAACCAACTGTAATCTTCTGGCAGTAAAATGTCCTTTGATCTGCACGTAACACTAACAGCCTGCTCTCAAGAACACTTGCCCTTTATATCCAATAGCTTTCAATAATTACATTTGACCTGATGCAGGAAATCCAGTGTAAAGTGTTTCAGGAGAATCCCTTCAGTGGTTAACAGGTGTGTGTGCTTTTACTCATGAAGTGTTTGTCCTTCAGTCATTTGATTCTGAGAGGTTATCTGAGAAGTGGGATTCACAGACAACACACCGAGGACAGAGATGCTCCGTCTGGTCTAGAAAGTTTAGGGTTGATATCAAGTGCACTTCAGAATTTGTCATCTGATAGAAAGGGACAGTCGATGAATTATTTAGATGAACCACTCAGCTCCTTCAATTAGCAAGTAATTACCCCAACACGACAGCAACGCTGGTATTGTTTACGCCTTGTGAGTCTGCGTGTGTCATCGTGCCACAATGTGAACGCTGAGACACGCACTTTAGCAGGAACTACCACAGAAGCGCTTTTGATTACTATCCCGGAAGTTGAAGCATCGCAGTCTTTTTTAAGATGCAGTCATGCAACTTTATGGATGTCAACTTGATAACATATCAAAGACAGAGTATTACGGTGGGTGTAGTCTGAGCAAAGGCGATGGACGTGCTGAGGTAGGAAGGGGAAAAAGGGGCTGCGGGGCTTTACGTTAATTTTGTGTTGTGGCTGGTGTGATCCCATGTGTAGTTTCTAGCTAAAGGTACTGTATTACTCACCCTGTTTAACCATCAGTCATTTCTTGTTATGGCATGCTTCCACAGCGAAAGGAGAATACAAAAACGGAGAGAGGTACCAATGAATAAAGTCAATTGGGCCATGTTTACCAAAAGATAAACGACATAAACTTGTTTACACAAAACTTTTGCAGTATATTCCTCTACTCAAGTCTCATTTCACATCAGAGGATGCTAAATATTTCCCCTAACACGTACAATTTTGCTACATCTTACTATTTAAAACTCTTCTGCAAAAACAGTCTCATGCTCTCAGTGAGGTATTCAAGATAGTAAGGTTTAATGGAGGACATACACTTAATAAGGTAACACTATTTAAATTCATGGACTCCTTTTCACGGACTCAAAGCTTAAATAGGTCAAACTGTTCCACAACATAATGGCAGTATTGGGAAGCTATTCACAAAAAAACGTTGTGACTATTGTTGGTCAGGAATAAAAGACACATTTGTGATTGAATCGTTGACCTACAAATTAGGGCTGTTCAATTAATCGTATTTTAATCGCAATTACGATTATGGCTTGCAACGATTACGAAAACAACGTCATCGAAATAAAACGATTATTTTTGTATTATTATTATTACTTTTTTTATTTTTTTTTATTGGTTTTTCAGTTGAATTATACTTAAAGTTCAGGGTAATCAACTGTTAAAAACACACTGTTCAAATTTGTTTTCTCCAATAAATTGATGTTTTCAAAGTACATTTTAATAATCGTGATATCAATTATTGACCCAAATAATCGAGATTATGATTTTTGCCATAATCAAGCAGCCCTACTACGAATGTTTACTCATAACCTTTCTGCTGACGTGGTCCAGTGTTGTAATGAAATGCATTTATGGTCCTTGTGCCCTGTATTACCTTCTCATTTGTTTACACATAATTGAATGGAAGGCCTTTGTCCCGGTTAAAGGGTCAAGGTTAGAATGAGGATAAGCTGTTGGCTAGGTAAGAGTTAAGGTAAGGAATGCAGTGGAGAGGATTGAGGAAAGACAGAACGAATGCAGTCAGAAAAAGTCCTCATACATGTTGTAAAGTGGCTCTCACAGGCACTGCAGCCCTGCACTCTAAAACCCATTATTTCTAATGGCCTGCGCTGCTCAATCTCCCCTGTTCAAAGAAAAGAGTGGATCCTGTGCTGCATCCATTTCAGTGTCCTCATGGTCAAAGTTAATCCTACTTCATTCTGCTTTTACACAAAACCATTCCATGTGAAGGAGAAACGGCAAAGGAATAAACAAAAGGAATTGTAGGCAAAGTGATCGAGACCAAAACCACATTTGTATCGGTGAATGTACAGGGATGTCTGTAGAAAAGCTAGTACCTGGTGAGTCTAATGGAGTTTAGCCACCTATGACCAATGAAGGCCACGCTTTGAATGTTGCACTAAATGCTGGCAAGATAACTTTGGACTTCTACGCTAAGTAGCAATTGAGGTAGTGTCCTTTTTTAACAGACACTTCATCACTTCTGTTGGGTCAAAGCCTTTCAGGTTGAAGTTCCCTTTTTAAATATTCTCATAAAAATTTAAGGAAGTCATGCTGCTTTGTGGGTTTGGAAAATCTTCAGATGTCTGGTCGGCTGTGACACTATATTACATTATATTTCATTTAATTGATTTGAACTAGTGGAAGAGTAAAACAACGACCCCTTCCGCAGTAAGCTCTTTCTAATAAAATTAACATTTTTGGAGAACTGATGTGCGTCTCTTATTTTACAATTAACAACTTTTCAAACTTTTATTAGATATTGCTGTTATTCAGCAGCTTGGGTAAGCCTATATTCAGACTGCAAGCAAAAGTCTTAAGTTTTGCTTTTCTGTAACTCAGGTTTCATAACTGAGTGTGAAACTGAGTGTGAAAACCACAAGTCACATTGATCGATCAATCAATCAATGTTTATTTATATAGCCCAATATCACAAATGTTACATTTGTCTCAGTGGACTTCACAGTTTGTACAGAATATCAGTATGACAATACAACACCCTCTGTCCTTGGACCCTCACATCGTACAAGGAAACACTTCCAAAGAAACCCCCACAGTTTAAAGGGGAACATGGGAGAAACCTCAGGGAGAGCAACAGAGGAGGGATCCCTCTCCCAGGACGGACAGGATGCAGGATACAGGACTCAGGATCCAGGACTCATGATACAGGACTCAGGACTCAGGATCCAGGACTCATGATACAGGACTCAGGACTCAGGATCCAGGACTCAGGATACAGGACTCAGGATACAGGACTCAGGATGCAGGACTCAGGATCCAGGACTCAGGATCCAGGACTCAGGATGCAGGACTCAGGATCCAGGACCACAGCAACAGGCAGAGCCACGACTCAGGATCCAGGGCTCGCGATCCAGGACTCGGGACCACAGCAACAGGATCAGCCACGACTCAGGATCCCGGTGTAGATAGACACCAAAAAGAAAGCTGGGTTATTGGGAACATGAGAGTACACGGGTACAGACAGAGAGAAGGAAGAAGTAAGGTGTCCCCCGACAGTCTAAGCCTATATTGATCTGATCTTTGGGCCACTTCATATATGTGGTTTTATCAGATACACATCTGATTTCGTGCAAAGTGACCACAGTCAGAACGTTCAGATTAGAGTTCATGCAACTTTTGCGTTAATATAGATCTTTATTTATAAAATGTCTGCGCTGGCAGGAGTCATTGGAAAGGCTCTGACAGATTCATTTCAAAGTAGCCCCTGATATTTTGAAATTCTGGTTTCAATGAAGCCATTCACAAACACTTCTGGGTCTAACTCACCATCCACACACACCTCAGTACAGAGGTAGAACATGTGTTTTTTTTGTCCTCCTGCATCATTTGCTCACAAATTTGCTGACTATTTATGAATCTGTAAACGCTGACTTCAGTGGTCCCTATGCTTACTGCGTGTTACTTCTTTGTTATTGTTCCTTTGTTCCTCTTGGAGTGTGACCACTGGTATCTTATATAGGCCAACCTAAAAAAAAGTCAGATCTGAACAATACCTCTGAACTGAGCAATTTAGGCTGACACACACACACACACACACACACACACACTGTGATTCATCAGCCACCAGTGAGGTCATGTGGCAGTCATGTGACGCTGGCAAACGTTCAAGAAGGACCACAACATAAAAAAAGGGGAAGGGGGGAAAAATGCTCTGTCATAAGGATCTCTAAAGCATTGACAAACAGATGTGCACAGCATGCGTACACACACACACACACACACATGCAGACGCACTGACAAAGCCTTGTGAACGCTGAGAGCTTATCATGCAAGTGGTCTATAAAATATGAATGATATCGTGCTATATATTTTTTATCAGCCAGCCTAAGGGCATGTATGAACTGGAGCAGCAACAATGCTCTGTTTCTCTAGCCGCCGCGCTCTTTAGTGCATAGAGAGGAGGAACCACATGCATGTCTACATCATGTGTCTTCCGGTGAATGGGGTGCTTATATTCATATGCATTTACAGCAGTGTTTTTGCATGGATTGTGTATGTTTCTGTTGTGTTTAAACAGAAAGAGAAAGAGAAAGATAGTGCATCCTTCAATGTGTCTGGGGAGTTGCTGTCAGAGCTTTGCATGCAGCTCTGGAAGTTAATTCACACAGCTGTCACACACACACACACTTTAAGAGAGAAAAAGTGAAAGGAGGAAACATCTACCTGCAGGCCTGATGGCAAGGAAAACAGTTGCAGAGTTTGCAGAAAGCTGCTGTCTGCACTGTTAAAAGAGGCTTGCCGTCTCTTTCAACTTTCTTTTTCTCACATACACACAGTTTCATAGACACACACACTCTTGGTTTGGAGCCCACTCACACTCTTTAGAACATTTGAACACTAGCCCTTGTGTAGGAGTGCGCTTTTGGCACACTGCGAATGTATGAGTGTGATTATGAGAGAGCGAGACAGCGAGAGGATGTACTTGAGACCGAGTGTGAGAGTTTGTGTGTGTTTGTATGTGGGGGGCAAGTGCATTTGTGAGTGTCTGCTGCACAAAACAGAGAAATAAGGGTGAACAAAAACACAGGAAAAGGAAGAGGAGAGCAAGAAAAAGGCCCTGTCTTCTGAAAACGCTGACAGGTTGACAGGTCTGCTGAGACTCGCAGAAACAAACAAATGGAAACGGAGCGAGGGAGACAAAGAGAAGGTAGAGAAAACTGAGAAAAGAACAGAGGAAGGAGAGAAAACCTACACAAAATCTATAAACATACAGACAAGTTGAGCATGTACACAATACTATTCTGTAGCGCCCCCAAAATCCTATTTCCTTTTTCTCATTCAGCTATAATCCAGTTAGTCTTCTCTTTATGCTACATGCAGCACACTCAGACCTGCGTTTTCAGCCAGAAAAGTTAGCTGAAAGTTTGACTGTAAATTCACAGACATGGCATGAAAGAGAATTACAGTAAGAGAAGAAGAAGAAAGCAACAAAGGGTCAAAAAAGGAAGACAAACGCAAGAGAGAGAGAAGTGACAGGCCGCAGACGCGAGGGACGAGGATGGAAATAGAGTGCATGTGGCTTTTCAGAACGGAAATAAAGTGACGCTTTATTGAGAGGGGAATTGTCTGTGAAAAGATGGTATTGTGTAATATCGCCTTCCGCAAGCTTTGCATGAGTCCCGGCGCGGATCTTCACAATACAGCACTCTATTTCTGTGAATCAGCAACAAAATAAGCCTCCAGCTTTGCCAGCAGAAGATCTCATTTTCACACCTATTCTTCCGCTTGTCCATAGATGATATTGGAGATTAATTTTCAAAAGAGAAAAAGGAAATAAAGAATGATGAATGACAGAATTTATCTTGGATACTGGTATATTATTAGATGACTGAGGAGAATTGGCTGCACCCCAAAGCAATAAGTATCTATAGAGTAACGGAGCGTCCACACAGCGGTGTTAAAAAATCTTGGAATGCTTCTGCCCATTCACTTTGAATGGGGTGACGTCACTTTGCCTCACTTTTCGCCGAACTGCATTGTGGGAAGCAGAGCGGAGATTTTCAGGATTTTCAGGATTCAAAGTTGAGCAATGTTCAACTTTTGAAGCTGAGGTGGAAGCGTCAGCCAATCAAATCCCGTGTATGCAAATCTGACAGTTCAAGCGCTAGCCAATCAAACTGCGTGTATGCTGGGAGAGACATACCGCAGGTCATTTCCTCATATTCCAAAATATGGAGGAGAAATTAGCGGTAGGGAATCACCCGGTGCTTTATGACCAGTCCCTATTTACCTACCGGGATATAAACCGGAGGAGCCAGGCATGGAGGGAGGTGGCAGAGACAGTGGTAGGTTTTCGCCTGTTTGGGGAGTTTATATCCAGTTTACTTCGGGCTTTTTTGCTTCGTATGTCGGGGGCGGGAGATTCATGTGATTGGTTGTTGGTGCCTTGCTCGCAAAAAATCCCCAAGCTTCAGATACGCCCACCTCCAAGATTTTTTTTAACGCTGCTGTGTGGACGGGCCGTTAGAGTCCTGCAAAACTACAATACCTCTCACTATTGATTAGTTCATTTACAGCCTAGGACTGTTGATCAAAGACATTTTAAATATGCGATTTCTTCCGTAAATATGGGCTTACCATTAGATCTAACATCTCCACAGGCACCTTTGGTAGAAGTACAAAGTTGAAGACAGTTAAGAATGGAACAAAATGAATAATATTGTTAAATATCGTTATTAAATTGTTTGTATTGAAATGTGGAAAAGACAAACTGCATTACGAACAGTGGCGACTGGTCATTAGGGGCAGGTGGGGCACAGCCCCACCTAGTGTCAGCAGAAAGTATTACAAATAATGATTACAAAAATGCAAAAAATAAAATAAAAAAATATATAAAATATATTTTAAGATCATGTTTAATCATCTGATTCGTCTGTACATTGCTGTTTTAGTCTGTGTTCTTCTAATTAGTGTGTCTACAGTCACAGTGTGTGCCTATTGAGCTGTTTAGAGCCATGTGGGACAAAACCTGATTATGCCCCTTCCTCTCGCTGTGAAGTCAACGGTGACTGTAAAAACTTCACTGCGCATGCTCAGAGTATTTTGTAATGAAATGTGTGTGGCAAAAAAATAATGACCAGAGGGGCACGGAGCTACCATCCCCACCATACGTCATCTCAAATCATTCAGAGCTGATTGGCTGTAAGTACGTGTGCCGCGAAAAGTGTGCTGTGTGAAGAGGAGACGAGAGAGCTGCAGTGGCGCGTCCTAAAACCAGGAAGTAAGCACAAAAAAGCAATGAGATTTCTCCAGAGGATTTTAGAAAATAGCTCGAAATAAGATCTGTGGGAAACGTACCTGTTAGATAAATGCACGTTTTGATTAGCCGGATAACATCCACATGTCTACCCTACTTATATAATTTTTTTATCATAAATCTATGGATTAGATTTATGATAGACTTTTGAAACTACAAGAACATAAGGAGGACTTTTACAAAAAAGTAATAGAAATGTTTGTCCAGAAGGATAGGCAAATGGACTTCATCTTCAAGTCAAGGTAAGACCGCCATTTTATTGAAAATGGGATCTTACTAAGAGAGAACAATTCAATATTTAAATGATAAAATGACATTTTTTGGGTATCCTTTTGTTGAACTGTCTGTTTAAAATTAATCGAAGCATCAGACAAAAAAAGCTTTTGAAAATAATATTATATTTTGGTTTAGGTCAAAATATAATATTTGTAAACCTGAAGAGTCAGTGCCAGTGCCTCACCAGCCATGAACCTCACTGCACGTCACTGCAGAAGCTTATATATAGACATCTAAGTTTTTTGTGCCCCACCACTTTTGTACATATAAAAACACCACTGATTACGAAAATAGTTGTTTGCATTCTGATCCTTGCATGTGAGAGTGAAGCTGTAGTGGGAGCAGCCCTTATTAAATGAAACATTTACAAAACTTTTAAATACCAGGATGAACAGGAAGAAAAGAGACATTACACAAGCTGGGAAAAGGGCCTCAGTCTTCCTGGGACTCAGTTGGAAAGAGAGAAGTGTTGAAAGAAAGACTTGTCCTGGACACTGTCAGGAATGGAGGAGAGAAAGAAAGGATGTGTAGATAAAAGAGTGAGAGAGACATAGATGGACTTCGGCTGGTTGGAGAACAGAAGCTGGTGGAACGGAGAGAGTGTGAAAGAGAGAGAGAAGGAAGGAGAGGGTGAATACCAGCTATTGTTGGAATGCCGTAGCAACACGCGGCAGAAAGTAAGGGGGAGGTGCGTGCGTGTGTGTGTGTGTGTGTGTGTGTGTGTGTGTGTGTGCGGGGGTCAGTGGGTTTCCTACTCTGTTCAAGTTGCTCCTTGTCAAAGATGCGTCGAGTACTTTGTTGGCAACCTAGCGACTGTGGGCTTAAATTATTAGGTAGTCTGGACACGAGCCTAAAACAATCCAGAACTGCATTTCAGACCAATGTATAAACACCCAGAGACTTCAGTTGATGGAGCAAGACATAAGCATTGCTCCGGTTAGAGATCAAGCGCACATCTTTGTTAAAAATACACTTCTCCATTGTTGTTCTATGACAAATAGGACAAAGAAGCTAAAGCCATGCTGATGGGTCAGTGTACTTTTTCAACGCGGCGCTTTGAGCTAAATGCTAACATGTTAACATGCTCATAATGGCAATGCTAACATGATGATGTTTAGCAGGTAGCGTAAACAACATTCGTTATCGTATTGTAGCCTGTTAGCATTCTAGCATTAGCGCATTAGCACAAAGAAGCTCACAGCTAAGGCTGATTTCTATCTGATGACACTAGGTGGAAAGTTCAATCATCAAAAGTCAATAGGATTTGTTCTCTTGAATTTCTGTAAAAAAAATCTTAGCAATTCATTAAATTGCTTCATTCTGAACTAAATTGTTGGGCTGATCCATCGACTGATTTTTGACATCAATACCCACTTGTTCTTCTAAGAAAATAGACATATCATCATTTGTCATCCATATGAACACTGCTTTAATGTGATTCAACACACACTGTACTTGCTCTCAAATATTTGGAAACCTTTTTTTGTTGACTGTTTTAATCGCAAATTAATATATGTATGTGTAAGTCCTTTCCATCCTAATAATCTCACTGTTTCCCTTTGTCGTTTTAGGATCCTGCTGGCATCTTTGAGCTGGTTGAGCTGGTGGGAAATGGCACCTATGGGCAGGTGTACAAGGTAAGATACACACATAAACAGCCTTGACATTAGTCTGTCTTTTTGATAGCACGCTTTTCCCTTCTTATCAGCTTCTGTTCATTCTTTCCAAGATGCCAACATTGAATAAAGGGTAGACATGTGCACTGTAACTGACGGAAACAGAAAAAGACAGGAGATAAAAGCAGAGCACAAGCTTGAGAGAAATGGAGCGAATGTAAGAGACTAAAATGCAGGGAGAAGAAGCAGAAACTGGGGCACATTAAAGTGCTTTTAAAAGAATTTCCCCTGCTCCTTTTTCTCCACTTCCTCTCTTTTTTCCCTGCTTTATTTGAATTACTTTCCGTAAGTGAGCATTGGGTTTATAATTCTTCCCTTCTCTATGAGGTATTTCAAGGGCAAGTGTTTCTGATACACAGGAAGTGCTTGTGCTCAGTGTCTGATGTTGTGACATTACTGTGGTTTAGGGTTTTAGCTGTCCGCTGGAGTCAGCTGTTTCCCCGCTGTCGTTTAAACACTATCTCTCAGTCCATGTTAGTGACTGAACTTCCTCTCCCTTCCATGATGGCCCGACGTTCTTTGGTCCTCACTTCCTTTTCCTGATTCTTCCCCTCCATCCTGCCACTCTGCAGGATGTTGCATCAGCCTGCACATGTTTGTATAATCCGGAATAAACATGTGTTTGTTCAAATTTGTGTAGGTATGGATGGACATGTGAAGTTCCTTGTGAGGGCAGGTATTTTATGAGTGTGAAATTGTGTCTAATGGAGCAGAGAGTCCAGGTCAGGTGGTGATGAAGAGGAGCTGGTCTTACAGCTGATTGGACAGAATGAAAGGTCAGGCCGAGGTGGGACATGCTTCTCCAGGCTTGTAGAAGTAATCTGGCATACTTGTGTGCGTGTGTGTGTGAGTGTGTGTGTGTCGCTGGTGAAAAATCACAAAAGGAATGGCGAACAGGAGAGTTATGTGTATTCATGTATTGCTGACTCGGCTGTCTTGGTGAAAGTCACGGCTCATTTGCTGGCTGACATTCAGCCGGTCTGTTCCTATACATTACCGTGGCAACAGCAGCGGCTAGTCGGGTCTGTGGTCCGTCCAGCTGCTGCACGCTGGCTTGTGATTGGGTGTCACTCAACAGTCTGGAATGAAGTTGATTTTGTTACAGCTGTAGATTGACAGATCCATTTGACAAGATATTCAGATTGTTTGATTTTTTTGTGTACACCTATAACGTTTTCAATGTATGAATTAGAATTGGAGATCATTTATCATTATTTGCACATTGTTCGTGCTAGATTATTTATATTTAAAGTTGTCCTGAGGGGCTAAATATTATTAACTATTGGGTAAGATTTGTTGCACGTATTCTAAACGTCATGGTTGTACATTTCACAGTAAAACAGTAGAGCTCAATTCGTTGACAAATAATGTAACCTCAACTGTTTTCACAAGGGAAAAAGGAAATAAACTCCAGTGGTTGAGATGGGCCCCAGGGCACTCTGTAATGACAGGCTGGAGAGCACACTAGTTTGTAGTTATTGAGCGCTCACATACCATCGTTTTGTCTAATCACACGATCACATACAGACTTTTGGTCTTATGGGGAAACCAGATACAGAAGGTTTGTTTTGTCTGTTGTTCAGACAAACAACAAGCAAAATATTCAGTTTTAAACTACGTTCTGACATTTTTTAGATCAAATATTTATTGGAGGACATTAATCATCGAATTAATCAATATTTAAAGAGTAGTTCTAATTGAAATATAAGTTCTCAACTTGCCTAAATACTATAAGGGCAGAAAACATGCTTTGTAATGCTTGCTCTCAAATATTAGCCCTTCAATGCTTTGGAAGGAAATACAGAAGTAAATCCGGAAAATATTGGATTCATCCGTTCAGATAAGAGCCAGTCACTTGAGTCAAAATGCCATCTATTTTAAATTCCTCATACGGCCGAGGCAGCCGGCTGAAGAGGATCATCTTCTTGTGAGCAGGTGAATCTCTGAGTCACTGAGATGATAAATTGACCTTTAGCCCGGTGAGTATTAGTGAAACGGAATTGCTCCGGCTCTCTGTGAACCATTTTTAGACACTTGTTATATCAGAAAAACGACATGTGGGAATACCATCAATACTATATATAGCTCCTGACTGTTAGTTTAGTATCCCTATCTGGATCAATGTGTGCTGCAGAGTGAACACAGGTGGAGTTTAGATTCAGGAGTCAGGCGGGCTGTAAACATGATATTAATTCTTATTCTGATTCCAAAAAGAAAGTCAATTTGCTTTGTGGCCAGGAGCCAGATTGTTCTAATGTGTCTGTGATCAAACACTGCATGTAGACACGTTTTGCCTCGGTCATTTATTGAACACCAGTGTCTGCTGCAGCAGTTTAGAAAAATTATGAATATACAAAAGTCCTCTATTCAAGCTTCTACTTATTTGTTCCAACTAAGCTTCTTCTTTTTTTTAAATCAATGTTATTAGTTAAAGTCCCAACTTCAACGTTACTGTTTTTTAATTCACTGAAACTAAATTATTAATTGATTTGGCTGGACACATTTAGGCTTCACTCTGGCTTATTAAAAATGTAATAAGTCTGTTGGATGAAGTGAAAAATGCATCAGGTAAAAGCGAAGAACCTCCAGCTGACATCTTTTAGATTAACATCCTCAAATTAGATACTTTGGTGTTTTTCCTCCAGCAAAAACATGACTGTAAGACCAGTCCACTGCATTCTGCTGCAGTAGCTTTTACTCAGTGTACTGTGGGTAATGAAGCCAGAGATATGTAGGTTTAAGTGTACCCATGCATGCGTCCTTTTGTGTGTTGGGGATAGTAATGGCCAGTAGTACTGTGTTTTATGTTGTTGTTAAAGGGCCAGTGTGTGCCACAGTGCTGCAGTTCTGTGTGTCTGGGAATAAGCGATAACAGGTTTATCAACAATTCCATTACCCCATCTAGTTAAATGATACAGATCTGCTCCGTCCTCTCTCTCCATCCCTCTTCTTTTCCCTCACGTGCATCCAACATCTCATCTCAATTAAAAAATGTTTTGAAAAGTTGTCCCAGGTTGTTTTTATTTGTTGCAATTTCTCCGTCAGCAAAAAAAGAGTTTGTCCAAGAACAGTGATAGATGAGTAGCTGCAGCGAAAAAGATAATTTTAGCTCGACTTCTCCCTCTGTCTCCTTTCTCATCTTACATCTCCATGGCTTGTTTTTTCTCCTCTGATTAATCATCCCCATCACTTCATCGCCCCTCGCTCTTCTTGTTATCAATATGTAATTACGTTTTTCTTCTCTTTTTCTCTTGTTTTTTTGTGCTGAAACTTCCCTGGTGTGCTGTGCTTAAGGGATCAGCCTTTGCCTACAGTATACGTATATATAGCTTCTACTGGCTGCTCTAAAAGGGCCATAAATAGAGAACACGGGTAATGCTGAATAATTAAACACATTCTCTCTCCACTCCGCTCCCTATTCGTCATCCCCTCTCTGCATTAGCTTCATTCTCTTCTCCTACACTTGTCACTCTCTCTCTCATCATCTCACTCCCTCATCGGGATTTCCTCCCTTTACTCTGCCACGTCTCTCTCCTCCACTCTCAAATCTCCAGGCCTCCCTCCTTCCCCTACATGCGCTCTTTTTTTTTTTACATTTTATTTTATCCTGCTTCAGTTCTGTACTGTCTCCCGCTTCTTTCTTATGCTTGTGAATATTTGATGTGGCTTTTGGGAATTTCAGTTCTCTGAATTGAGGAAGCTCTTCGCCTCGCAGGGGCGGGAAAAACATCCTCCCCACGCTAGCCAATGGCGAGAAACACTCACTAATGACTGACAGGACAACTTATTGACTGACAGACTTATTGATTGGCTAATTGATTAATCGCAGCTCCTCTTCATTCCCGAGGGGAAAGTCATTTTTTCTCCGTGATGGATCCAAGGACAAATTGAGAGGGCAACTAATCATATCTCACTCATAGGAACACAAACACTCACACATGCACAGGCACGTGAACGATGACACACTCGGCCTCATCGACTGTCTCCACGGGTCTTTCAGCGGCAAAACATTTCCTGTTATTGTGTGGGTTACTGTGTGTGTGTGTGAATGTGCCTGTGCTGTTCACATCCTTGTATTGCCGTGAGTCTGTTGTCGCCATGCAGGGAGACAGAGGAAGAAAAAAAGAGGGAACCAATCTTCTTCTTTCTGATGACAGAACACATCCACTCTGCCTCTCTTCGTGGCCAGGCAAAGTGCTACTCGCTCTCTTTAAATATTCACCAGCCGCTCTGAGACACACACACAAAGCGACAGTTGGGGACCTGGGCCGTATGGGCTTTTATAAGCTCACCCACTGTGACAGCCTCTCTGTACAAAGAGCAGCTGTGTGCCTTCCATTTACTGTAGCGCAGTGTGTGTAACCAGTGTGAACAAGCGTTTGAAGGAGCATGTATGTGGTGACATGCTCTCACGTCTCTGTGTATGTTTGTTTTTTCTCGGGAGTGCATGACTCGAGCTCCTGAGAAAGTCATATGATAAACCACAATATGAAAAACATGCAGTTTGCGACTTTCGATGTCATGATAATCTTGTTACCGTGGAAATCCACGGGATCAGGATGTAAACACAATAAAAAAAGGGAAAGATAAGATCAGGAATATGGTTCAAATAAATGTTTTATATTGTTTACCCCCTATATCTTTCTCTTTTTCTCTTCCTCGGTCACCTTATCGCTTGAACCTCCATTTTATTTTATTTTTGTTGCGCCCCGGCTCACCTCGCCTCCTCCCTCCTCTGCCCTCTTTAAGAACCGAATATAACTTCAAAGTTGTTTTTTTATCTGCCTTATCTGCTGGAAGTCACACTGCAAAGGACTGTGGGAGATTTTTTCACACAGACACACAGACACACACACACACAGACACACACACACACACACACACACACACACACACACACACACACACACACACACACACACACACACACACACACACACACACACACACACACACACACACACACACACACACACACACACACACACACACACACACAGACCTCAGAGCAGCGGCATGAAGTGTTAAAGCCTGGCATAAAAGACTTCGAAACAAGGATAGAATAAATAGTGACGACATTTATTTATTTGTTTGATGTTCTTAACTCCTCCAGCGAGTGTTTCTCAGCACGACAGAAGATCAAACAAGCCAGAGTGTAGAGTGTATCTCTTTGAAAGTACTCAGTGATCTGATCATACTAAAATGGTAGCTTGACAAAGATTTGGCATAACATTGTGTAGTGTTATTTCTTGTGTTATTTACTCTTCTCCTTACTCTTTAAAATGGTTAACCCTTCCATCACAGAGTTGCCCAGTAAAACAGTTCACTGCTAACCTGAACTTGCCCAGCTTTGCTTACACAGTTAGTAATAAAATGTATTAGTTATACACTACCCTTTTCCACAATCTAATGCTGTTGATACAACAGTACTGCAATATATTGTATAATGTTTTGTTATACTGTATCGTTCCACTGTATCATTTTGAAAGATGTAGTTAGGGGTGCTGTTAAGATGTATTGCAACTGTTGGGAAAATACTGAATGATATTTTTCTAACACAACATACCGCTTTCTTCCCAACGCCTCTCTAATGGTGTGATAATGTAGCTACAATGGCACTCAAAGAGCTCAGACCTTCCCCAAAGCCTATAATGCATTCACATGCTTCTCCGATGGTCCCATTCTCCAGTTGGGAAGTTGTTTCTTTGACTTCATGAGCTTTAAGTTGTTATTTGGAAACAACATGGATGCCACAAAGAAGATTTGTTGTATTCATTAATTAAAGGTGGGGTAGGTAATTTCGGAGAAACCAGCTCGAGTGCGCTGGAATTTGAAAATACACAACCGGAAAAAATCTGCCACTTCCTTACAGAGCCCCTCCTCCAACACACACGAGCGCGCACATGACCAATGAGGGCACGAGATAAGTTTGTGCACAGATGGAAGGCTGACAGGCAGGTATGCCATCCAGTTATTTTAGCCGGGCCGGCTAAAATGATTGGTCGTGCTTTTTACAGTACTACGGCTTCCACAGATGACATTTTTTTATGGATTTTTTTGTCAAAGCACTTAAGATATTCATTGCTATCGGGATGTTAAGAGTATTCCATGGAATATAACAAAAAGTGTATCTCGAGCCGGTTTCTCAAACTTACCTACCCCACCTTTAATTAACAATATGTTCATATCGGTTTATGGGTTGTTGTTCAGATTTAATGGAGAGTATTTATCCAGTTGGGAAATCGTCTTCCCAATTATTACAACATCCCATTAATGCCGCACCAATGCCCTATCTCGCAATGTTTCAAGTAACTGAAACATAATTGGTGTGTCTGCTGTAATTCAGATATGGTCCAAAATGTAATTGGTTCTTCCTTGGCCCATGCTACATAATTCCACCAAGTTTCATGAAAAATCAGGTCAGTCGTTTTTTCATAATCCTGCTGACAGACAAACCGAGCTAAAAACTCCCTGACAGAATAATGACGCTAGAAAGAGCTAAATGTGTACCTTAGTTCCGGTGTTACAGGCTACCAACCATTACATTGTCTTTTTTGTATTTATTATTTTCCTTTAAAATGATTGGAGACATAAAAACTCACAATAATCTCAAAGTGTATTGTCTTCCACTTCTTGTATGAATAATAATCTGAAAGAGGACCATAATGGGTTGTAAACCTCATCAGTTCAATTCTGCTTAACTGAGCCCAGATATATTCACAGCTACTTTATATATATATATATATATATATAAATATTTATACAGTAAACATTCCCAAGAATGCACTCATTTGTGTCTTACCGTTGGCATCAACACCTCAGTGGTACGTTCTGCACGAGGGGAGTACATTACTCGTTCAGCCGCCGGGGGAGACCAGAGGCCAGTAATGCTTGCTGCATCAGTAAATTGCAGTTAGCGTAATGTAAAGGAATAAAGAATGTAGTTCTATACGGTAACATAGGTGCTAATGGGATCTCAGAAGGTCTCTCCTGGGAGTGTCTGCAGGCTATAGGGCTCCATATGGTTTGTGTTTAATTGTGTGTACAATAAGTGCATGTTGCCTGGCCTATACAGTGCATTGTAGCAGTTGTTTACAGTTTGACACCGTGTCACTGCCCCTCTTTATTGCTGTATTGTTTTTGTTTGTCCTCACACCCTGACTTAAACACACACACTTCAATCTCCTCTGTCCTCATTATGAGTGAACCGCGTCCGAGGCAAACGTTGCTTGTTACCGTGGGAACAGCAGATGTGCTCGTTCCAGCCAGATGCAGCGACACACACTCACACACTCACGCTGACTCACACCTGGCAGTGTGTTCATTAGCCTACATTATCGCTCTGTCTTCCCCCAAGGCCACATGCCCCACTTACCCACAATGCACTCCTTCCACCTATACCAGGGTCAATTAGCCATGCTTGATGTCAATTGCAATCTCTCACTCTCTGTTTGTCTGTTTTCTTTCTACTTCAGACAGTCAGATCCCCTTCTCTTTAATTGATAGCGTGCACTGTTGAGAGCTATTGAGCCAAGGTTTATTTCCCCATAATGTGAATCACTGCCCATTAATTCTTAAATCAATAACGACAAGCTCTGATTCGCTATAGTGTCTCCTTATTTTCGTTTTCCTTCCTTGCCCTTGTTCATCTGAGCGGCTTCTTTTATTCATGTTTTCTGTTTATCTTGTCCTCGGCCTCGCTCATCTGTTTCTCCCTCACCTCCACTCTAAGCAGTAAATCAGCTCGGCTGTTCGTTTGACCTCCAGAGCCGCCGGAGCGTGATGCCGATGTGCTGAACCTGCTGCTTTGCCTCCTCGACGCAACCCTCCCTCCCTCCCTTGTTGTGTTCCCCCACTCACCCACTCTGTCTTTTTCCACTTGTGTATCAGCTTCCTCTGCCGATGTTGTCGCAGGGTTTCGTTTTTTTTCTGCCTGTCTGTGGTGATTCTGAGTTGTGCAGACAGTTTGATTTCTGAGATAAGTGGGTGATTGGGCGGGTCAGTGGCTAACAGAGTGAATTACTCAGTAAGAGCATTAGAGAGTTAACCTGTGTAAATGAGCTAGTGAATCACTTATGAGGTTACATGTTGCTTTGTGGCCTCTCTGTTGAGACTGGATCGAGTTTTACAGTTTTACTGGGTCACGCATCTGTTTAGATTCTAACGGCATCACGCTGAAAAACATTGTTAGTCCTACAGTTCATCTGTTTATGTTTGTGTTTCACTCAATCTGGGTCAGCCTCAAATGCCTTCCATAAATAAGCATTGGACACACACACACACGCACACGCACGCGCACACGCACGTCCATCCGGCGAGTAGTTATCCTGTTAGTGTTGATTTATTTCCATCACATCAAAGGCTGTATAAGGATGAGGACAAGCTTTCTCTGTTTCCTGACCTTACACACATGCCTACACACAAAGCGCCTTGTTACATATATAACATTTATATATATTTACATTTACATCGCGCGATGATGGACTTATCCAGCTTGGTGTTTTACGCCCTGCCTTTTTTCGGTTTCCAGCCCCGTCACACCACCACCATAGGCAGTGACAGATGTGCTTTTGTTGCTTGTGATCAAACGTGGGTGTCGTTGCCCGTTTGCCGACTTCTGTTCTACTTTTTTGAAACAGTTTGTGTGCCTGCATTTGTGATTATTTATCACTGCGCCAAATCCTTTTCCCTGAACCCAGATTTCTGTGTTTCTCCTACATTTCTTGCTTGTTAATTATAGCTTGTTGTACTTGTGAGCTGGCAGGTTAATGAACACCGATAGATTATTGTTTCAACCGGCTTTAGCAGATAACACCGGTTCACTCGGAGTGGAATCAACACTCAAAGGCTTACTGTCGCAAAATGCAGCTTCTCCTTCCTGCAACCCCCTCCCCTCACCCGTCAATAAAAGCCCTATGGACTATCCCACTCTTCTTTCTTTTTACTTTCTCTCATCACCTCGTCCTCTCCCTCTTCTTTACTACCTCCTTCTCCCACAAACTCTTTCCCTCTGCATGTTTCCTTCATCTTTACTGGCTCGTTATATCTTCTCCCCCTTTTTTAAATCTCTTTTCTGTCTCACTCCGCCTCCCTTGCTTTCTCATGTGTGAGTGTGAGAGCAGCCTCGGGGCGCTTCTATATTTCCTGGGCAGTGCAGGAGTAGATTGGAATGGAGGCCTTTTGTCACTTTTATTTACTGCTTCACTGACTTCCACAACAGCGTGCACGATTGTGTGTGTGAGCTCGTAATTGTGTGTGTGGAAATGCGGAATGATTGCAGGTGTTTGAACTGCAATGAGGTGTGTCAGGTTGTATTGCACCCTTATTTATTTTGGCTTCTTCGAGCAGAACTGTGTTTGTGTCGTTTGTTTGCCGAAAGTAGCTTTAATTCTGAACCGCGGCTCTGACACCTGCTGAGCATGCTGGGAATTCAAGCCTACAGACCATAGAACCAGTGGATGTTGATAGGAGGGCATAGACCAGGGGTGTCAAACTCAATTTCATCTCGGGCCACATTAGCATCATGGTTGCACTCAAAGGGCCAGTTTTATATATAAGACTATATAAAAATACATATATAAATATTTAATATATATAAAATAATGTATTATATTACATTATTGCCTCTGCATTGAATGATTATCGGATAGGGTAATAACTTCATAATTAACTACGTCTGAAAGCAGAAGTCTAGGGCCAATAATTGCAAGTCTCTTCAGTGAGAATGTCACAAAATGATTTTTTTTTTTAAAAGCCAAAATCCCCAAAAATAAGTGACATTTAAAAAAAAAAAAAAAAAAGTGACATTTTGAAAGAAAAGTCAGATTCCGAGAAAAAGGCAAATTCTGAGAAAAAAGTCACATTTGAGATGCATTGTGGGACATGTAGTTTATGGGCAACGTGCTTCTGTAAATCGGCATGTAACCGTATAATAAACATATTATATTCTTTGCAAGCTCTTGTGGGGCCACATAAAATGAAGTCACGGGCCAGATTTGGCCCCCGGGCCTTGAGTTTGACACCCCTGGCATAGACTGTAATACCGGTTGTCTGAAATCCTTCAACCCTAACACAACCAAACCACAGTTGTGTGTGTGTGTGTGTGTGTGTGTGTGAGCAGTGGGCAATCTCCCTCTAGGTCCTGCCTGTCAGAGAGAGGTAGACTGAAAGAAGTGTATGAATTGAAAGCCCACGGGCACATCCCACAGCCCACTTTTCCCCAATGATACTGTTACCATGCCGACAGGCCCTGTGCCAGGAGAGCATGCTTAGATGCCATTCAGTCAATTATTTCCGTGTGTGTGTGTGTGTGCATAGATTAGCATGACGTCACAGATTAGGATTATGGTGTGACCCATTTCCTATTAACAAAGAGTTGGCAACAGAGTCTGCCAATCTGTCACTAGTTTTGTGGGGGTGTATCAAAAACATTCATAGTGACCTGACGTGTTGAAAAATCTTATTTTCTTTAAAATGGCTGCTGAAAAACCTTGCATTGAGTGAGCTGAGTCGAGAATAATTATGACTTGTTATGGATAGCACAGCTGCAGATAGACACATGCAGGGCCGCGGATCAGGTTTCCATTTCAACTCGTTAATTTATTGAGTAGATGACGGTCTAAGCAATAGCCACAGTCATGTAAAGCTATAGGATTTGTTGTGTGAATATACATATCATGGAAGTGTGGGAATCCCTGCAGTTCTTTCAAAAGCGTGCAACTGCTTCATCACGACGAGATAAACACAAAAAAAGTTGCATATAAATCTTGAGCAGTCTTTGATAATGAACGTCCTAATTAAGTTTTAAGTTTCTGCTATCTGCTTTTTCATCTAAGTGGAATGAATAAAAACCAATGGCTCTCTACAAAGTTGGAAATCAATCTTAATATGGCGGGCTTTAAAACTGTCTTAAGTAATGAGATTTGTAGTTAATGGGCTAAAACATGCAGAACCAACGATGGAGGTGTTTGAATCCTGCCTCGTGTAAAGAATGGGGTTACAACCAAAGAGGGATCTATTTTTAAATCACAAAGTTCCCTCACGCTGCCGTTTGAGAGTCAAATTGGATGGTTTCCTCTGACCTTGTAGCTTGGCCACACAGCGAGCACACACAGAGGACAGATGCACGGTGAAATCCAGCTCATCCCCTCCCTCATTTCTCAATCACTTCTCCCTCCTCTCCTTCCTCCTTTCCTCACCCATTCTCTTCTTCTACGTAACAACTCTCCCACATCAGGATCTCTTATTCCCTGTCTTTGAATGTGTGTGTGTGTGTGTGTGTGTGTGTGTGTAATTTATGTGTTCAAGTGTCGTGCCCACTGTACTCTGGCCAGCCCAGACTGTTGCTAGGCTACGACAGGAAGTGTCCTGCATAGTAAATGTATCCGAGGGGGCGGGGGGGGCGGTGGGATCTGTGTAATTGACTTGGCAAGGGCATGGACGTGCGCACACACACACACACACACACACAAACAAACTACACTCACACACACACACACACACACACAGAAGCTTTGGTGTCATGATATCTAGCAGCAGGTTGTATTAAGGCGGGCAGGTTGGTCTCGCCTAACTGAGGCTGCAAGCTGAGAATGATGAAGAGTCGCTTACATCAGTGGCCTGTGGTGCCTGTGTGTGTCTGTGTGTGTGCCTGTGTGTGTGTGTGTGTGTGTGTGTGTGTCACCGTGTCACCTTTCAGCTCCGAGCAACAGAGAAATCGTTAAAAGAAAGAATCATTACACACACGTCTCCCCTTTTCCCCTCCTAACACACACTTACTCCCTACCTATGTACAGGCGTTCACTGTCGCTCGGCAGCTGTAATTAATCATAATTATGTGTTGATGATAATTACTGGATGGTTGTACTTTGTGTCAGCCTGACGCCTCCCACATGGTGCTCATGGAGGGGGGACTGATGCCATGAGAGATGAGATAGCACCGTGATGTTGGCCTCTGTTTCTCATCTCAAGATTTCATTAAGAGCTCTTATAGACAACATGATGAGTGGTGATCTGAATCACAGCTGGAAAACTCTTTAGATGACAGCTTGGAAATGTAGCTACGTTTACTAGCAAAAGAAGGTCTTGATTGAAGAAACACAATTTGTTGAATATGAAAAATATATAACCCGGTCTTTGAAAATGTAACTTTTTAAGATGTTTTATAGAAGGTTATCTTATTAATTGTATGAAATTGCACTTGCGTAAGACCAATCATCAAATAATGTTGGGACAGAGTAAACAGTCAGTGGATTTTGAAAACATCCCACAATTAATGGAGGGAGATGATCCTGTCGCCTATAACCTTTTGAGTGTTATTGTGTAAAATAATTAACCCTGATCAATATACGGTATATGTGCAGCAGATTAAACTCATGGGTAATGCTCTGGTTTGTGAGCATTTTCATATTTAGTTTGGTGGAACCGTCAGAAAAAGACCTATACTCCATTTCCATACGGTTGTTTTGAAACACTCACCTGCAGGGGAGGACGCCGAAGTAACGACTCCACCTCGATGCATCCGCCTGAAGGCTGATTGGAGATCAGTTCTGTATCAGTCTGCTGTCTCCATCTCAGCAGGGCCACCCAAGCGGAACAAACATAGTCAATTTGGTCTGTTATCGCTCAAACACACCTGGCCTGGCAGCGTCACAACTCTCTGTGTGTGTGTGTGTGTGTGTGTGTGTGTGAGTGAGAGAGAGAGAGAGAGAGAGAGAGTGACAGATGTTTTGCTATATATTTAGTGCAAATATTTGTACAGGATTAAAAGGGGAAAATTGTGATTTTTACGCATTAGAAGACATCATTTGAAATATCTCTGTGATGATTGAAGTTAATGCTCCACTTGCTCACTATGATGACAGATGGAAGTATAGATAAAAGCATTTGTGCGTGCAAGAATTCGGCATGTGTGTTTGTTTTGCTTTGGGGAGTCAGTGCATTGCGGTTTGCAGAAAGCACTTGATGCATTAGCAAAGTGAAAGTGTTGCAGGGAGCCCTCAGTTTGTGTCATAGTTGCCCGTTGAGCTCCAAACTGACGCTGTTTCGTTGGCATCTAGAGGGAGGAGGGCAGAAATAATGAGAGGCATAAAGAGGAGATTGTGAGAAGTTAAGAGGGTTAGATAATGAGAGAGAGAATAGGAGGGATAAGGGAGAGAGGCAGAGAGAGAGAGTGAGGGAGAATATGCAGATCTAGGTCAGAGAGGCAAAGCAGACGACAAACAAGTGGAGCAAGGGATGAACAGAGTCTCAAAGCTGCCCCCTCTAAACGGGCCGGAGCAGGGAGAGAGTGGGCATCCTTAGAGGACAAGAAGGAGAGAAAGAGGATAACAACACATATTTATATTCCATTATTTGTTATTTACAGGGCTTCAGCAAACATCTATTTTCATTTTTGGTTGGCGAAGCATAATAACTGGAGGAAGGAGATATAGCTAAGTTAGCTAGTGCTTTCAAAAGACTCAAGACTAGAGACTATTGAGAATGGATTCTTCTTCAAAATAATTCTTTATGCAAAAATGGTAGAACATTTAAACCTCTCAAACATGGAGATTTAATGATTTATTAGTTAATTTAAAGACATCTATTTGCCCTTTTCATTAACTTGATGGACATGTTTTTAAAAATGTTGGGGACATTTTATAAATGGTAGAAAATAATCTGCATATTTATTTATTTATAATTGTCCCTTGTCCAAATTATAAAAATGTGGTTTCCAGAACGTACATGTGAAAATAATCATTTGTTGTTTAACCTGCCGTTACATGCCACTATTTGTGGATGAGCAATAGCCAACAAAAAAACGAAATAAGGTTCTTAACAACCAAAGAATGCACAAAATAGCTGCTTAGACGGATAAACTGTTGTTGTTGTTGTTGTTAGTGAGCTTTACTGGTGTAGGCATGTTCTTGAAGATTATAGGCCAGGCTACAGCAGCTGTTTCCATCAGGTTTAACGCCTCCTGGCTCCATCTGTACTTAACAAACAGATATGAGAATGATATTGTTCATCTAACAAACTATGTCAAATTGTTACTTTAATGCGTGAATTATTGTGTCAATCATTGGACTTGTTTTGTGCAACCATCAGTCCAAAACCCAAATCAATTCTGCTGCTGTATATAACAGAAAAAGGAGCGATAATCCTCGCATTAGAGAAGCTAGAATCAGCAAATATCTTGGCATATTAGTTTGATAAATGACTGTTGATGAGACTATTCACTTGACTCATGGTTTCAATAATAATCATTTGCCTTTCCCCCTTGCTTTGATATAATTGTTCCACACAATATCCTGTTAACTGCTTTGGTGATGATATTTAATTTTGTGTTCATGTAACCAAAGACCCCACGCCATCCCCTCTTTGAATGTGCAAATCCATGAAGAGGGGGAGGACCGAGACGGAGCGAGAGATGAAGAAGAACAGACAGCGCTAATTCCTTTCTGTTGCTCCTTTCACACTTGGTCATTTAATAAGGCTGGATGACATTACTGCTCTAGGAAGGAAGGAAGGAGAGATAGAAGGAGGGAGGGAGGGAGGGAAGAGGCTCTGAGAGTAATGGATCTTGATCCAGCTCTGATGATGTCCATGTCCAATATCTCTTGGACACATTCGCTCTGTCCTGCTCTCTTACAGCCTTTGTATCTCCCTCTTCACGTCTCTGTGTGCACATGTGTGGGTGTGTGCATGCTTCTGCCTGTGCGAGAAGCGGAGAAAAAGAGAAATCTTTCTGTGTTTTCTGTGTCGGTGTATGTGTGCAAGCGTGTGTGTGAGTTTCTGATTTGTAAGTGGCTGTAATTCCTTTGTTGGACTCCAACAAAGCCAGTCCTTGTGCCTCGAGGAATTGGGGCAGTCTGATCCTAATGAGAAATCCCTGTTCAATCTTTCCAACTCTTTTACTCTCACAGAGGCTGGATTCTGTTTGTGTGTGCGTGTGTGCGTGTGCGTGTGTGTGTGAGAAATGAAAGACTGATCACAGTGTTCAAATATCCACTGGTGCTTAGTTTGCATTATGCAGTGCTGGACTGTGACACAATGAAGTATCATTATTAAATCCCTAACTTTCATTCGTTCAGCAATAAATCAGCAAGTTTAAAAGTTCCCTTTTTAATTCAAAAGAGCTGTTTAATGAGAAATGTAATTCATGGCTTTAAATAGCCTTCGTTCTGGGACCTCAGCTGATGTTAACATATTGTCAGACATCATGTGGGAAATCACCGAATGTACAATGGTTGCTCTGAGAACATACTGTAATAGCTTCTTGAAATGTAAACAAATTGGAGAGACTTTGTAAGCATAGTATGCAAGTGAAGCCGTTTGTTTTTAGGACGTTTGAGAAATACCTATAATAATTGTCTGTCCCGTCTTTCATTTAGAGTTTGAACCCCAGTGTAGCACATGTTTAAGGGGCCCAATGAGCAAAAACATGCCTTTTTGTGAGATCATATCCTTGTAATAACCTGTTTCTACTTTGTAAAACTGCAGTGCGGAGGAACAAGAACGTTCTGAGCTGCCTACATAATATTGCAGTTAATAACTGTGTATTGAATAACCTCCAACTCAGCTATTAATGGAGTCAAGTGAGTTTTCAGGAGCCTCTGGGTACAGTACAATTGATCCGTTAAAACGACATAAAAATAGATAGTGACAATGACTAATGATCAGTGTTAGGGTGCAGAGAGACTGTCCTGCTGCTGGGAAATCACTCCTGCAAGTGAATAACAAAGCAATGAAGCCTCAAACTTGTTCCCATAAT
The DNA here is from genome assembly GCF_902827165.1 of Trematomus bernacchii. NCBI lineage: Eukaryota > Metazoa > Chordata > Actinopteri > Perciformes > Nototheniidae > Trematomus > Trematomus bernacchii. The sequence goes on from NW_022987723.1 coordinate 1,483,989, forward strand.
ATACTTTTGTTGTTATTGAAGCATAAAGCCTTTGTTTTGGCTGAAGCGCTCATTATCAGAATGGCCTTTCGATTAAAGCCCTCAGGAGGCGATCTCGAGCCAAAACCCTTAATGCCATCTGGTTTATACTGCAACACTTCCACCAAGGAAACAGTCCTGCCCTTGTTTTGCGTATGTGTGTGTAGTACCCTTCACTATGTGTGTGTGTATTTGTTTGTGCTGCTACGCTGTTCTGCTCAGACTGTAACATGCTAATCAGTTGATTCCAGACAGGTGGAAGTAATAGCCGTCAGAGTTTTTAGCGTCTCTCTCGCGGTTAGCTTCATTAGCTGATCACAGGCGCAGATGCTCTGTTGCAAACGAACCTCCTGGGTCTTCTATTCCCCCCCCCCCAGCGCCCAATCTCCCGGTTCCTCGCCTCCTATCTCCCCCAAGGCATCTGACTAGCCTCAATATTACACAACATGGCAACGTTTTGTAACGGTATCTGTCTAAATGTGTCTGTTTCTCCATGTTTTATATATTATACACAGTCTGTTAAAAGGCAGTCTTGAGTCAAACGGAAACAAAAGCTCTAGTTTGTCTGTTCTCACAAACGATACTCATGTAAACAAATCTTTAACAGTTGGAAAAAGAGGACGTCACGATTATTTATTCATCAATCAGTATTTTTGATCAAATTCTGATGAGAGAAGTGGAGTTTTTTGCTCGTTTTGTTCTAAAAATGCAGATTACATGAGTTTTTTTACTTTGATTTATGCTTTCATTCATCCAGTCATGAATATTGAATGTTTCAGAGAATTGTGCAGCGTCAGAAAACATTAATAACAGCATATTGGTGGTGGGTAGAACACCTGGTTATATCTAGGATTGTGCCTTTTAAAACGAATACGTATAAGTAATACTCATATACACTTTGTGAGTATTTCCCTCATTGTATGTGTTGCTTATAGGACAGGATCACCTTTGAAAAGTCCTGCTTACTATTGTTTTCTATCGCAGTATTGACTGATTTATACAATGATATAAATATGTCATGTGCTGCATTTCTTCAGAAAATTGTCAAATGTGAAACGACATTGACATTTCTCTTCTTTATTCTCCCTCTCCCTCTCCTTTCCTCATCCTCTCTTCTTCCACCAGGGTCGCCATGTTAAGACAGGGCAGCTCGCAGCCATCAAGGTCATGGATGTCACTGGGGTAAGACACACACACACACACACACACACACACACACACACACACACACACACACACACACACACACACCTACCTAACACACGCCTAACACACACACACTCGCCACACACGCACAACTAATCATCCCAAGTGATTATAACACCATCAACCATATCATCTTATTATGAGCGATGAGTCAGTGTGTGTGTGTGTGTGTGCATGTGTGAGTGTGTTGTGGCAGAGAGGAAATGAGGACAGGCCTATTGCCATGGTAATATTAGCTGAAAGTAATAGGACAGCATCGTGGTCTCAGGCGTGTCTGAAGCAGGAGGGAATCTCAGTTATATTTAGAGATCCTCTCATTCTGCCAGAGAAGCAATGAGGACAGCCGGAGTAAAACAACAACAATGGAACTGATGAATGAATGTGAGCATGAATGACTGAATAGGAAATGAACATATGAAGTATAACGATGAACCAATGAAAGAAAAATACCAATGGAACAGATGTGTGAAGCATGAATAAACAAATAAACTGACTGTGTGAATACATCTGCTTTAATACAATGAAAATAAATGACTGTATTCATTGATGATTGCAAATTAAATGAGTGGAAACACTAACATTTGGTAACTTAATGAGCTCCAAAATGGGCTTACTAAAACAAATGTTTTTGTTTTCACAGCTGATGATCGCTAAATGAACGTAATCAAGGCCTCATTTTCTGACATAATGAATAAGAAATTAGGGTTTTAACCAACTGCCATCACAACAACTTGTTCTTAACAACTGCTTTTTGCTTTTGTGGCAGTAACCCCCTAAAAGGAAACTAATTAAAAAGTAATGCTATTGTGGTTAATTGAGCGGCCATCAGTTTATTTTTAAATGGATTCATAAAGCAAATCCATTCCCTTTGCTGTATCACCATCCTATTAATATGTTTGAGGGGTCACACATAGAGGTCGCGGTTTAATGCCTGTTGATATTTCTCTTCTGCCAGGACGAGGAAGAGGAGATTAAAGCGGAAATTAACATGCTGAAGAAGTACAGCCACCATCGGAACATCGCCACCTACTATGGAGCCTTCGTGAAGAAAAACCCCCCTGGCGTAGATGACCAGCTCTGGGTACGCTAGTATCCGTGTGTGTTGGTGCATGTTTTATATTCTGTGCATCTCTCCTGAGTTTAACTTGAAGAGAGGAAGGCTGTCGTTTCCAGGAGAGCCACAGAGCAGAAAAGAAAGAAGGGACTTTCCATTTTTCACTGCTACACTTACTGTATGTGAAAGAAGCGAGTGTTGAGTTTGCTCGAGCACGCAGCGAATGTGTGCATTGAAGTATGTGTATATACTTTGTGTGAAATACATCAAGGATATGAGTTACTGTGCGTGGCTCGCTGGCTGCTGCAATAAATCAAATGTTAATGCGATCTAAGGGAGCTTTCTCTTCTCTGATCCTGTAGCATTCATCACGTAACAATGGGAGAATACACACACACACACAGACACACACACTCACAACCATATGGATATACACAAAGCAGCCAGATATACTGCCTGCATAATTCCTCCTGACTCAACAGCTGCCTGTATGAGTGTGTTAGTAAGTGCACAAGCTGTATGTCTGCGTGCTTTGAGATGTGTCCCGTTATGTGTATGCGTAAATGAGTTTTCTTTTGTATTTGCGTGCTGCTGGAGTACTTGTGCACAGCCTGGAGGAGAAGGGGTCGGGCCATTACTCGCCAACTTCCTCTCCCTGTTATCCAAAGTGATGATGAGAGGAGCTTGAAGCGAGGCCAGAACTGACCAGCAGCTGAAATTGTGCCCAAAAATCTCCTCCCTAAATGAGTCCGGGAGAGGAGGCAGCTGAGGATAGGGAGAGGAGAAAAGAGGAGAGGGGTTGACAGAATGGACACATTGTGTTTGGGTCAAGAGATGGACTTGATGTGTTCATGTGAACTGCTGACCTCGTTGAGTCAGTAGTTCTGTGTGACAGAAGAAGAGTCCTTAAAATGGCTGTCTGTCCATGTGTGTTCACGTGTGTGTGTGTGTGTGTGGGTGTGTGTGTGTGTGGGTTGTTTCTCTCAGTAACGCTATTACAGTAATGTGATTATGGGTTCTGTGTATTTTCTTTGTAATGTGCATCATGTTGAAGAAAGCACATTTTATTCTGTGCACATGCGCCAGTGGTTCAATGGAAATGAAAACATCCAAGAGTTACCATAGTGTTGGTATTGGAGAAACAGACCAATAGCAATATCAGTACTAAGGAATATTATATATCCCAAAAATATTTATGACTAATTTTGTGTATAAAGATTTGCGTAGTAAATATATTTACACATGATGAAAATATATTTCATTTTTTAAGTATTCACAGTCAGGTTTTGACTGTTTTCTGAAGGTTTATAGACCAAATCAATTACTTGTCAGATTATTAAATAATTAAAATAATTGTCCTGCTTTTAAAGATGACACCACAGGGTAGACTTAAAAATAAGTACATTTTGAGCAGGACCTTAAATGTTACAATAAAACTATTTATAAACACATAAAAAATGCTGCAAATAAAATATATGTCTATAGTTTATTTTTGTATATTTGACCTGATATTGGCGCAGAACTGAACCTACAAGTTGCTTGACTGACTGTCGATTAAGCCATGTGTAGGTTTTATTTGATTATGTAGAGACATTATTAATAAAAGGAAAAAAAGGAAGGTTATTTACAAGCTTTTGTTTATCTAAGTCAGGTGCATATTTGGAGTAACTGTCTTGTTTGGATCAGATACTAGACCTGCTTCTTGTTGCAGAACGTTCATTAATCCACTTGTGTGTGTGTTCAGCTGGTGATGGAGTTCTGTGGCGCCGGCTCAGTGACGGACCTGATCAAGAACACCAAGGGAAACTCTCTGAAAGAGGAGTGGACCGCCTACATCTGCCGGGAGATCCTCAGGGTGAGTGGCCATGATGCCGAGTCACTGTTTATTGTTTACTATACGAAATTATTGTTTGTGAGTTTCGAAAAACAACAGAAAGAGATCCTTGGTGATGAATAAGACCATTGTGTGTAGAAACGAAACAGCTGTTTGATTATTCATTTTCAGATTCATCATCTCACTGATTCAGCTCATGACTCAGTTCTGTCTGGCATCAATGCACTAATGAGTTTCTTGTATTTGTTATTTTCTATAGCGTAAAACAAAATGTCCCCTGTGCAATGTAAACTAATCACTACTACTGTAGGATAGTGTGTTTTCCATGTTGTCTTAATTAAAATCAGTACTTATGCTTAAAATAAAACATATTATAACATATGAATGAATTTTCTTTCTTTAGAAAATGTCTTTATCTACACGTATTTTTTTTTATTAAAACCCCTTAGGGTCTTGTAACATATTAATGAAAGTGTTGAGGTAATGGATTTGGCATTCATTTCAAGGTTCAAGGTTCTTTATTGTCAAACTAACATAGCTACAGAGTAATTATGTTGTTGAAAATCTTATGTCACAGGCTTCTCCAGCAATGCAACATAATAACAATACAGATAGCAAGAGCAATACAAAAGAAAAATAGTTATAAAATAAAGTGAGCATGTGGAATAGTGCAGTACGAGTCTATATACAAGTTATTGGAATGATATATATTAGATATTAGATACATATTACTGAGTAGCAGATGAATGTTTTGAAGTTGTTTCAGCAGTTCAATTGTTTAACAGTCTCAATTTAATTTAATTCTCATTTAATGTGATAATGTCTTAGCTTATCTTCATGTTATCCTCAGTTCATGAGTATCTTATCATTGACATGATATTTCACAGCAATCAGCAGTTGTTTGTGTTCTGTGGTTTCCGTGTGTGTGAGTAACGTATTGAATCTTTTTTGGAAATCGCTCTCGTTCCCCAGAATCTAATCTCTTCTATCTGTTTTGGTGCCGGTTTTTCGATGAGGGCCATAGCCTCAGACAGAGCCAGTTATACGCAGCGTTGCACTGAACTGAGACAACAATGATTTCCTTTCATCCACTTTTATTTCTCTCTTCACCCCTCATTTCTCATCTTATTTTGCGCTCTCTGCCTCCTCTTCCCCGCTGTGATTTGGTCTTTTTTCTGCGAGCCTTTTTTCGTGTTACATATCGTCTCTCTGTCTTCTTCCCTTTTGTATTTCTTTTACTGAGGCTTTTATTTGTTCCTGTTGTATCCTTGTCTTGGTGTTATTTTAGTCATTTTACATTCGATATAAAATGCTTGACTAAATGAGGACCCTAACCCTAACCGGACACCTTCATGAATCTGGCTTGGATTACATATACCAAACCTCTGATATAACAGTGATATATGGTGTAAGTTCAGTTATGATGGCAAGAAACACCATCTCAATCATTGCATTTCCAAATTGATTACAGAAAACATGCTAATATCACACTTTAAAAAGGTTTCTCTTTGAATATATAGAAAGGTTGTTTGATTTGTGTGACAAAATGAAAACACTTTTACAGAAAGGCTTTGCTACAGATATTCACGTGGTGTATTTTTATCCAAAAGGGATATACAAATACTGCAGTTATTACATTTTCTTCTAAGGCAACTTAGATAAAACTTGCACAAAAAAAGTGTCTCTGTAAGGAACAGCCTTTTGGTGCACATGGTGGTCAGATGTCAAGGTCAGCTAGACATTGGTATCTGGAGCGTTTAGTCTTTTTCAAGGGCACTCACTCTTGGAAATAAGCTCTTTACTTAATAAAAAATATGAATAATCATGATGCTGCATTGTCATTCCTTCTCTGTGTGTCTCTGTCTGCAGGGTCTGACTCATCTCCATCAGCACAAGGTCATCCACAGAGACATCAAGGGACAGAACGTCCTGCTGACGGAGAACGCAGAGGTCAAACTAGGTCAGTCTGTCATCTAACCCCGCATCACAAAACGCCTTTTGGATTGGGAGGGCAGGAGGAGGTATACAGTTTCAGATGTGTGTGTGTGTGTGTTTGTGTGTGTGGCTTCTTCTTTTATGCTGAATACCAGCAGAGTCATCTCTCTGTAGCTCGGCCACTGCTCTGGTGCAGATTGCTGAAGAAGGGACTATCTCTCTTTCCTCTCTATCACTCTCTCCCTAAGACCCAGTGGGCAGGGGATTATAAACTATGTGTGTGTGTTTGTAAATGGGGCGAGTTATTGCAGGTTAAGCTATTCGTTTCTGTTTAGAGTCCATTAAGGAATGTAGTAAAGCCCTTTGGAATCGGCCCACACACACTCTCAAAGACACACACTGAGAAAAACAACGATTAAAGTCAGCTGTCTTGACTTGTTGCCTTTGTGTGTGTGTTTTTCTCTGTAGTGGACTTTGGAGTTTCAGCCCAGTTGGACCGAACAGTGGGACGGAGGAACACGTTCATCGGGACGCCATATTGGATGGCACCTGAGGTCATCGCCTGTGACGAGAACCCTGAGGCCACGTACGACTTCAAGGTGCCTAAACAACCTCCTTTCCACATCTGTGTGTTGAGCCCTTTTTGTGTAACCCTGAGTATTTATGCACTGTGTCTCTGCCATTACAGAGTGATTTATGGTCACTGGGAATCACAGCAATAGAGATGGCTGAAGGAGCACCACGTATGTACACAGTCTAAAACACACATCTCCACCACACATCATCTCTTAGTGCTTCTACAGTAGATCATTACAAAGTCTTTTTATTTTAAGTCTAGGACAGTGCAACTAATTCTTAGCCAGTTTTTTGTAATGAAGGCCAAAGAGCAGATCTAAAATTGGTTGTGAAATTGCTTCTTCTTTTTCTTTTCCCTTCTTTCATTACCTTATTCCTAGCAGACATGCACATTATCAGGATGTTCAGTAGAAAAGCTGCTTCTGGACATACTTTAGATTTGTCAAGGTTGTTCAGTTCTAGCAGTCTAGGACAGATCAATCCTGCATAAAGGAAGAAGACCTCGAACTGGATATGAATATTTCAATATGTGCTTCACAAGTTGAACATATACTGTATAGGTGAAGACCCAATTTACAAATTTACAACAAAATCATATTTGTTAGGATGTTAAAAAAAGTCTGAAACTCATAGGACGTACTAAAATCCGTTAAATAAAATGATGCAAAAAGACTTCTATCATTTTTCAGCTGAAACCTGGCCATGTTTGACAATGCGAAGTTTGAATATGTAAATGTGAAACTGCCTTTTTGTGAGATAGATAACAACCTAGGTGTTCCATGTGTTCAGAAAGTTGAGACTTAAGTGTGTGTCAGTATATCTAATAGATTGTTATCAGTATTGACAGCCTATATTGATCAGATGAGGACAAACTCCAGCTGGCTTTGATTAAATGCCATGATGATAGGTGAGAAACATCCACCCAAATTCACCCATGTTTGGTATTTCAATCTTTAGCGCTGTGTGACATGCACCCAATGAGAGCCCTCTTCCTCATCCCGCGAAACCCCGCCCCCAGACTCAAGTCAAAGAAGTGGTGAGTGTGAATCTTACAACCCCATTAAAAGCAGTTCAGTCATAAACTTGGTTACAGTGGACCATTCATTTCTCTTAAATGTGGTTTCAGGTCTAAGAAGTTCCAGTCGTTCATAGAGAGCTGTCTGGTGAAGAGCCACGGCCAGAGGCCCAGCACGGAGCAGCTCCTCAAACACCCGTTCATCAGAGAGATGCCCAATGAGAGGCAGATCCGCATCCAGCTGAAGGACCACATCGACCGTACCAAGAAGAAGAGAGGAGAGAGGGGTGAGCAAGAACACACACTCCTATGCATTTAAACACGGATGTACATCTAGATTCACACACAGGTGGAGGAGGTGGAGGGATTCATTAAGTAAAAAAAACATGGTAGCTTGCAGGTGTTAAAGGTCACCTATTATGCAAAATCCACTTCTTCATGTCTCTTCTACATCAACATGTGTCCCCTCTTCTTCATGTCTCTTCTACATCAACATGTGTCCCCTCTTCTTCATGTCTCTTCTACATCAACATGTGTCCCCTCTTCTTCATGTCTCTTCTACATCAACACGTGTCCCCTCTTCTTCATGTCTCTTCTACATCAACACGTGTCCCCTCTTCTTCATGTCTCTTCTACATCAACATGTGTCCCCTCTTCTTCATGTCTCTTCTACATCAACACGTGTCCCCTCTTCTTCATGTCTCTTCTACATCAACATGTGTCCCCTCTTCTTCATGTCTCTTCTACATCAACATGTGTCCCCTCTTCTTCATGTCTCTTCTACATCAACATGTGTCCCCTCTTCTTCATGTCTCTTCTACATCAACATGTGTCCCCTCTTCTTCATGTCTCTTCTACATCAACATGTGTCCCCTCTTCTTCATGTCTCTTCTACATCAACATGTGTCCCCTCTTCTTCATGTCTCTTCTACATCAACATGTGTCCCCTCTTCTTCATGTCTCTTCTACATCAACACGTGTCCCCTCTTCTTCATGTCTCTTCTACATCAACACGTGTCCCCTCTTCTTCATGTCTCTTCTACATCAACATGTGTCCCCTCTTCTTCATGTCTCTTCTACATCAACACGTGTCCCCTCTTCTTCATGTCTCTTCTACATCAACATGTGTCCCCTCTTCTTCATGTCTCTTCTACATCAACATGTGTCCCCTCTTCTTCATGTCTCTTCTACATCAACATGTGTCCCCTCTTCTTCATGTCTCTTCTACATCAACACGTGTCCCCTCTTCTTCATGTCTCTTCTACATCAACACGTGTCCCCTCTTCTTCATGTCTCTTCTACATCAACATGTGTCCCCTCTTCTTCATGTCTCTTCTACATCAACACGTGTCCCCTCTTCTTCATGTCTCTTCTACATCAACACGTGTCCCCTCTTCTTCATGTCTCTTCTACATCAACATGTGTCCCCTCTGTGAAAAGAGATTCTGAAAGTTTCAGGAAAAAAGATTCTCTCTCTTTTTGTCCTGATCCATTTATATAAAAACCTGTCTGAAAATGAGCTGATCAGATTTTGGCCACTTTATGATGTCATAACGATTTTTTGGCTTGTGTAACCATAAGCCAATCACCAACCAAGGTAACCCCCCCCCCCCACACCCACACCTTATCACCTGGATCTCCTCCTAGAGCACCATTGTGTTCTTTGTAACCAAATATCTCTCAGAGGGGCGTGGGGAGGGGCTCCTTATTTTCATCTAAAGTAACAGACAGAGAATCAGCACTTATGAAACAGGGCTGAAACAGAGGGGATTATGGGTAATGCTGCAATGATCTGTTTGGTGTTTGGAGCCAAACACTTCAGAGACATGTTTTGTATATATCTGAGACCTATAATATATTGATGAAAAACAGTATAATAGGGGACCTTTAAGTAAAAAACACATCGTAGCTTGCAGGTGTTAACTGACGTTGAAAATATAGCTTTTATTAAGCAGCACCCCCCCCGGGTATGAAAAGTGAAGGCAATTTGGAAGTGCCTTAATCTTGCATTCTCTATAATATCAAACGGATAAACCCACTGGTAGCCGAAAGAAATTTGGTGATATGAAATCTATGAGAAACTGACTTAAAAATACTTGGATAGTATCAAAAGTAGGGTTTGATGTCATGAAAATGAAGGATTATAACTATAAAGTGCAGCAGTCCAACCAATTATATTCGTTGTTTGGCTGAAGTGCTCTCTCACACTCACACACACGTGCTCAAACCAACACACACAAATGCACATTCGACTCATTGCATTAAAATGAGTGCTGCATGAGCGAGCTGTAATACACTTTCATACAAAGACGCAGATGCACATTCTCCCACACATGTGCAGGACATAAAAGTGACAGACTTCCACTGCACCGCGAAACAAACAAACACACACAGTTTGAATGATAGACTGACAGAGGCACACAAGAACCACATTAACCGCTTCAACAAACAGCACACTGCAGGGCGGACGTCTCCATGATGTATAGAAATGTCTCATCGTTGTAGAGACTGTGGCTTTCTCCAGCTGTCACTAGATACCTCATTCACACCAACGCAACTCCGGTTCAAGCTCCGTGCTAGAGCTTTTCAGGTTCAGAACCGGTTCTTCGGTTTAGCTCCGGCTCTTTTCACACCGCCCAGTGTCCGACTGGTGCTGCGTCATTGAGTCATCGTTTGCGTCATGACGTAACCGTTTGCGTGCCTGCTTCATAAAGCCAAACCGCAAAACCACAGCTCACACCGACAACAACAACAATGGCCGATTGTGTTGAAGCGCTACTCGTTTTGGTTTTGCTCTGTCGAAACGAAATGGAAGAGCAGTAGGTAGCTGGTCTCTTCAGTGGACCACTGCTGCTTGTTAAGTTTCTCCATCGTTGTGTACAAACTGGATAAAACGCGGGCTTGTTGTTGTTGTTCAGGAGTTGATCCCGCCCCTGCCCCCGCCTCGACGTAAGCGTTACGTATGCGGTGCTTTTGCTCTAGCCGGACAACTTTTTGGTGCTTGAAACGAACCGGATTCTGGAGCTAAGAGGCGGCTCCGCTGCGGTGTGAACAGGAAAACCCGGTGCTTTTCAAGCTCCAGCTCCGACCCGGCCCTGAAACACCATTGGTGTGAATGAGGTATCGGAGGACAGGTCTGTGTGGATGTGTCTCAGAAAGAGCGTTATGCTCAAAGCCCCGTTTCACTGAAAGAGCTCCGAGCTTATGTTCTCCACTTCGCTACACACAGTAAAATGACAATTTATACTCTTATTTAAAGCGGCTAAAAGAAAGTGCCTTGAAGGAGGGAGGATCTGGGAAAGCCAGAATCGTGAGCTGTTTAGAAATGAACAAAGGTAGTTGAAGTGAATCATGAAGAGTGGAATGGCTTTTCTGTCTGCTTGTTATTACCTCACTCACTCTGGTTTTATTCTTTCATATGGTTTTTAGTGTTTGACATTTCTTATTCTCTTTCTCCATTAGATGAGACAGAGTACGAGTACAGTGGAAGTGAAGAGGAGGATGAAGAAAGAGAAATGGGTGAACCGAGGTCAGTGTCCTCAAAATACACTTTTTTTCCCCCCCAACACATCTTAAATCTCTTCACTTACTAAAAATACTCGTGCCCTCTCACCGGTCCGTTCGCAGCTCCATCATCAACGTCCCCGGAGAGTCGACCCTGAGGCGGGACTTCCTGCGCCTGCAGCTAGCCAATAAGGAGCGCTCTGAGGCGCAGCGGCGGCAGCAGCTGGAGCAGCAGCAGAACGAGGAGCACAAGCGCTTACTGCTGGCGGAGAGACAGAAACGCATCGAGGAGCAGAAGGAGCAGAGGAGGAGGCTGGAGGAGGTACGCTGGAGGAGGACAATTATCATGACCTTGTTGAAAGCTATTTGAAAAACATATGAGTATAAATGTTATTTAGTAGCCCCAGAGATGAGAAACGTACACACATCCTTTACTCAAGTAGAAGTACAGATACTCGTGTTTAAAAACTGACTTTTCTTTACTCAAGTAAAAGTAACGAAGTATGGGCTTTGAAATGTACTTCAGTAAAAAGTACCCATAACTAGCAGCTGTTTTAAAGAGTACCTGACCTCCCTTTATATTAATAGAACAATAATGTCATTGTTCGCTAATGAATGTTTCCATGCTGAACAACGGCAACATGACAACGTTTTCATTGGTCCCTCTTCTTTAGAGAAGACCAGGAAATGATGGATACACGGATCGTGTTCAAATCAATAGGCACGCAATGACTCTAAATAATAATGATCACGCCACCAAACACACATTCAAACGAACCTGTTTTGAAAATGTAAGAAGTAAAAGTACAGGAATTTTAAAGGTAAAACGTTGTCAGAAAAATAAGTAGTGGAGTAAAGTACTGATACCAGAAAAATGTACTTAAGTACAGTAACGAAGTATTTGTACTCCACTACTTCCCACATCTGAGTAGCCAACATTTACATTTTCCCACCAAAAGCCAGTAGTAAGCCCTCCATGCTGTCCTGGTTACAACACTTTAAAGCCTATTTGCAAACATAATTTGTCACATTCTGGCAGTTTACCTAACAAAACATTTTATTCACCATTTGGGTCGAGGCTTCAGTATAAAATGTGAGCGTTCCAGAGACAGACTGGCACACACAGCCTGTCCCCAGTGTCCCTCTCTCAGTTCCAGAGAGCAGGCTTATAGAAGAAAATCCTCCAGCCCATAATCTGTGCGCTCTCTCTGGGTTCCCACCAGGACTTGCTTCCCAGCGCACTGCAAAGCAGCATGACTCAACTTGAATAACATGACCCCCCCGCTTACGGCCAAGTGTGCGTCTCTGTGTGTGGGAAAATACATGTGTGTTTGAGCAGGGGTGGATGGTTGTGTGTTTGTATCCTGTTTGAATTACCTCTCCTTCTTTTATTTAAAGGGGACCTATCATGCAAAATGCACTTTTTGATGTCTTTTATACATAAATACGTGTCCCCGGTGTGTCAGGGAACTCACAAAGTGTCAGAAAACAAAACCCTCTCTCTTTTCCTCCGTACCCAAATCTCTAAAAACGGGGGTACAACAGAGCTGATCCAGATTTGCGTAAATTACGTCATATTGGAAATGTGGACCCACGGCACTATCAGAAACGTCGCTATCAGAAACAATGCCCGACGCGTTTTTGACGTAATATGGTCTTTGTTTACATTAGCAAGCCTCGCTAACACTCAGAGCTAACCTGTACTGGAGAGAGTATGTGTAAGAAAGCAGGAAATAAAAAAAGGAACTCACCTTGTGGTAAACCCGCAAGAGAAAAAGCATTTGAGCTCCATACTGTTTCAGAAATAATTCTTGATGTGGTTTGGAACATGATGGCATTTAATCACGGCAACATTTAACTGTATCTGCCGGGTGATTCTGAGCAGGCATTAGCTCCCTTATTATCCTTTATTCAAGCTAAGGACCCAGAATCAGAAGTTCTCTAACAGGCCTGAAACAGAGGGATATGAGGGATGTCTAAAATGCATGATCTGTTTGGTATTTTGAGCAAAACACATCATAGACCATTTTTATATATTTGTATATATCTGAGACCCATAATATATGCCTAAAAATAGCATGATCGGAGACCTTTAAAGATTCTAAGCCAAGACACAATGAAGAAAGGAAATAAATGTATTTAAAGCAAAAGGAATTATGATGAAATTAGTTTACATATCAAAAAGCAGCGTGTGTGGAGACATGTTACTTATTTTATTTGTGTGAAAACAATGTGTTCTCCTGCTCTCCTCACAGCAGCAGCAGCGAGAGCGTGAGGTGAGGAAACAGCATGAGAGGGAGCAGAGGAGACGCTACGAGGAAATGGAGCAGCTCCGCAGAGAGGAGGAGAGGAGGCATGCAGAAAGAGAACAGGTTCATACACTTACTGTACTATTGTATTAAAACAAACTTCTTGTATGAATACAGACAGTATGGTGCCACAGGAAAGTGTAATATGATGACAACTCAACTCCAGAATCCCTCATTTGCCCCAAAACGTTCTGTTTCTTTTTATGGCAACATCTCCCTCCGTCCCTGTGAGTCACTCTGATTTGACTTGTCTCCTTAAATTACCTCAGTGGTGTATTTTTGTTCTTTGCAGGATTTTCAGTTTCAGATACACAACTCGTACACTTTTAAGCTGATTACGCATGCTTTGTTTTTCTGTGCATAATCTCCTACCCTCTTGTTGTTACGGCCCGTCCACACAGCAGCGTTAAAAAAGTCTTCCAACGCTTCTGAATGGGGTGACGTCACTTTGCCTCACTTTTCGCCGAACTGCATTGTGGGAAGCAAAGCGGAGATTTCCAGGCATCTCAGGCTTCAAAAGTTGAGCAATGTTCAACTTTTGAAGCTGAGGTGGAAGCGTCAGCCAATCAAATCCCATTTATGCAAATCTGACAGTACAAGCGTTAGCCAATCAAACCGCGTGCATGCTGGGAGAGACATACCGCAGGTCATTTCCTCATATTCCAAAAAATGGAGGAGAAATTAATTATAGCTGTAGGGAATCACCCGGTGCTTTATGACCAGTCCCTATTTACCTACTGGGATACAAACCGGAGGAGCCAGGCATGGAGGGAGGTGGCAGAGACAGTGGTAGGTTTTCGCCTGTTTGGGGAGTTTATATCCAGTTTACTTCGGGCTTTTTTGCTTTGTATGTCGGGGGCGGGAGATTCATGTGATTGGTTGTTGGTCGCGTTGCTCGCAAAAAATCCCCAAGCTTCAGATACGCCCACCTCCAAGATTTTTTTACCGCTGCTGTGTGGACGTACCGTTAGGCCTCTCTTTTCTCCTCAATCGTAAATGCAAAATATTATTTTCTTCTTTCTCTTCGGTTTTGCCCATCATATGTTCTTTAGATTTCTGTCTAAGTCAGTCAAACTTTATTGAAACATCTTAAATGGATCTCCTTTTTCTCAATTGGGATGAAGGAAATAATAGCTTCAAATTATTACTTTTAGAAAAAGTTGTTGTTCTTTAGTGTAAGCAGTAGGGATGCCAGCGATTATTCGATTTTTCGAATATTCGTTACAGTCTCCATAATCGAAAATTATTTTTAAAATTCGATTTTATTTATATATTTTTTTATTATTATTTATATTTTTCTTTTTTTTTCCTGGCTTAGTTTAAACCAAAATATAGACTAATGCTAATAATAGTAATAGTATTAATAATTGTAAATGGCCATTGGTCACACCACCAGTTTGTTTTACTGTAAACTTGGAGGAAGCCAGCAGTGCAGGCAGCGCAGAGTGCAGACTGCTGCAGCCTGCTACACACCGACCCCGCCCCCCCCCCCCCCCCCCCCCCCCCCCCCCCCCCTCTCCGTCACACGTGCGATTGATTTATTGGCGATATACAGAACAGTGAGAACATACTTTTTTTTTTCTCTCCCGCGGGGGGGGGCGGCGGCGAATAATCGATTAATATTCGCCAGGGCTGTCCGATTTTCGAATTTGATCATGGTCAGTTTCTGGCATCCCTAGTAAGCAGTTCCTTGAGGATGAAAATCAAGACGTGCCCTGTCAACATTATAACACAAGTGTGATCTGCCACAGTTTAGAGTGCCAGGGTGTATGACAGTGTTGATGGGTCAACTAAAAAGATCATATATATATTTTGAATAAACACAGAACCTCGACTACAGCTTGTAAATTATCATTCAGTTTTAAAACCTTTTTCGAAAAATTCCTAAAGGATTTTTTAATAATTTCTCAGAGCTTGGATCCTTTTTGACAAAGTATTTTTTCTGAAAAACAAAATGATCAGAATGGAAAATAACCACATATCTACATTTATTAGGTTTTGTCATGGGCCCTGTATCTTTCTCCTTTTGATTCTGTCTGTATTAAGATTTGTGTGTGTCTTCCTCAGAACATCTTTTAACAATCATTTCCCCTTGACCTGCTGTTCTGATGTGTATTATTTGTCTGTCCTGGTCCCTTTTTATCGCTCTGTTTCTCTCCTCCTAAGATTACGTGTTTTGAGAGATGTATTTAAACCCCTCTTTTCTCTCTTGTCTCCTTATCATGTTTTCTTTGTAACACATTACAATTGTTGGAGAACGCATCCTCCTTAGCTTCATCTGGTTCCTGACTGATCTTCTCTCCTCATTCACTGCCACCTCAGGAGATTATCCTCTCTATATCGCTTTCTATCTCTGTCTTTCTTACTCTGTCTGTGTTTCGACGTTCAGATTTCCTGATTTTTCTCTCGGTCTATTTCTATCTCCTTGTGCCGACACGCTGCTCAGGAGTATATCCGTAGACAGCTGGAAGAGGAACAGAGGCAGTTAGAGATTCTCCAGCAGCAGCTACTACAGGAACAGGCATTACTGATGGTAACCATAGCCCTCCCACGTGCTTCTGCTGCCCCCCCATCTGTGCTGTGTGTGGCCCCCTACCCCCACTGCATGCACCTGAGTGACAGTTTCACAGAGGAACTGACTCAAGGAATCCACAGTCTGAGACACTCAACATGTCTGCTACCTATTTGAAAAACATGGAACATAAACAATGCATTTCTTATCTCCAGTGCTTGTTATTCAGATCACTCATTGCATGAAGTATACCATTTAGTTGGCTGGATCTCAAAGGATTTCCCAAAGGGTGCAGAAAAACTGTTTTGTCAGCCTCAATCAGTTGGGCCCACGCAAAGTGAGAACATCCAAGGGGAAATAAGACGGATATATTTCCCACAGAGGGGTTTCTCAGTGCCAATCTTATCTATGTCTGTGTTTTATTAGTGCGAGGAATCCACAGTAGGTATTGTATGATGTGTCCACTGCCCCTTACATCTTATTTGAGGAGAAATACAGTAAAGGATGAAACCTTTTGAGATCCAATCCATGTCAACCCCAGAGACCACAGTAATGACTTCACGCACCAAAACCCAGAGATGTGTTGCTGCCCAAAAATAGCATCTTCCCATTCCCTCTCAACTTCCTTCCTACCTCCATGTCTCCTTCCCTCTCAGTACCTTCCTTCCTTCCTTCCTTCCACTCCCGAAGCCCAAGTCCTTTCTTCCCCTCGTCCCGTTCATCTACATCAGGCTGAAGATGGTGGTTATAATTGTGAATCTGTTACATTCACATGATTCAAGTTGTCAGTATTTGTGTTCATCAGTTCTGTTTTGCAATATTTGAAAATGCATTGATCAAATTTGATGTAAGAAACAGGCTTGTTTATCAAAGAGCATTTGCAAACGCACAAAACAGAACAATTGAGATACATTTACTGCAAATGACAGCTTACTATTTCGTAATTAAAATAAGTACCAAACACTTTTTGAAACTACTTATTTTTGTACTACTTAAAAATTGCATGGATAAGAAATTGTGCAACAATTCCTCGCTTGATTTGGTGCTGATCTGTGTCTCACTACCTTCTCATCATCATCATGTCCTCGTCTCACGGTCCTCCGTTCTCCTCCAAAATCCATCTACGTTTCGTTCTGTTTTCCTTTGCCCGTCTCTCATCTCTGTCCTTCCTCCCCCCCCCCCCCATTCTCCCTGTCTCCCTGCAGGAGTACAAGCGTAAGCAGGTGGAGGAGCAGCGCCAGGCAGAGCGGCTCCAGCGGCAGCTCCAGCAGGAGAGAGCCTACCTGGTGTCTCTGCAGCAGCAGCAGCAGCAGGAGGGACGGCAGGCCGAGAAGAAGCCGCTTTACCACTACAAAGACATCAGCAACCCCACCGACAAGCCTGCCTGGGCTAAGGAGGTAAGTCACAACATGCATGGTGTACAAAGACATGCATGCAGTTACATATGGGAGTTATCTTCCAAAATCATCCCTTTTCTACACTGAACAAAACTGAAATGTTGACTTTAATTAAATGCATTATGTTGACAAACTGTATTAGGTTAGTTGAAAGCAATAATATGCAGTTGAAATACAAAATGTTAGGTTGAACTTAATATTATTGCTTTCAACTAACCTAATACAGTTGTGTGAAATTGGTTGACATAATATATTTAATTAAAGTCAACAGTTCAGTTTTTTCAGTGTAGAAGGGACAAGTACCAGATCTTAATAAATATCTGCATGTGTTGGTGATGATCCCAGTAATCCCCCTATTTTATATAAAAACACCCAGTGGCCTTTTTGTGTTGTTAATATCTAATTCAGCAGGTCCTACTAGAAGCAGCAGCCTCCGTGGGAGACATCGCTTCATGAGTCTGAAGATATTTAAGAAGTGCTTTTATTCCCCATGTGAAGTCTCCTCTGTGTTTGTGTTGTGGCTTACCTTCCTCTGACTCTGACCCCCAGGTCCTGACGCAGCAGCAGCATGTTCAGGGTCACCTACCCCACTCCCAACTACGACAGCACCAGTCATTCAACCAACCGGCTTCATCCCCTGACTCTTGGCGCCAAAACAGAGCTCAGGCCCCTAGACGAACCCCGTCCCATGGTGCCCAGCCCCTCTCCTCCCATCCCCCCCATATCCATATCTCACTAGATGGAGAACCCCTAGATCCGGGGCTCAAGCAGGAGATAAGTCAGCAGGTCAGAGAGTTTAGGGCTCAGAAGCTCAGGGGCCGCAGCCCGGGGCGCAGCCGGGAGCAGAGCCAGGGTCCTGGCCAAGGGCCCAGTAAGGGACCTGGTAATAATCAAAGAGAGCTTTCCAGTCACGGGCCAGTCAGCCAGTCTAACCAAGTGCTCAACCCTTATGCTCTGGTGCCTAACAATCAGAATGAGAGGCCCAGAGACAGGCCTCTCTCTGCCCCCAATCATACAGACATCCAGGGGCTAATGCCGGACCCTAGGATCCCTCATCCTCAGTCCCCACCACACGTCCAGAGTCCCCAGTCTGGATCTATGTCTGCTCTCAAAGTGGTTAGTAGACATCCGCGCAGCAAGTCACACTCACCTTGCTGTAGAATAGATGTAGATATAGAATCAGAGTCTCAGGGAAGGTGGCTAAAAGAGAGTAGGCTAGCTCGCTGCCACACGAACCTCCTAGTGCCCCCGGACTGGGAGGTCTCACATGGCCAAACTGACCGCCTCTCTTGCTCCTTCCCTGACAACGCTCTCCAATCCGCCGTACAAAGGTGCAGGAATTCCTACTCACCTGCCTCCAATAGTCTTCTTCAAGTGCCTGGTGACAATCACTTACTTTCCCCTCCTTTGTATAGTGACAGAGAGGGAGGGAATAGGAGGCAGGGAGTAAGACCTTGCTCCTCCATGTCTGACCTTAACGTTTCTGCCCCAGCAGGCGTAATGAGACAGAACTTTTCTGAGATCAGACATATGGGTGTTCGCTCCGCTGAAGAGCTAACCTCTCCCACCGTTCCCGATTTGTGGCTGGGCCCCTCACCTCGCACCTCTCCACAAATCTCCCCCTCTTCCTCAGGCTCGTGGTCCGCCGGTACCTTTTCCCCTCAATTCTCCTGTGACACGCTTGTGTTCAACAATCCCCACACACCTTCTCCAACCTACAATGACCACCTCCTCATGCCCGACCAGAACTTCCATTTCTCCCTCTCAGCAACGTCTACCCCTCGCTGCTCCCCGTATGGCTCTCCCATTGGATCCCAGAACCAGATCCATCAGATCCATTGAGTGCTCGACCCTTGTCCAAAGCACACATGTATAGATACACACAAACACACACACACAAACACACACATACACACACACACATGTTTGTACTTCTATATTTGTGACTGAAATGAGGCCCAAATCTAGTTTCTAGTTTTCGTAACTTGTGTTAAGTACTGGTTGATACAACATGAAAGGGTTGATGCACATTTAGGTTGTGTCAGCTGATCTTTGGTGAACTCAAAATATACTTAAATCAACAAAAGCAATAATTGCAACTATTCCCAATTAAATATTTAAACATAAACTGTAGTGTAAACAAATTTGCTTGCCAAAAAATCGACTTCCTTGTCCCAAATGTAACCCTCAAATATATTCCTACATTTCAGAATATATCTCCACTAACAAAGTCATATAAGTCATCACAAAGATGCAAACACACATATGCATAATGTAAATACATACAAACACACAACATTACTGTTAAACATTTATCTCGACAATTTACATGTATTTTATAATAAATCTTGTACATTTTTTAATTACTGAAAATATTATCTTCTGGGACTGAGATCCATTGCGGAGTTGCTTATATCAGGGACAGTTTATCACCCTGTACCATAGGTAGCTTAGTTACCCAAGCCCCCCCCCTCCCCCTACACCCTTATAACCTGCTACCCCAAAAAGCACCATGGCCAACCCGCTCCATATTCTTGTTGATGTCATCGGGGGAAACCCACCCATCCAAACTTCTTTTTAGGTCAGTCAACCGGTCGATCTAATCCCGGCTTGGTGATGGGTGCTGGCCAATTGGTGGTGGGATCCTTCTAACAACCCTGGATCCTCAGAGGATGTCCTCCATCTGCTCTCCTTACTAATCTTTTTCTTTGTTCTTTCTTAGTTTTGATGCGACAGTGACCTCTATTAACATCCCCTAATGCTCTGTTTTAACCTCTTAGAAACCTTGCCATGGAAGAAAGAGCTTTTGGGTGGTAGGCTTAAGAGGAACCTCAAAAACGTGCCAGCACCACCCAAAAGGTTTTTCTTCCGGCAAGAGATCTTCTAGTAGCAAATCTTTTGAAGGTCAGTTGATGTTTATGCTAACATTGATCGCCTCCACAGCTTAAACCCGACCTGGATCACAGCAGTGCTTCTCCTCACTCACCAAATATTTCTTTTTCATTGGTTCTGTGTACTGAGCTGCTGTTTATCTACACTTCTTTCCTTCACCAGTAGTTGGCGTTCATCCCGAGTGAACAACTAACAACGTTTTTGAGATGATTTCTGACACCGAATACCATAGTTGCCTCACTGTAGTTGACTCGCTAGCAGGCAACTAACAAATATTTGACGAATGACACAATATTGCATAGTTGTTCTGACCTGGGTCATAATCTTGAATAATCCTACAAGATTATGGACTCGTGTGGAATTACAGAAAGCCTCCAAAGGGGATAGTTCTCATTGCATACGGAAGTTTAACTGGGGGCTATTGACTCTATGCCATGCTGAGCCACGACTCAACCGTCCACCAGCCGTTGAGTAGACTATGTTCAGAGAAGAAAAGTGTGATTTTTATCAGCCGGGAGCATTCCTCAGAGCCTTCTCTCACTGCACACCAGATAATCTGATAATCTGATTACACTGGCAACGGGAGCTTTCTGTCGTCCTCACTCACAGATATTTGGTGCTTGTTTGCATTGAAGCTCTGTGAAAAAAGTCACTGAAGCTCTTATGAACATAAAAATCAAACATGGTTTCATAGCTCCGCATGTACTCAAAACTATGATTTTTTTGTTTAAATGCGGTGTCTGCTTAAAAAGCTTTGGGATAATTCGGTACCTTTGCATACAGCAATCAGACACTCCTCAACTCAAGTCTGTGGGACATGTAGAAACGCAAACATAACAATTTAATGGCGGTTACATCGAATACAATCTTACCAGAGAATCTGTTGGATGATAAACAACCAAAACATTGCATGTAATGTTGGTGCCAACAACCTGCCAGACTTAAGACATTTGACAGTTTCCTTGGAAGTCTGGATTTGCTCCAAGTGTGTAATGATGCATAGTGAGGGCGTAAAAATAAAATATTTTAAATAAGTGGCAGTTGACAACAAAAACAGAGGTGTCCCACAGTGTGATGTTTAGATGTCTGTTTGGTTTGTAACCATGCATGGGGATGGGGGCAAATACCGACGGTGGTGATTGGTTGTTACCGTGTTCTTGGCTGTGAGTGACAGTGGTATGTGACCCGTCCCAGGTGGAGGAGCGATCTAAGCTGAACAGGCAGAGCTCCCCAGCGCTGCAGCCCAAAGTGGCCAACCGCATCTCCGACCCCTCCCTCCCTCCCCGCTCCGAGTCCTTCAGCAGCGGGGGCATGCAGCCCGCCCGCACCCCACCCATCCCCCGCTCCATTGAACCACAGGTGTGTGTGTACACGTGCATAAGCGTGCGAATGCTCGGTGTGTCATAAATAATCACAAATCTTTTCACTCCTTGTTAACATTTAAAGGTCCAAGCCTCCTTATAAATCTTTCACCACTCCCTCCTTTCTGACTTTCGTTTTTGTTCTATTTTTATTAATCTCATTTTATTTTCTACCATTTATGCCGTAACATTTTATTTTTTCACCTTTTCTCCCATCTGACACAATCCCTTCATGCCTCCTTCTGTCTTTCTCATCTTACAGATGGCCCACCTGGTCCCAGTGAAGACCCACTCCGGGTCCATGTCCGGTTCTCAGTCTCTGCAGGATCAGACGGGCTCAGCTCTGAGTGAAGGGGTCAGCGTGTCTGGCTCCCCCAGGCCCGAGATGCCCCGCCAGAACTCGGACCCCACCTCTGACACCCCGGGACCCCCGCAGCGCATCGCAGGCCGGGAGGACCGGGACAGAGACCGGGACAGGGATCGGGACAGGACCGCCTGGCTGAGAGAGGAGGACATGCCACCCAAGGTCAGAGAATCACATTCAGAAAGAAGACACTATTTCTGTGTTAAAGGTCACCTATTATGCACAATCCACCTTTTGAAGTCTTTTCTACATCAACATGTGTCCCCTCTTCTTCATGTCTCTTCTACATCAACATTTGTCCCCTCTGTGGAAAGACATTCTGAACGTTTCAGGAAAAAAGATTCTCTCTCTTTTTGTCCTGATCCATTTATATAAAAACCTGTCTGAAAATGAGCTGATCAGATTTTGGCCACTTTATGATGTCATAACGATTTTTTGGCTTGAGTAACCATTAGCCAATCAGCAACCAAGGTAACCCCCCCCCTCCCCCCCCCCCCCCCCCCCACCTTATCACCTGAATCTCCTCCTAGAGCACCATTGTGTTCTTTTTAACCAAATATCTCTCAGAGGGGCGTGGGGAGGGGCTCCTTATTTTCATCTAAAGTAACAGACAGAGAATCAGCTCTTTTGAAACCGGGCTGAAACAGAGGGGATTATGGGATGCTGCAATGATCTGTTTGGTGTTTGGAGACAAACACTTCAGAGACATGTTTTGTATATATCTGAGACCTATAATATATTGATGAAAAACAGTATAATAGGGGACCTTTAATATTATTATATTAGTCTGTTTATGGATTTATTTTAGTTTAAGCAAAAGCATCAAGAAAAGCACAAACTTCATCCTGCAAGTAATATTTTCTTACATTTGGATTATTCCTTATTCGTTTGGTTAGGTTTCAGTTACCTCATTAAGTGAGGAAACTGAACTGATGTTGCAACCACAGGAAATGGCACAGTTTTGTAAGATTTAACAAGAACATACAAGCATGGGAAAAACAAGGGAAGGGATATGCTTTACATGCAGAGCACAGCCTTTAGTGTAATTAGACTGTGTTGGCATTGTTAACTAGGGCAGGTGTCGATCAACATTACTGCATCTGTTTCACCACATTTATGAATTATGTCAGTAACAAAAAAAGGTCTGGTCACAACCTTTGGACTTCTTGCTAGGCGATTATAAGCCAAGCCGTATCAGCAATAGTGACCTTCTATATATTTGTGTCCAGGTCCCTCAGAGGACCACTTCCATCTCCCCAGCCTTGGTCAGGAAGCACTCCCCCAATGGAGGAGGAGTAGGTCTGGGCCCTCGCACAGGCTCCCAACTCATAAGGGCCAGGTAAAGCTCATATTAGCACATTTTCCACCTGTAAACTAAAATCTGAAGTAACCCTTATAGTCCGCATCATCCTTTAACCTACATGTCAAAACACAGGATGTGCTTTATATAACTTTAATGCTGTATCTGGTCAAAAGATGTGTAATTTCTTTGTGGAAGCTATTCATCATACTGTTTGAATTCAGTTTTTTCACTGTAGGAATTATCTAACGTTTATAAACACACGGTAATGCTACATGGCATGCTATGCTGGATCATAATAAAGAACTGAAATGAGTGAAACGTTTTTTATTTCCTCTTTCAGTAACCCAGACCTGCGGCGCTCAGAGCTCTCTCTGGACGCCATGCTGCAAAGAACATCCTCCAACTCCTCATCGTCTTCCTCCCCTTCATCTCAAGGAGGCTCAGCCGAGAGGAGAGGTACAAAAACTCACACAGACACTCACGATTATACCGTTGTTATGCACCCACACTGACAAGCTTGCACGCAAACAATTAAAAGCCTGTGTGTGTACTTGTTTACATGCAAATGCGAACACAGACACACACTCGCACTCGCAGGGCTTCGGCGAGTTTCAGAGGCTATCAGCGGGACAGTGTCAGCTGCAGTTCTGCTCTGATCAACCTGTCTGATGTGCCCTGTTACTCCCAGCCTCCGGAGAGATAGAAGAGAGGAAATGAGAGAGGCAGATAGAGAGAAGCCTTCACGGATGTGTCAAACAACAGGCCAGAGGGATATCTAAGATATGCATGGATATCCCCTTGACAAACACATGGCAGAGGGAGAGGTTGGAGTATGGAAGCATCAGCTTTCTTTCATGTTTGCTGGATGTTATAATGGGGTTCACAGTAAAAATGGCAGAAATGTAAAAAATTAGACCAGTAGTAATCGGAATAGGGTGAGAAAAATACAAAATAGTTCAGAAAAATGATTTGCGTGACCACACCTTTTCACAATATGAATGAGTAGGTAGGAAAATATGATTAAGTGATATCTCTCATAATTTGAATTAACATGTTTCCAGATTCTGATCAAGCTAATTGATCCACAGTATGTAGGTAAAATGTGTAATTTATTTCCTGCGATGATAGGTCAAGCCAAGCCAGAAGGATCCCCACCGGGAGCCAATCAGGAGGCAAAGCCCAAACAGGAGGAGGGCCGTGAATCAGCCAGACCCAGCAGACCTGCAGTGAGTATCACACACACACACACACACACACACACACACACACACACACACACACACACACACACACACACACACACACACACACACACACACACACACACACACACACACACACTATCTTTCTGTCACAGCAGTCTCCTCCCTGGGAATCTTCTTGAGGCTTCTTCTCCTTTTTTCTACATTCATCTGGTTCTTCTTTTCTCTGCCTCCCTCTCTTTTATTCTTCAGAGCTATAAGAAAGCCATAGATGAGGTTAGTGACACTCGAGTCCCCCTTTCTTTTATCCCAGTATTCCTTTGCCTCGATCTTCAGAGCCCTTCTTTTCCCCCCTTGGCATGGTGGAGTTAGTTGGTTTCACAAGAAGATGACGTTTGTTTCTTTTAAGTAAAAAAATATCAGAGTGTAAAGGCGGCGGCAGTGCATGTGTGCTTCTTCACACATACCTCAGAGAGTGTATGTGGACGCTCGCTTGTGCCAGTTTGAGTGATGCAGTGTTTCCCACAGAATTTGATAATACATGCGAGTTCATGGCTACTGTAGACAACGTTCTTGTTGCTCTGTGTTGCGTTGTTAATGAGTGAGACACACCGGAGTTGAGGATCTGTGGGGTTTATTCTCCCAAAATTATAATTTACAATTTACAATTTAGGCATTTAGCAGACGCCTTATTCCAAAGCGACTGACAATGACCAATTACAGGGACATTCTCCCTGGAGTAACTGAGGGCTAAGTGCCTTACTCAAGGGCACACTAGTAGTGGTGTTCCAGGCGGGATTTGAACTCGCAACCTTCCGATCATCAGCCCACCTCACTATCCATTAGAAAAAAAAGAATAATAATAATAATCTTTTATGAGATCCATTTGTGGCGGACGATATTTAATTGTGGCGGCCCGCCACAAATAAATCATTGTATGGGAAACACTGGTGTATGCATGTGTGTGTTGGGTGTGTGAAAGGGTGTGTGTTACCTGAACTGCCAAGCACCTGATTTCTCTGAATCTGTTTTCCTGTTTTTCCTGATGTCACGGGCACTGATCAGGAGGAGCTGGTAAGCCCGCCGTGTATGACGGTTCTCCCTCCCCCCCCATCTGCATGATTTGGACTGATCCATTGGGCTGGCTTGAATGGGGAGTTACGGGAGGGGAGAAACCACAGGCCAGTTGGCATGGGGTTGATTGATAGCGCGGGGGTGTGGATTAATGCTACAATCCAGTACAACATCAATCCTGATTATCTGTCTCTCTCTCCTCTTATGACCCGTCTTCACATGGTTGATGCTTGTGAGCGAACAAAAGTGCTGATATGTAAACACTTCCTATGTCACAAATGAATGTGTCACTTGGCTAAGCTTTAAGTGTTTCTCAGATAAGCATTGTTTGTTCCTGTTTACAAACCGGGTGTTTGTGTGACAACAAATCAGTGTCCTCTCGTCACCATGCCCCTCTCTGCTGCCCTCGTGCTTGTATATGATTTGGTCTCCTTCTCCTCAGGATCTGTGATACAGAGCTGATGAACTAACTATCTCTTACTCCTCTTGTATTCTGTTCATCTCTACAGGACCTTAGTGCACTGGCTAAGGAGCTCAGAGAACTGAGGGTGGAGGAGGGCAGCAGACCTCCAGTCAAGGTACGACTTATACATGTACAGGTGTGATGGAAGGGTTTTCATCTTTTCATTTTTATTCACCGCATTTTCTTCATTTCTAAACAGTTTTCTGTCTGTACTCCTCGCGTTCTAAAAAAGGTGACGGACTACTCGTCCTCTAGTGACGATTCGGACAGCAGCGATGACGACGGGCAGACAGTGGGGCATGATGGGACGGTTGCTGTTAGCGACATCCCCCGCATCATGTAAGTTGTCCCCTCTGTTTTTGTTTTTCCCTCCCTCTGTTCTCTTTTCCTCCAAGCTCGGCTTGTCAGTATTCATTTGTGTAGAGATAAGCAAGTATTTGGTATATACACCATGCCAGCAGCTTGTCACTACAGTTTTAATAAGTGTGTGTGTGTATGTGTGTGTGTGTGTTGTGTGTTACAGGCCAACAGTGCAGAGCAGCAGTGAGTCGTATGGAGGGCTGACAGAAGACTCTCTGGGAGATGCCTATAATAGCTCCAAGGACAGCACTCTGGTGATGAGAGAGGTGATGAATGATTACACACACACACACACACACACACACAGGCATACACACACAGGGATCTAAAGAGAAGGGGATGAAAATAAACAGAGAAAAACTGTTTTTGTTCATCCAAACGGAGCTGATTTTGCTTCTTCGTCACCACTTTGACTGCTTGAACTTCTTTTAGTCGCCGCTCTCAACGTAATATCTGCTCTTTCCTTTGTTTCTCATATTTTTTTCTCTCCTTTCATTTTGTCTTTAAGGCGGAGGAGAGAAGGAGAGGTGGTCACACTGAGAGCAATGGGTTCGGTAATCACGGTAACCATGGTAACCTCCCTGACCTGGTGCAACAGAGCAACTCTCCCTCAGCCACGCCCACCTCCGCCCTGCAAGAACTGGGAGACATGGCTGAGGTCAGACACACACACACACACACACACACACACACACACACACACACACACACACACACACACACACACACTCATTCATGAATAAAAGATAAACTTCAATTCATATCATTAGTCTTAACATTTATGAATTAAATAATAAAAAGAGTATAACTAACTGTTCGTATTTTATATTTGGAATTGGACAAATCCAGCACTTAAGTCAGATAAATGCCCTTAATTTCACATAAAAACGTTTAAGCAATAAAAGGAGGTATTATGATCTTCAAATAAATGAAAGAAGCCCTGAGTAATGTGTTAATGTAGGCTGCTGCTATATAATGACTTACTGTTTTCTGTCACACAGTTTGGTCTGGGCGGGTCCAAATCGTCCTTCACCCCATTTGTTGATCCACGTGTCTATCAGACCTCCCCAGGTGAAAATGATGATGAAAACTCAACAGAAGGTAAGCACAGCAAAGCAAAGGAAAGCTTAAGCCACATGTTAACATATTCCACAAATCTAATCAGTTAAACCTTTTTTACATTTGTTCAACTTTCTCTTCTTCTGTTTTATCTCAGACATGTTTTCTAGCGAGCTGCTGAAGCAGGAGCAGGCCAGACTAAACGAAGCCAGAAAGATCTCTGTGGTCAACGTCAACCCCACCAACATCAGACCCCACAGTGACACCCCAGAGATCCGCAAATACAAGAAGCGCTTCAACTCCGAGATCCTGTGTGCTGCACTCTGGGGTAGGAGGGGGCATCCTTCAACTTTTATTAAACAAAAAACTTGTCCCAACATCTTCGTGTCTGACTCGTATGTGTGTATGTGTGTGTGTGTGTGTGTGTGTGTGTGTGTTCAGGTGTGAATCTGCTGGTGGGGACAGAGAACGGTCTTATGCTGCTTGACCGAAGTGGACAGGGAAAAGTGTACAACCTCATCACCAGGCGCCGCTTCCTGCAGATGGATGTGCTGGAGGGGCTCAATGTGCTGGTCACCATATCTGGTAGGTCTGACACACACACACACACACACACACACACACACACACACACACACACACACACACACACACACACACACACACACACACACACACACACACACACACACACACACACACACACACACACACACACACACACACACACACACACACACAGTGGATGCACATATGCAAGTGTATCCTCATACACACACCCGAATTCTTCTCCAATGTATCTGAGCGAAGATTGCTCATATCATATCAGATTTGTAATATGCATATACATTTTAGGAAGGTTGTGACGATATGTATGACAAGTATTGGAGTTTGGTTAAGTAGCCTCATTGCATCATATGTGTTTAAGACATTGATGGTTTGTTAATAATTCAATATTGTGAGAATTGTGCTTCTTCCATTCACTCACAACGGCCTGGTAATCTGCCATTGTGTGCAGTTTGCACGCTAATATTTTCCTAATATATTTGAGGTTTTAAGGACTTCATTCCTCTAAAGTTGATCTCATTTCTCTTCCTCATTTTGTCCTCCCCTCTCAGGGAAGAAGAACAAGTTGCGTGTCTACTACCTGTCCTGGCTGAGGAACAGAATACTACACAACGACCCTGAAGTAGAAAAGAAGCAGGGCTGGATTACAGTGGGGGAACTGGAGGGCTGTGTGCATTATAAAGTTGGTAAGGATCTGTGTTACTGTGTGTATATCGTGAATGAATATATAAATAGAATTAGGCATGCTAAGGCTGATTTAAGTCTTACGTGGCCTGAGCTTAAATGTTCTTTAGTATTGAAACAATCCCTAACCAGCTAAGAAATTCTCAAAATGGAAGGAGAATGAGTAAATATTTTATATTCTGCCACAGATGCAGCTACAGAAGTCACACAAATAAGCAAACCAAGTTGTGGCGTTCTTACTGAATGCAGTAAACGTTGGTATACAGTAGCTTTGAAAATAGTTTGTAATTGTTTAACTCCAATATCTCTACAAGTCACTCAGATCTGGAGCCAATTAAATCACGTCTAGCAGCTAAGCTAGTTTGCTTTACAGCCCAAAGATATGGACTTTTTTATTTGTATATCAACTGGAATTAAGTTACGGTTATACCAACCACAGGTCTTTCCATGGCGCTCATATTATTCCCAAAGTAGAAAAGTTCAGCTGTTCATGTTGGCCTCTGATTAACTCTATATGTTGTTTCCAGTCAAATATGAGAGGATTAAGTTCCTGGTGATTGCTCAGAAGAACGCTGTGGAAATCTATGCCTGGGCTCCTAAACCCTACCACAAGTTCATGGCCTTTAAGGTACAACAATGCACATTATACACATGTAGAGAATGCAGAATGAATATATTGCATGACTACAGGCACGGCATCTCACAATTTCCTCTCCTTTTTCTCCCTGCCGCCATTTTAGTCATTCACTGAACTGCAGCACCGTCCCCAGCTGGTCGACCTGACGGTGGAGGAAGGTCAGAGGTTGAAGGTCATCTATGGTTCCAGTGTGGGCTTCCATGTCATCGACGTGGACTCGGGCAACCCTTACGACATCTACATCCCCTCACATGTAAGAACAAGACTGTGCTTATAAATGTCTGTAAATCTTCAATAACACGTTTCTCTCACGTCCAATGAATTTGAATGAAGAACAACACACATGATGTAAGGCAGGGGTGTCAAACTCAATTTTTGCACGGGCCACATTTGCATAAAGGTTGCACTCAAAGGGCCGGTTGTACTATTACATTATTGCCTCTGAATTGGATTATTATCGGATAGGATAATAACTTAGTAATTAACTACGTCTGAAAGCAGAAGTCCAGGGCAAATAATTGCAAGTCTCTTCAGTGCGCATGTCACAAAACGAGATGCATTGTGGGACATGTAGTTTATGGGCAACCTGCTTCTGTAAAGTGGCATGTAACCGTATAATAAACGTATTATATTCTTTGCAAGCTCTTGGCCTTGAGTTTGAGACCCCTGATGTATACGGCAAAGGAGAGCAGGATTTATTTTCTCTCCTTCCTAAAATATGACCTGCTTATCCAAGGTCAGCCATGACTCACACGCTGTCTCATGAAGATTGGCTTCCACATATACAATGTATTTTTCTTGACAAATCACCTCTTTGATTGATCTGCCGTCATGCAAGTAAAAGATTGATGGCTGTTTTTGCTAAATACGGTGCATTTGGCTCCGACGGTACACAGTATGAAGCTGAAATGACTGAATAACTAGAAATGTAGTAAGTGGTAGCTGCTACAACATTTCCTGTTGCAACAAAGTCCTCCAAAGAGCATTCATGTGAAGTAGTGAGCGTGTTCTTTCAGCATACCTCTTCCCTTAGCAGCGTGCAGTCAGATATCAATTCTAGTCGTCACTCAATCACTCATGGGAGCTACATACACCATCAGTAGTTGTCCATGTGCGTGCTTGAATGCAAATCAGTTTTGGTACTTGCATGCAGATTACTTCGTTCCCGGGTTGCTTTACTAATCGTATGCTTTTAACCAAATGAAATCTAAACACAGTTAGGCTACATTTTTTATTTGGTGGCAAGATTTCAGTACATTTACCGCACCAAATACAGATATGAAGACACGCAATTGAAGTCAATTGAGTTCATGCTTTACAGTGATTGCACAACAAGCCTTTTCATTAGAGCATTCCTCTTGAAGTGATTGTCTTTCACAATTGTTGCCTTTCATCTTCCTCTCTCTCTCCTTCCCTGCCAACTTCTCCTTTCTACAGTGTGCCAAACAGATGAAGGTGACATCCTGCCATCCACCCTTTAGACTAGATCAATAGATCTTTAGTAAAAAAAAAAACCGTAGTGGATGCACAGGAGTGCTACATGTGTCTGTGCAGTACAGTTTATTAGAGTAGTGATTAATGGATAATTTAGCTAGAAACAGGTTGCATGAATAAATTCATCTTACCCACAGGAGACTTCACAAGCTAATGAAAAGATGTTAAGTGCTACAAGATAAATGTTTGGTCATGCTGGAACCACAACACAAAATTGAAGTATTAAAAACACAATTCCAAATATTTATTAATAAAATTAGTATTTCTGTAATTACATTTTTAAATGTGTGTGGTGTGCGGTCATATGTTTATCACAAGTTGACAATATTCTAAAAGCTTTTCTTGACACTCATCAGCCAACAAAACCATAGTATGATGTGGTGTGTCGTTCCAATTTGCATTTTGTGTAAATGCAGTTTCTTGTGGGTTTAGAGGAGTTTTTTCATCACCTTGTCAGTCTTTCATTTAACCTTTTGTGAGCCGTCTGTTTGGGTAAAGTGCACAGATTCGAGCCATGTCTGTGTTTGTTATTGATCCCAACTCTTCTGATGTTATTCTTGTTAAAGGTGGGGTATGTCATTTATTTCAGAAACACTTTTTGTTATATTCCATGGCATGCTCTTAACATCCCGATAGCAATGAATATATTAAATGCTTTGACAATAAATACATACAAAAATGTCATCTGTGGAAGCCGTGGCGCTGTAAAAAGCACGACCAATCATCTGAGCCGGCCCGGCTAAAATAACTGGATGGCCTACCTGCCTGTCAGCCTTCCATCTGTGCACAAACTTATCTCGTGCCCTCATTGGTCATGTGCGCGTTCGTGTGTGTTGGAGGAGGGGCTCTGTAAGGAAGTGACAGATTTTTTCCGGTTGTGTATTTTCAAATTCTAGCGCACTCGAGCTGGTTTCTCCAAAATTACATACCCCACCTTTAATAATGCTAACATAAAAATGCTATATTGTGTCGGTCCAAAAAAAAAATCCAAACAGCCTGCCAAATCTGTTGCATTAAATGCCCATCAGGAAACAGCTGTAACATTTTAATCCACTGTAGATTATGATTACATTTGACAGATTATATTAAAGCCTATGAACTGTTTGCTGTGTGTGTCTGCAACAGATCCAGAGCCAGGTGACGCCCCATTCCATCGTGGTGCTCCCAAAGACCGATGGGATGGAGATGCTGCTGTGTTACGAGGACGAAGGCGTCTACGTCAACACCTACGGGCGAATCACCAAGGACGTGGTGCTACAGTGGGGAGAGATGCCCACCTCTGTTGGTACGTCTCACATCATACCATTTTAATGTCTGTTTAGGTGATTCAAATAGATTTCTATCATCACTGGAGTCTTTAAAACATCATAGAGAAACACCCGGTTCGAAGATATAAATAAAAAATGACTTAGAGGCTTAAATAACTTTATTGATGTATGCTAGTACCCACTTCAGTGCCGTGTGTTGAAATGCAGATCAGAAGTATGTGAACAATCTGAGAACTGAGCTTATGCGGGTTTATTTAAGGTTTAATTGCATTCAAAAATCAGTTCATAACATCTGTGTTCACAGGAAGGCTTCAAGAGAAGGAAGAAGAAAGATGCATTGGGGTGGGGGGGGGCAAGGGTAACAAATTCAGAAGGATGGAAAATGGATATAGATTATCAAAAGTAAATGTAAAACGCATAGTCACAAGGGAAAGAAAGAAAGAGGGGGAAACCAAGAGATTAAAAGTCCAACAAAGACATGTGTAACTGCATATCCTTCAGTAGGGAAGTGCTTTACTGCCCTCATGTGGCACACAGTGGTGTAACACTTTAAAGCTACTATGATTTAGGACTGAGTCCAGATTTTACATTATGCTTTTGGATGTTCTAATGGTATTTCTACATCATTTCATTTTGACCTGAATAATAAAGATTTTTTTCACTGATGAGTCTTTTGTGTTTTCTCTTTTCCAGCCTATATCCACTCTAATCAGATTATGGGCTGGGGGGAGAAAGCCATAGAGATCCGCTCTGTGGAGACAGGTCATCTGGACGGAGTCTTTATGCACAAGAGAGCCCAGAGACTCAAATTCCTGTGTGAGCGGAACGACAAGGTGAATAAAACACACTCTTTGATTCTCAGTTATTCTTATCCGGTGATTCTCAGTTATTCTTATCCGGTGTTTTGATTGATCATTGAAACACTGATTGTGAACATGAAGTTGGTTCTTTGAGCCTTTTTAAGATTAAAACGGCTCAAAGAACCAAAAAGAAAGTTTTAGTGCTATGCCAGGTACATTTTCAAGTCCAAATTAGGCAGCAGGTAATATCCATTTCATTTGTATGGGTAGATCCTCGATACAACTCAAGTCTAATAATATATTTTCCTTCGTCTTGATTTGCACTTATGTGTGAGAAATATAGAAACAACACACAGACATGTGCATTGTCAAAAGTCTTTACCATGCGTGGAATATAATCATGTTATGTATCATTTAAAGGTCCCATGTCATGATTTTCCAGTCATTACCCGTCCCCTTGTGTGTTATGTAGGTTTTTCTGCATGTAAACGGTCTGCAAAGTCACAAACCCTCAAAGTACACCCTGTAGCGAGTAAAACTCTAACACAGAAAAGACCTGTCTATGCTGCCCCAGAACGCCTCGTTGGAGATTTCTCTTTTTCTTCCTGGGTACAGTGACGTGCCCATAACCAAATGGACCCATTGGTCCAAATGGACCAATCCGCGGAGCCGTTACGTTAAGTCCGTGGATTGGTCCAAATTGACCAATCCACGGACTTCCTCACATGGAGCTGCAGCTCCGCCGATTTCTCCTCCTTGAGATGGCGGGACGCGGCGAGGCTGTGAGTCGGCGTGTGAGCACACACACAAACTCCCAGCCAGGCTGCGGGTGTGTGTGTGTGTGTGTGTGTGTGTGTGTTCGGTCTGGGTTTCGCTGTGTCTTGCTGTCTTGCAGACGGCCACTGGGCTCATAGGGAGGGGGGGGGGGCAGGAGCTCCAACAAGCCGTGTAGGACAGAGAGTGAATACACATACTATACAGAGATGCTGTATGAGAAACCAATGCAATTTTGGAACATTGCACAATATAAATCTATTTTAGTAGACCTCAACAATGGAATTATGATCAGTAGAAATGGCCATGACATGGGACCTTTAAACATTCATTGTAATCCTGGTAGCATTGTTTTATTACATTCGTGAGCTCGATGCAACATCATTTCAGTCTGCTGCTTGAAGTAGTCAAAACGTGTTTGGTATATTTTGCGTATGTAATGTTAAACAGTCCGAACGAACCACAAAGCAAGCTTTTAATGCTATGTCAGGTAGAAAATGTTCAAGTCCAAATAAGGTAGCAGGTAATATACATTGGTTAGATCCTAGATAGAACTAAGTATTTCCAAATGTGAGCAGATTTGCAAAAGGAAACAAAAACAAATACAGTATACATGCTGTATATTGCTTACCCCCAGTTTGTAAAATCTGACAACTATGTTAGACTTAATTCACAGTAAATTACATAATTTACTTAAAAAAATACCTTTCCAGAGAAGCATATTATTTGCTCTTTGTAGATATGGAAATGCTTATATTAAGAATTATTTTCAGTTTTTAATATGATCTTTCTCTCTGCAGGTATTCTTCGCATCGGTGCGTTCGGGAGGTAGCAGCCAAGTCTTCTTCATGACCCTCAACAGAAACACCATGATGAATTGGTGATGCTCCCCCCCCCCCCCCCCCCCCCCATCCACTCTGCCTCACTCTCCCATTGGCCTGCCCGGCGACTACCAGTTGTCCCACGGCACATCTCACAAAAAAAAAAAAACAGACTGACCGAGAGGCCACAGTGAACTCTTTTAACACTGAAGTGACTAGAATCGCTTAGAGAAAAAAAAAGTAATCGTAGAGAAAAAACAACAGAGACATGTTCTAAATGAAGAGACATGTTACCCTAGATTATTTTGGGTTATGCAGAAGCCATCGTTACTCAACTGACTGGCAAACTGGTGCCACTGACTCTCCAAATATCCTCTGTCTGTGTCTGTAACTCTTCCATGTGTGTCTGTGTCTTTTCTCCAAACAAACCTCTTCATTACAGCAGCTGGAGAAATACACCATCCGTGTCTCCTCTTCCTCCCTTCGTCCCCGCAATCGATTTAGTCCTCACTTTTTGAGTCCTTTTGACACCCATGTCCTTCATTTTCCACACTTCCTATCTGCCATGTGTGGGCTCATTCCTGGAGATCTTACACCTCAGAGGTCGGGGGAATAGATGAATAGGATTTAATATAAATTCAAATATAGTGAATATGACAGTTTGTGCAGTGAGGGCAGCTGAGGGATGACAAATCTACTCTGGATGTTAGCGGTGAAAAGCAGACAGCATGATTGATTTTCTTACTCCTTTGTCACTCCCCTCCGCCTCCTCTTCTTCCTCCTCTCGCCGTCTTTTCAGGCCATGAGTAAACTGAATTGTAATTTAGTGTCCGATCGCATCTCGCTGATAGAGATGCGGTGAGACAATCTGCTGTCATAGGCGGGTGGTCACAGTATGCAAAGATGATGTCCGTGTCCCTTTAAAAAGAAATCACCGGTCCATCCTGTTTTACGATTTCCTTCTTCCTGTCACCCCCCCATCTCCATCAATGTCATCCCCCCCTAGTTTCACAATTTCGTCCTTTAAACTCTGAAGGTGCTGCATCAAAAATACTGTAATATGAAATGAACAATGATAGCGTCATTCTGTTCATTCTTTTTATTTCAGTTCTTTTTCTTTTTCTGTGGCTAAGTCAGTCAGTTTTTGAAGTGTGATCAAATGTATAGCACATCCGTGTTTCTGAAATCAGGAGTGTATGTTGGTGTGTGTTTGTGAGTGCGTGCATAAATGTATGTGTGTGTGTTTGACTTGATGTTGAAACGAGTCCCATTAAAATCAAGGTTGGATATTGACATCAATGGCCAGAAAAAGAGTCATAAATTCAGTCTCTGTACGTGAACCTTTACCTGAAGGCGTTTAAAGCAACATTGAGTGTGTTTACAAGCAGATTTATGATATTATCTTAGTATGACGTTCATGAGGGAGTGTCTGAACACCAAGCATTTAAAGATAGGCACTATTAGTGAGTGTTTTTCTGTTTCCTTTAACACAGTAGTGTTTTGGCTACTCACAAACACAGCCATGCTGCTGTAGGGAATATGAAGATGCTTATCCTGAATACAACCTCATCAGGATATGAGCAACAATCCCCAGTACTGTGTGCATGTGAAAGTTCTAATTGTTGAAAGCTGTGGTGTCCTTTTGAATCATGCTCTTCCCTGATTGGTTCTTCTGATTTTGGCTCCTACCTGTTTGTACAGTGCCTAGCATGATGTAAGCAAAACAAAAAATGGAGGCCAAAAGATTATCGCTTGAGTTATAATTAATAATTGTATTGCCTTTACAGTTCATTTACACTGGGTTTTTGTGTGTTATTGGCTAACCTTAACACGTTACTGATGGTATGTGTCTCTTCTAAAGGAGATGTTAACACATTTAAGACTTAATTTATTCTTTGAAAGGAGTAACTGCATATGGTACGATAAAAACATGTCATTTCTGAATACTAAGTGTAGCTCAATCATTTATGCATACTGTATTAGATTTATAACACTATTGAGGGCCGACTCTATAGAGGTATCCCTCTATATTGGAGAAAAGTACCTGCTTACTCCTTAAAAAACGTAAAGTGACACAAAAATTATACTCATTCCCCAATGATGATCATTTAAATCAAGTTATTTTCTGTTAATAATTTTAAAATGAAGCTATATTTTCAAAGACTTTTACATATCCACACGGTAGCTGTTCCTGTGCAGCTGCAAGTTAGGTTCACCAAACTGTGTTATGGGTAGCAGGCTAACATTTTAGCAATAAAGAGCCGAGCTGAACAAAACCATGTCTTCCCTGTGTGTGTGCACGCATGCATCTGTGTGTATGATTAAAAAGCAAGCGTGAATGGGGCATATTAACTGTGTTTGTCCATCACAGAATTCACTCTTCCCATTGGAAAAGGCTGACTGTCAGTACACTGAGGACTCTCCTTTCAAAGATGAAACCACTGTATTCTTCGTTCTGTGTTATTTCTTGTTTTCTTTGTTTTGAAAGAGCATTACTAATGTCCTGTTTTGGGATTTATTTGTTTTGTAAAAGAGATGCTGTATGAGAGAAATAAATTAAACTAGAGCATTATGTTTACGCAGTTGTATTTTTGTTTGGATGTGTTTTGCAACCGTGTGCTCCTTTTTATCAGCTTCGGCCCTCAGACTTTGTCCATCCCTCAAGTATATCATTAACAGCAGGTCTGTGTGTGTGGGGGAGAGAAAAGAGTGTCCAAATGTCAATATTTCTAGCAAATGTGCTATTTGGCAGTCATTTTGCACTCCATTATCATTTGCAATATACATTATTATTATTATTATTGTCCATCATTTACCAGTATGCAACACCACAAAGCCTGAAACCAGTGTTTTCCAAAAATAGAATCCAGATGGTCTCACTGTTTGGTCACTTTCACTCTAATTGTATTGCTTCCTTGCAATAATAATATGTGTGTTTGTGTATGGAAGATGATTTTTTTGTGTGGGACTTATTTCAGCACTTTAGTGTGTGTATCTATACTGTATGTGTGCACGCATGTGTTGGTCGATTAGAGAGTGGACACAGCGTGCAGCTTTCATTGATCATTACCAGCCTGGCTGACACTCTGGCTGACACTCTGGACCCATCATGGAGACGGGAAAGGTAAGATGATTCTTGGCAAAAGCACTCTTTACATGTATTCCATAAAATGCATATATATTCTTCCTATTCATTTGAAATCATGTAGGCAAAATGTGCGTGCAGGCGGCTGACCTCACCATATAGCTGACATTTGAACCTTGAGGCTCTCAGAGGGTTACATTTACCACCGAGACCTGAGGAAAACAACCAGCTCTTTATTCATAGTTGTGTGTTTGCCTTATCATATAGGAGATTGTAATGAATGAATACTTATGACTCTGCCATGAGAATATCAAAGGAATATATAACACAAGCTTAGTGTTTAATCTGGGCATTATGTAACTTTTATATATGAGAATTATTATGATTCTGAGATTCTGGATAGTAAATAAAGCACGAGATGCATTTATTGATCAAGTATTTTTTTCCTGCACATCAATATGCACTTTTGTTTGTGACCGTTGACTAATGACTCACGCTCTTGCTTGTGTGCATGTTACATAGTGTGTTTGTTCGTGCATTCATGTGTGTGTGTGTTCTTATCTTAATGGTTCCTCTGCTCCTGCAGCAGCTAACAGGTACATTGGCTCTGGCTGTGTTCACTGCAGTTCTTGGGTCCCTGCAGTATGGATACAGTCTTGGAGTTATCAACGCACCCCAGAAGGTAGGCTCCACTGTCACACAGGCTTGCCTCCCTTATGGTAGATGGACTTACCATCTAATTGCATGCAAATCTCGAGGTATGAACAAACTTACTCCACCCTGTGGCCAGTTGCCATAAAATATCATCTATGTAAACACTTTTCTGCAGCACTGGAGATGCATGTCATACTCTCGGAGACCATGGAATAGAAATGATTTACTGATTGTCTAGAAAAGCAACTTATCCCAAAACGTTTTCTTGCCTGGCCATTAGGTATTTGTTTCATCAGAAGTTTTGCAAGCTGTCCAATATTCTTAGGCCAGTAATGAGTAAGTCATAATGTCTCTCTGCTGCACACTGCTGGCACAGCCATCCACAGATGTATGCAACATTTTATTGGGACAGGGGTTATTTGTATTGTGTTTCTGTTTGTGTTTCTTATCATGTTTCATAAGGCAATTTCCTTACATGAAATTATATGGCAATAAAGTACACTTTCTACAGTAACACAGAACGCATAAGCCTAACACGGGCTCTAAGGAGGTCATTTTGCATTCTTACGTTACCTGACGGCCACCTTAGTTCTCCTATACACTTGTTAAACTGCAGTAATGGCAGCTACCGCCTGAATATTGTTGCCCCTTAAGCAGTGTTATAATAAGGATGGCACCTAAAAGAGGCATATTTCCTGAAAGATATCACGGAAGAATGAGCAGAGTGGTCATTAGTTGGCATGCTAGATGCTGCAAAATCCTCCACACTGTCCTTTTAAATATCGTCTCCTTTATTTAAAGTGGACCTATCATGCTATATTTGAATAATATAGTGTAGGACCATACCTATATAAGGCATATTTATACTTTTTTTTTTTCAAAATACCAAACAGATCATGCATTTTAGCCATGCCTCATTTTGCTCAATTTGACATTTTTTAGATCTGTTTTAGCAAGGGTTTATTCTGTGAGCAACAGCACCATCTAGAGGCCTGGCATATGTACT
Source organism: Trematomus bernacchii (assembly GCF_902827165.1). Classification (NCBI taxonomy): domain Eukaryota; kingdom Metazoa; phylum Chordata; class Actinopteri; order Perciformes; family Nototheniidae; genus Trematomus; species Trematomus bernacchii. The sequence continues at coordinate 1,523,217 of NW_022987723.1, forward strand.
ACAGCGTCTCCAGCGCTTTCGAACGGCAATGCCGTGGTTGTTTCCTCCTGATTGATGGAGTTGGCCCAATAGCCGTAGCGCCACTGTCCTGACGTCAAATCTGGATCAGTTTTTATCAGATCCGTTGCAGCCCCTATTTTAGAGATTTGGGTATGGAGGAAAATAGAGAGGGTTGTGATTTCTGACACTTGGTGAGTTCCCTGGAACACCGGGGACACATATTCATGTATAAAAGACGTACAAAAGTGCATTTTGCATGATAGGTCCCCTTTAAATGTAAGGTTGCATAGTGAATGTTGCTACTATGCATATTTATAAATGACATTTTATCAGAATGGTTTTTGTGTTTGCATTTTCATCTGTCTTTGTGCATATTCCAGTGTGATTGTACCTATTGATGTCCCCTAAATATATCCGTGTCATAGGTAATTGAAAATTATTATGGGCGTACTCTGGGGGTGTGGTCAGAGAGGGCCGCGGTCCTCTCAGAAAACAGCACCGAAGAAGAAGAGTACCCAGAGGCGGGACAACACCCTGCCGTGATCATGTATTGGTCACTGTCGGTGGCAATCTTCTCCATCGGAGGCATGTTATCATCCTTCCTGGTGGGATATGTGGGAGACCTGAGAGGGAGGTGAGAAAGGATGAATAAATAATATGGACACACTAAATGAAAAGATGAAAGTGGTGGAGAAAAAAGGTAAAATAATGAATTATAGAGTAATCGGAGGCAAATGTTATCTTGAAAATACTTTTAAAAAGGTTCAAAATGAACCAGCATCATTAGGGAAATGTAATCATAAAAAAAAAATTATAATCTGTCTTTTTGTCTTGCAGGGTAAAGGGCATGTTGATTGTGAATGTACTTGCTGTAGCAGCAGGATTGCTGATGGGTCTTTGCAAGATGTGGAAACCTCACATCCTGGTCATCTCCGGCCGTGCTGTTATGGGCTTTTACTGTGGTACAGCAAATCACTCATACAATCCTCGAATTGATACTCACATCATTAATTTGGATATCCCAATGTCTATAGGTTATATAAAAGGAAATTAACAACTGTTATATTGTCATATATCCAACAGTGAATGTTTGTTTAAAGTCCTCATGATGGGTATCTTTCAGGGTTGACATCCGGGCTAGTGCCTATGTACATTGGAGAGATTGCACCTAAGGCTTACAGAGGGGCTCTGGGGACATTACACCAGCTGGCTATAGTCATTGGCATCCTAGTCAGCCAGGTGAGGTGCACTAACACACAAATAAAACATATGATCAGCACACACGCTTGATGTCTTTGTGAACACATAACCTAAACTGTGTTTGTTTGTGAATGCAGGTATTAGGCTTGGACTTTATACTTGGTAATGATGCTATGTGGCCCCTGATGCTTGGTCTGTCTGGAGCTCCAGCAGTGTTACAATCTTTACTGCTGCCTCTATGCCCTGAGAGTCCAAGGTACCTTTACATCGTACAGGGCAAGGAGCAAGAGGCCCGAAAAAGTAAGAGTTACTCACAGCACCTCTCTACTGTGTGTTATCCTTTTTCTCTCCCTAGTGCTCTCTTATTGAATCACCATATACTCAATAATTCGGAAACAGGATAGCCTATAGGCTTCACAAGATACTTTAAAGCAGTTTGGGAAATATGCTTGCTCACCTTCCTGCACAGTTAGATCAGAAAATCAATAGCTACCACTCCTATATTTGACTTTTGGATACAGCCAGCTGCTAGTTAGCTTAGCTTAGCACTTAGACTGGTATTAGGAGTCAAACAGTGAACCTGGCTTTGTCCAAAGGTAACCGTAACTTAAAGGGGACCTATCATGCAAAATGCACTTTTGTACGTCTTTTATACATGAATATGTGTCCCCGGTGTTCCAGGGAACTCACCAAGAAAACACAACCCTCTCTATTTTCCTCCATACCCAAATCTCTAAAAAAGGGGCTGCAACGGATCTGATAAAAACTGATCCAGATTTGAACACTGTCCTGACGTCAGGACAGTGGCGCTAGAGCTATTGGGCCAACTCCACCAATCAGGAGGAGACAGCCACGGCCATTGCCGTTCGAAAGCGCTGGAGACGCTGTAGTACATATGCCAGGCCTGTAGGTGGTGCTGTTCTCACAGAATCAGCCCTTGCAAAAACAGAGCTAAACAATTTCAAATTGAGCGAAATGAGGCATGGCTAAAATGCATGATCTGTTTGGTATTTTGAAAAAGAAAAAAGGATAAATATGCCTTATATAGGTATGGTCCTACACTATATTATTCAAATATAGCATGATAGGTCCACTTTAAACAAACAGGAAATATTAAGTTACAGTATATACCATTTTTTTTAGAGGTGCAGGTATTTCAATTTGTTACCTTTTAGATAAAGCCAGGCTATCTATTTCCAGTCTTTTAGCTAAGCTAAGCTAACCAGCTAGCTTTATTTTTTATATTTACTGCACAGATATGATATAGCTATAGTTATTTTCAACTAACAAATAAGTGTATATCCCACAATGCTATTCCCTTAAGTACATTTTACTGACACTATTTTCATAATTGTACTTAATTTGAAAGATAAATGTAATGGATGATCCTTTCATATGGTGCTTCTACATTCAGTCGTTTATGCATAGCTCATGTCTCCCTTCACTCTACGTTGTGTTGCAGGTCTGTTACGTCTGAAGGGAGAATATGATCCAACTCCTGATCTGGAAGAGATGAGGAGAGAGAAAGAGGAAGCAGACAAGGAGCCAAGGGTCTCTATCATTTCTTTGGTAAGTGTCTTAGAGGGTCACTTAAAATATAAAGAATTGTCACATCTACCTACATAGTATCTCTTTTGAATTGGACTTTCCTTTAAATAAAAATAGCCGATAAACTCCCCGAGCCACAAAAACGTATTTAACATTTTTACTTTAAAGGGGACCAATCATGCAAAATGCACTTTTGTACGTCTTTTATACATGATATGTGTCCCCGGTGTTCCAGGGAACTCACCAAGTGTCAGAAAACACAACCCTCTCTATTTTCCTCCATACCCAAATCTCTAAAAAAGGGGCTGCAACGGATCTGATAAAAACTGATCCAGATTTGAACACTGTCCTGACGTCAGGACGGTGGCGCTACGGCTATTGGGCCAACTCCACCAATCAGGAGGAGACAGCCACGGCCATTGCTGTTCGAAAGCGCTGGAGACGCTGTAGTACATATGCCAGGCCAGTAGATGGTGCTGTTCTCACTGAATCTGCCCTTGCAGAGCAGAGCTAAAAGAAAAGTGCAAATTGAGCGAAATGAGGCATGGCTAAAATGCATGATCTGTTTGGTATTTTGAAAACAGAAACTTATAAATATGCCTTATATAGGTATGGTCCTACACTATATCATTTAAATATACCATGATAGGTCCACTTTAACTTTCTGCTCTATATTTCATCTTTCCAGATCCTGTCTAAAGTAATTAGTTCTAAATAGTGTCAATCAGATCAGTGGTCAGCTCCCATGTGAAACCAAAAGATTTCTGCAATCACAAAAACATATAAAAAAACATAATTCATGCCTGACAGCAGAAAAATAAAAAAATTATGTTGTTTGAAGTTGCTCTGCTTGTATATGCAGAAGAACAGCGAAAGATAGGACAAGAAATCTACATCTGATCATGACTTGTACAATTATTCTGTGCATACTAGTCGTGCACTTTAAAAAAAAAACGTTTGCAGTAACAATATCTTAGCCTACTGTTCTGTATTCCCTCCCAGATCTGCTCGTCCGTGTACAGACAGCAGCTTGTTGTTGCCCTCATGATGCACCTCTCCCAACAGTTTTCTGGCATCAATGCGGTGAGTGGCAAACTTTTAAATATGTCTAAAAATGTATAGCACGAGTATGAGATAGTATGAGATCTGTGTTGCTCTGTATGAGTGTAAGATATATTACTTTCCACAAACAACCTGCCACTCTTTGTAATAACTGAAAACCTATACTTGTTTTGTCTTCAAGATATTTTATTACTCCACGGCAATCTTCACTCGGGCAGGTGTCGGTCAGCCGGTCTATGCAACCATAGGAGTTGGGGTTATCAACACAATCTTCACTATGGTGTCTGTGAGTAGCTGTATTAACATGTATACTGATGCACAACACATATGCACACACATATGGACATTACAAAATTAACGAGCACTGGTATTCTCCTATTTTTTTCTACACACCCAGACACATCACACATTTACACATGGATTAATACTGTACTTTGTGTTCTAGGTTGCACTGGTGGACAAGGCTGGCAGGCGCACTCTGACTCTGGTGGGTCTGGGAGGGATGTGCTGCTGTGCAATTGGCATGACAGTGGGGCTCAAACTCCAGGTTTGTTTATCAGGTGTCATATCTTTGATCTGTCAGCAACTTGAGCTGAACTTTAAGCCTCTTGTCCCAAGTAGCGATTTTAAGTGCATGGTTTGCATTGTTTTCTATTGTTCCTTACCACCTGCATTGACTCAATGAGTTGTTGTTGTTTTCTTACTGAATGTCCACTTCCTAGTCTTGAGCTTTAAAGGTCACCTACTATGCAAAATCCACTTTTTCATGTCTTTTATACATCAACATGTGTCCCCTCTGTGTAAAGAGATTCTGAAAGTTTCAGGGAAAAAGATTTGCCCACTTTTTGTCCTGATCCATTTATATAAAAACCTGTTTGAATATGAGCTGATCAGATGTTGGCCACTTTATGATGTCATAACGATTTTGGCTTGTGTAACCATTAGCCAATCACCAACCAAGGTCATAATGACATCGAGATTGCATTTATTGCACAACGTACAATGTAAATAACCCAATGTGTTCTGTGAAACTGAAAAGGATATTACATTGTTTTTGTTACTTTCGTTGCAGTTGTATGTCTTAAATGTAATTTAGGTTAACTTCCTGTTTTATTTAGATGCTTTTATTTTGAAGGCAAGTTTACGCTGTTCACAGGAAGTTGTTGTTGCTATGGAAACAACATGACGGAGATAAGTAATATCTTCTAATCTACATATAAAGACGGAGAAAGTAAAGAATAAAGTGTATGTTTAAATGTTAGCACCCCCCGAAGAGGCACAAGCTCTTACGTTGAGTCTGGATACATTCTAAATCATCAATAAAGTCTACGACCATATTTTCGTGTGTGGTTCGGGTGCCATCGTGTAGCCTTCTGTAGGCATCGTACTTGCTTCGGCTGTTGCTTGGCTGTTGACCAACTTCGGGGCCATCTTTGTGCGAAATTCACAATTCCATATTCGTGTGTCCATCTGGTGTCAATTTCGGGACAGTGTGACAGGGGCTTAACCAAATATCTCACAGAGGGGCATGAGGAGTGGCTCCTTATTTTCGTCTAAAGTGAAATCCAGAGAATCAGCACTTTTGAAACCGGGCTGAAAGAGGGGTTTATGGCATGCTACAATGCATGATCTGTTTGGTGTTTGGAGCCAAACACTTCAGAGACATGTTTGTATATATCTGAGACCTATACTACATTGATGAAAAACAGTATAATAGGGGACCTTTAAACTGCATCTCATGGTCTTCATCAGTACATGGAGTTTGGTCAGCTAGCATAACACCTTTACTCACTTCATTGCCATGCGTTGGCTAAAAAATGCAGCAAGATGGAGCAAAATATTCAGTACCTCATCTCTATAAGTAAATAATTTGTCACACTAAATAGGACAATTTAGTTAAAAGAGGCCGAGATAGGACAAAAAACGGTATGTTTGCAAAGAGTTCATTTTATTAAAGCTCACGCACAACAAGTCAAGCAGAGCACAAAATGGACTCAAGAATGCCATGCCAATATGTCCATCTCTTTCTCATGCAGTATGTGATAAGTTCAAGAAATGCCAAAATACAATAACTGATGTACTTTTCCCTCCAGGGTGACTACCCATGGATGAGTTACGTCAGCATGTCGGCTATTTTCCTCTTCGTGAGTTTCTTTGAAATTGGTCCTGGTCCGATTCCATGGTTCATAGTTGCTGAACTGTTCAGTCAGGGACCCCGACCTGCAGCCATCGCTCTGGCTGGCTGCTGCAACTGGACCAGCAACTTCATCATAGGCATGACCTTTCCATATATACAGGTAGGCAGAAAGGAAATACATATGTACTATAAACTCATAAAATCAGACATAGTCTTACACCTGTCTTTTTCGTTTCTCTTTTCAGACTTGGTTGGATTCTTATGTGTTCATCCTGTTTGCTGGGCTGCTTTTCGGCTTCACAGTGTTTATTTATCTCCGGGTCCCCGAGACCAAGGGCAAAAGTTTTGAAGAGATTGCTGCTGTCTTCCAGAAGGGCCGGAAAAAGTTGGAGCAGGGCACCAAAGACGCTCCTGAACTACAGGAGCTCAAAACATCCACAGATGCTTGAGACAACAGCTGTGTATTATTTAGGTATATTTGTGTGTGTGCAAAAGTGTGTCTATCCGTCAGTATTTCAAATGTCAAGTGTTTATCATTGTAGTATTTTAACAGTTGGGTTATTAAGGAGTTAATCACAGAATTACACTTTTTTCTAATATAAATATGAGAGCGTTACAAAAACCAGCAGGGACTTACAATATCACATGTATGACATATGAAGTGGTGTTTACATGTAATGATACTATAGACTTGTACTACTGTACTGGAGTACAATACTATTGTGAAAGTGAAAAGGGATACTTGTATTGTTGAACCCACAGTGATATTGAGACTGACTCTGTGGTCCCCTTAACTGTACTGTGCTGTCACCTGTCCAACCCAGTCCCATTACCAAATGTGACAAAGTAGGCAAAGTCAGCAAACAGCTGGTGAACATGGAGGCGAATTAAGCAGCAAAGAGACAGATATTTCATTCAGACGAAGCTGAAAGGAGCTGAAAGGAAAAATAATATTTGGCTCACATTCATCGACTGGCTAAAAAACAGTAACTCCAGATGTTTGCTAATCTCTGTCTCTGTCTGCTTGATTAGTTAAAAGGCAACTGTTGGAAAAAAAAGTGTAATTTTACCGTAGTGATTGCTGCTCCTTCTGCTGGTTTATCATTCAGATAATGTGACAAGAAATAAACAGTATTTTATTTATTGGCATTACGCTAAAGTAATTAATGATCTATCACTACCTAAAAGGATATTACTTATCTATGGAATTACTTCACCATTTTCTGTCTTGAAATATACATTAAACCTACCTTTGCTCAAATGTGTGTGATGAATTTTTTATATTTTAAAGAGGTTATTACAAATGATTTGGGGCCTGAGGCATAGCACAGCAGAGTGTTTAAATGGATCAGGTCTTGATGGGACCTCTAGAAAAGGTTGTGTTTTATCTGCCCAAGTTATAGTGCACTAGGGATGCCTCATTCTTTTATAGCCATGGCTTTTAGAAGATCCACATATAAGGACCAATCAGGTAGAGCATATTGCAAACAATGTTGCTGCCAGTACATTTAAATGGTGGGAGAAGTACTCAATAATAATAATAATAGATGACATTTGTATAGCGCCTTTCAAAGGACCCAAGGCCGCTTTACATGGTGAACAAACAAACAAGAGGGGCAAATAATAAAGTAAAAATGTAATAAAATAGTAGTGGGAGTAAAGCAGGGGGACTGTGATGGGTTAGGGTACTCAGATCTTGTACTTAAGTAAAGTAGAAGTACCAGAGTGTAGAAATACTCTGGAATGCAGGAAGTAAAAGTCCTGCATTCAAAATGTTACTCAACTAAAAGTACAAAAGTATTAGCATCTAAATATTCTTAAAGTACTAAAAGTAAAAGTAGTCAATGTGCAAATGTGCCCATTTCAGAATAATATATAATATGTTTTAATTATAATTATTGATGCATTAATTTATCAAGGTGCAGCTAATTTTATTAGCCGCATCTTTATTTTTTATTTTACATTTATGCTACAGGATAGCTTGTGAATGTTACTCCAAGTGTAACTAAAGTCTTATTTAAGTGCTGTTTATATTTCACATTATTAATCCAAATGTGCAAAGTAACTTAAGATATTAAATAAATGTAGTGATGTAAAAGTACATTTTTCTCCTCTAAATTATAGTGGGGTAAACATTGAAATACTCAAGTACAGTGCAAGTCTCTCAAAATTGTACTTATCAGAATCAGAATCCCTTTATTAGTCCCACAGAGGGGACATTTACATTGTTTCAGCAGAAAAGAGCTTAATGTTACCTAAGCATGCATAAAAAAGTACTAAAGATAAAAAAAGAAATTATAATAAAAAAGTTACACATTTTACAAAAATATTTTTTTTTTAAAGGGACACATTTTTCAAAAATACACACCCTGTAACTGAATTACATGACTTGAATCAGAAATCCTTTATTAGTCCTACAGTAGGGAAATGTACAGTGTTACAGCAAAAGTGGCATAGCAGGTCAAAAAGGCATTCAATAATAAATAATAAAAAAGTATAAGAACAGAATCATAGCTTAAAATAAATTGTAGCAGCAATGTAGGTAAAACTAAGAGACATGAATTAGCATAGTAAAGTATTGCGACCTCAAAAATAAGATTTGGGACATTTAAGAAAATATATTTTTTGTAAACAAAGTTATTATAGCAGCTTACAATTGCAAACAAGTGTTTATTGCACACAATTTCAATAGTCTGCGTTTTGTGGTGGTTAAAATATTAAAGTTAAGAGTCGAAATTACACAATTAAAAAATATAAAATACACATTCAGCACCAGTAACAGTTGTGAGGTAGCAGCCATGTAAAATGTATTTCTTTAACTAAGAAAAAAATATATATATATATATATATATATATAGCCTAGGCCTATATATGTTAATAATTTAGATTTTTTTTTAGAAGTGGTGGGATTAAATAAGTGTAAATGTGTAATTAAGTAGAATAAATAAAAAATAGTTATAATAACGTTGGAAGTATATGCTCAGTTATTTACAGAATTATTACAGATGTTGTGCATAAAGTGAGTAAATGACGCACTTAGTTATTTTCGACCACTGATTATATGCTTGAAATAACTATAGCTGTTATATTATAGGCATGTAACGTTATACAGAATAGTTCAGTGCGGTATGTTTGGTTCTGTGCAGTCAGCAACTGTCCATGAGGCTTTTGCCCATCCCCCAGCCACGATACGTCGGAAGCGCGGTACCTGCCCTCTGTGCTCCTCCTGCCATACAAAAGCTCTACGCATGCGAAGTGACTTTTTTTCCTCTTTGGTATAAGCAAGGCACGGGGTAAGTAAAACCGCTAGGGCTTATAAGTAACACTTTAACGTAAAGTAACCTATCGTTTTTGCATTGCAGTCATTCATCAACTAATGTATAATATTGGGAAGCATTGAAAGTGAGTCAGGAAAGCGAGACGATGTTTGAAAGAAGTTTGCAACATACCTAAGCTAACGTTAGCAACGCCACAGCTAGCCCGGGTGTGGATCGTGTTAGCAAGCTAATATGGCTAAGGGATGACAGAAAAAACACGAGGTGGGAACCCAAAGCTAGCATCAAGCTACAGTGTCCAGCTGCCACGTACCATAGCAAACTAGATGTTTACTAGCTTTATAAGATAAGCTACCAAACCATTTTATCGGTACTTCACACAACAATGAACAAACAGGGCGGCTAATATGTTGGAGTAGTTATTTGGCTGTGACTCTCGCAGTGTGTTAAAGAAAATATGACATGCTAGTAACATGGCGTGCATCTAGACACATTAGCAATTAGCTTTTAGCTGTTCGAATAACGGTAGTTGGCCAGCGAAATAGTAACTATACATTGGATACTTATTTTTTGTGTAAGTGTGGGACATGAATGGTTGAGCAAAAGCGGAGGGAGTATCGGAGTTAGCTTGAAAAGACACATTTAGCGTCGAGCAAAAGCATTTATCGTTGCAATCTTCCTCTGGTCTTTCGGTTATTGATTTATAAAGCACTTATGGCGCAACCACCTTCCCTTCTAACAGCTGTCGGGTTCCCTAACATGGTCTTGGTTGTAGTCTTAGTTTAATGTTTACACGTACAAATCTGTGCTCACCAGGCACCACATAAGGACACGTGTATTGCTCCTCTTGTATGTGTACTAGCAGTTTTTTAATGCTACACACATCTTTATTAATAATGCTGCTGTCTCAAATACTATATGTTTGTTCTTTTGTTGGATGGCATAGATTTCAACATGGCAGATGAAGATTTCGCTACTGTGAGTTCTGGGGCCTCTGAAACATACCCACAGCAGTGCTCTGCATTGAGGAAGAATGGCTTTGTCATGCTGAAGGGTCATCCCTGTAAGATCGTTGACATGACTACCTCCAAGACTGGCAAGCATGGACATGCCAAGGTAAAACCTCCTCGTGCATCCTCTGGAATGCAACACTTAAGCAATTTTGTGATTTAGCCTACATTTCTCCGTTTTTTACTTGGCCTGAAGCCGGATCTAATCGGTTGTGTTTTCCCAGGTTCATTTAGTTGGACTTGACATCTTCAATCAGAAGAAGTATGAAGATCTGTGCCCATCTACCCACAACATGGAGGTCCCAAATGTCACGAGGAAAGATTACCAGGTAAGATAACCCTTTTTGCATCTTGATATAACCTGGTGGCCCCAAAGTGTATAAAGCATTTATGATGTGTGCTGGATATTCTGTCCTTTTGAAACACATTGCAACTGGAAGCCAATAACTGTTGTCATTTGGTGTTTTGGCATTTTTTTTAATTAAGAAAACAAGTGGATCCATTTCCCTTGATGTTTGGCATTTAAATGACTAATCCAAATGACAGTGTGGTGCTAGAAAACGCCTTTTTGTTATTGTTAAACAGGTGTGTCACATGCTTCAGAGCTGAGCTGTCTCCGCAGTTGTCGTTGAAGCATTTACAGGTTTCAAACTGGTTAAACAGTGTTTGAACATGTGTGCTTATCCATCCTAGTTTGAGGGCTGTTTTGTGATTAGAATTTCTCTAAAACGCAAGAAAACAATAGTTTAATTATTAGTGGGAACATAGGGAGAGCAGATTTGTTTAGCTGGATCTTGCTCTATTGTTCTATGTGGCAAAAATATTCTTATATTTATCATTTCATTTCAAACCTTTATTTAACCAGATTGGTCATAGATCTCTTTTTCAAGGGAGACCTGTATCTTATATTTATAATAGGAACACTTGGTAATAATAGACAGTAGGTATGTGTATGAGCTATCATATTTACACATTTAAGAATGAGGGGGAAAAACATTGAACAAGCAAGTCACCACAATTCATAATTAAGTCTAACAATAATAATTTCAGGAATTGCGTTATGTGATAAATGAAAAATCAGGACTTATGTTTTCACAAGTCATTCAAACTTGTGAAATTTACTTTTATCTTCAGTGTACCAAAATAAACTCCTTACAATCCCAAGAATCTTTGCAGCATGCCATGGAGTCTCATAAATCAGTCCTTTGGAGGATAAAGTTTACCAATCCAATGTTCCCCAGGGGCTCAATTACATATTTTAGATTTTAATGGCTAGTATACTTTAAATCCAATATTTATAAAAATAAATGCTTAATGAGCATTGGTGACTTTTTGTGGCGGCACCACGGATTAGAACACGCTCTGTTTGGACCACTAACATGGCCCAGTCCCCTACATTTAAGTGTCCTTAACATCTTTCAATCCGTTTGTTGCCTTTGCCACTCTCCTATTGGCCTGTTCTTCTAGGACTTTGTTGACACTGGTTATGAATTGTTTATCAGAAAAAAACGTTTCAACATCTAAAACCATAAAGAATTAACGGTTGACTTTTTCTGTTCTTTTTCTGATGGCATGTTTAGTTTTTGGATCTGGATTCTGGTTACCTGAGCCTTTTGGAAGACAATGGAACAACCAGAGAGGACCTCAAACTACTAGAAAATGAAATTGGCAAAGAAATCAAAACGAAGTTCGAAAACGGAGAGTCTTTTGTGGTGAGTTAATGTGGATTGTTGTTTTTTTACTGGTAGTGGCTATACTGTGAACAACTATACCAATTATGAAATATGTTGATTTCAAATTAGTCATAGAGTAAATATCTTTACAAATGTGCTATACTAAATGAACCGTAAGCAGTGTCTCAGAGCTGTCCGTGTAGTACCACATTTTCTTTGCTTAATGCAGCGTTTCACAAGTTAATCTCTAATAATGACTTCATTCATGGTTTTGTTATTTTTATGAACACAGTGTTGACAACTTTACATTCTTGTTTTTATTTGTAGGTTAAACTAAAAGATACAAAGCTGTGACAGTTTACCCTATTGCTGTATCAGATTTATCTTTTTTTTTAAGTTCTTAGCACTGAAGCAGCAAAACAAATTATTTTTGTACTATTTCAACAATTAGACAGTTTATACATCCAAAAAACAAACATAATAAGTAGAAGCGGAAGAGCAGAAAGCAGCTTCTACAGAGGTAACCCTCCCGTTAGTCATCCAGGATGAAGTACAAACAGAATGCTTCTCTACTTGTATCTCTAGCTAATTGACTGCTAATGTGTATTATAGTTGTTTGTATTGTATATATATTTTTTTGCTGCATTTTGAAGTTTCCTGATCTTATTTTTGTCTCCTCCCTTTTCAGGTCACTGTGCTGAAGGCTTGTGGTGAAGAACAAGTAGTTGCCACTAAGGTTAATAATTAAAGCGTCCTGGGCACTGCTGGAGACCTCGCACCCCTCATCTCCAGTGTGATTTTTGAAGCCTCACCAAAGCTACTGGCCGTGTCTCCATATCACAACTAGTTCTCCTGATGGGCAACTCAAATCTGGAGACTGGACTGGAGACGCTTTTTCAACTTTACCTTGGGGTCCAGGCTGACTGGCATTATGTTTAATCAACGAAATTATCCGCCTGTAGCCACCCTCTCTGCAATGGCTACACATATTATTCGAGGAATTCCTGTCAACATTCCAGTACTTTTTTTTTTTTTTTTGAGTATGGGACCTTTTTTTTCTGTATGCATTACTTTTTAATTCCCTCTTTTTTCTTTCTCTGAGCTTTTGAGTTGGCTGTGAGCATGTAATTTAGAGCTTGTTTACAGTTGAGTTACCCTGCTTTCTCCCCTTAGACGTTTTTTTATCTCTGCAGGCTGACTGCACCTCAAGCGATCTCCATCTCTGTTTGGTTGAACTGCATTGATGGCCGGAATATTCTGCCTTTGACAATTAAACATATGCATGCACAAAAATTGACTTGTATACAGCTAGCAGCTATGAATAATGTAAAGCGCAACATCTTTTTCTCATCTCATCTCGACTTCAAAATAATCCCAAGATCTCTCCTGCATCTTTCCTGGTCTAAACAGGACTGGTCTTTTGTAGCATTGATCTCTGGTGTTGTTGGGTGTGGAGATTTACTTTTTTCCCCTTCTATGCCACGAAACTTTTTTCTTTCACATGAGGCCTTTCCGAGCTTACACGTATAGAAATTGATTTTGGAAGAACAAAACACTGAAACCCTTTAGTATTGGTAACATAAAGCTAAAATTAAACCTTGGCACACAATATTGGAAATAAAGTAAAAAAATAAAACATATTTCAAATTGAATAATATGTAGCCAAATGAAGATGGTATTTCTGCTGTTATTATTTTGGTTTTGGTAAACATCTGGACCCAAGACGTACTGTAATACACACAGAACATAATGTACACAACATGAAAACTGACTGTTACCATTGGGCTGTATTTTGTGTTGCGGGTGAGGAAAGCAGTTATAGAAAGAACATTTGGGAGTTGTAGGTCTGTTTGCAGTTTAACAGGATTTTTAAGCATTTTGTGCAGAGTTAACACTTTGTACAGAGTGTGGCTCAAATATTTTTTTGAAATAAAAATACCAATATGCTGAATGGTTTTCTATGTTTACATCAACAGACAACAGCTGTCTTGAGTTAACATGCAGGTGGTCGGGTATCCTTTACTTCCTTCCATACATTTACAAACTACCTTTAATTTAATGGCAATATATCATAGAATGTATTGTTTCTGGCATGAGGGGCTGATTCTAGTTAAGATTTCTAAGAGTGCTGTTTCTATTTTTTTTTTTTTACACACAACCTGTCATTCAGCTGTGGAAATGACTGATTTAATAATACATTTATTTATATAGGCACATTTCAAAACTCAAGGTCGCTTGCCACTGGTCACTGCCACCCTTTTTAGAAACTCTTATCTGAGTATACACCTTCAAGATAACCAGATTAGTTCATGGATGTAATCACAGTGCACTAAATGTGATATTGCCATTTGGAAGATATTCTGTGCAGCTTTCAAGTTCTCCTTTGTACAACAGCAGCTGATCTGACTAAGTCTTTTTTACTTATATTAAGTAGAAGTATTAAGTACACAATATTTAGTTGTGTATTAGATTCTATATTGATTTGGTTTCTCTACATTACATATTTTTTTCATTTATGTTTCAGAGCTTTGGCATCATAACAGTAGCTTCCAACTCAGACTATTTTTTTTCTTTCACTTATGGCACAAACCAGCTCAACAATAGTACCTTCAACTGCAGGGACCAAAGGTGGAAGCCACTCGATTCATGTAATATTGATTCATTTTGCATCGAGAATGTGTCTTTTAAGCTGGAGAAAAAGGCATTTGACCAGGAAAATTACGCTCTAAAGGTGGAAGTATAATGTATATCACTTGAAGAACCGGCTTGCCTTCTCAAGCACATAAATCTCGACTTCTGTGTGTAATGCCTCAACTCGATTTGTAATAGGAGTATTTATCCCTCAGAGGGTGTGTCAAAGTATAACCTGTTTTATGCAAATTGCAGGAAATGCTGCCATAAAATACAGCTTTTTAAAAGTTGTCCTCCAGTGAGTAAATACACACTTTGGGAGTGTGCTCTGCTCTCGTTTTATTTTTGGTTGCAATCCTGCCATTGTGCCTGTGAAAACCAGATGTAGTTTCTAGTTTACTGCATCTTTACATACATGGCCAGAATTCCATAAGCATCGAAATCCTAATATGCAATCGGAAGTAAAATGTAATAATTGTGGTATGAAGTTCAGAACCATTCTTTCTCCACCTCAACAGTCTTAACAGAAGATGAGTGTATATCATCTTCTGTTAAGACAGTTGAGGTGGAGAAAGAATGGTAATACACTGTATTCCTTAAGCAATATTTGCTGTTACATGTGCCTAAAGACAAGGTCACATGCAAGGAAAATTGCCTCCTTTTTAACTTTGATTCCCTCCAATTCTTAAGATGATCTGACTCTGATGTGTATCACTAACTACCACACTTCTCGACAATGATCCTCTACCTTTAAGTGTATCTCACATTGAGACAGGTTACAGGAATGACTTATGAGTCCTGTTGGGGAAATGTTAAGGGAGTAGTCCTGTCATTAATTACTAGGATCAAACTGTCATAATGTCCGATTTTCGTTGTGATAGGAAACATATGGTAACAGTGTCCAAAGTGAGGATAATAAAATGAAATAGATGTTATTTGAATTGATTTATCTCACGTGTCTGTACCAATCTGGTATCGGACAATTGTACATTTGCTAATGAAGCCCAATGCATTTTTATCAATAAATGTGTTTTTACTATGATTTGACCTGTATTGAACAAAACTGGTTCCTTTGTATGTAAAGACCACGGTACAGTGATAAAACAGGGATTAAGTGAATTGCTTTTGCAATTTATTTTCTTGGTTTATGGTGAGGATAGGGTTTTTAGGGTAGGCCCTATTCCCCCAAGTTTGGCACAGGTTTCTTTCTTGCTTTACATTTGGTATCCAAACTGTTCTTAGGGGAAGCCTGACCTTGAACCTTTTCTAAAACATGAACCTACATGGGGTTCCTCCATTCTAACCATGCTGTCTTCAAAATCCAAACTATTTGTGTTTTTTGGCAAAAATAAAGATATGCAGATGTTACGGGTTTCTCCCATAATATCCAAAGTTATTAATGGCTCAATGTAACACAAAACAAAATAATGTTTCTAGTTTTGGATTACACTATGGACACAATAACATGACCATTGAGCACAAAATGAGATTACAGTAAACATGTGACCACATTTCATAAACAAAATCAGTGTGGGTCACTTGGTGTTGACCTTACATTTCGCTATAACAAAACTGGATCTGTATTGCTGTCTGCATTTTTACAAACAGATGGACACAAAGAAAAGACACTATAACGACAAGATCAACATATT
Organism: Trematomus bernacchii; assembly: GCF_902827165.1. Classification (NCBI taxonomy): domain Eukaryota; kingdom Metazoa; phylum Chordata; class Actinopteri; order Perciformes; family Nototheniidae; genus Trematomus; species Trematomus bernacchii. Next base: position 1,539,405 of record NW_022987723.1, read on the forward strand.
GAAAAAATAGAACTGCCTGCTTATACATTAATATACATTCAGCCTAACAGATAATATATCATGTTACAATTAAACGTTTGGATTTATTCTTTATTTAAAGTCTGAAACAAATAGTTCACAATTAATATTTAAATCAATATTTTATATAAAGTTCCATGACCGACTTCAATGAAGTGAAAATTCTCTGTTTTTACTGCATTTTTCTTTTTACAATTATTGACGCATGCGCAAAGAGCCGCTACCCAGCTGCAGATTGGCTAATAGCCAAGTAGCCTACGTTTGAATAGCTCATGGTTGGTTGGTTCTCAAGCCTATTTCAGGCCTATTTCTTTTAAGAATATAGTTACTAAACTCACCATTTATGATATGACTTGCTTTATGTCTTAGGAAAAAGAACTGACATGAAAAACCTCAGTTCCCACCAACTTATTTTATATATATAAAATATATTTATGTTATAAACCAAACTGCTGGTAATATTAATACGATTTAACGTGGACTGTTCACCAGGACCAAACGGCTAAGGTTAACTAGCTTGTCAGCAAATACATAATTAAATTAGTTCCCCGATAAAGGACAGACTTTCAGGATCCCTAGCATCTTCTAGGAGGGGATTACCAAACATGAAAGCAGCAGGACAACGCGGTGAAACTAAGCAAACATTGCTAACGTTACCCACCTATCATTGAAAACAAACCGGGACATAAGCAGAAAGTACAACAGCATATTGAGGAGAACAGGTATGTGCTCAAATATGTTTGTCACCTATGCAAAACTCTGGGAAATATTAACAAAGTAATAGCTCTACTATTTCCCCCGTATCAACGCCACTGTTTTTGACTGGGCTACCCTTTGGATTGCTGCTATATTTCCAGCTGCCTGGCTCAACCAATTTCACACTAAAAATATAAAATATTAAGATCCAGGCTTCAATTAGGACAGAGTCAGAATTCCAGATTTGTAATGACCCTTTAGTGAATATGTTTCTGTACCTAAGGTTGCATTAACCAAAATAAAGCCTATGCCGTTTAATTATCAGTGTGGTGGAGCATAGTTTGAAGCCATGAATGTAGCTGACATTGTAGATCGATGCAATACTGTTAAATGGTCAGTAGATGGCAGTGCAGCATCACTTTGAGTTTCTCTATCTATCTATCTATCTATCTATCTATCTATCTATCTATCTATCTATCTATCTATCTATCTATCTATCTATCTATCTATCTATCTATCTATCTATCTATCTATCTATCTATCTATCTATCTAATATTTGACTAAAGACCTGTTTGAGGCTTTCTAGCAATGTTGATGCACACTATACATCTTTCAAAGCTCCATCTTTTATATAATTTCTACTGGAAAATGTACATCCTCAGGACTGCAGGTTACACACTCTTACAGTGAACAGTCTGTGTGGACCTTGCAGTTCATTAATGGCTATTGCAGGGAAACCTCTAGTTTTCTTCCCTGTGTGTTGTAGTGGGCTCTGAACTCTTTCAAGACTTGGTTTGGAGATTGAAGCAGGGATTGTGGAGGGGATTGGCAACGGTTTCATGTGCCATTCCACAATCCCTCAAATCTGTTTATCCAGACTGTGAAGCCGCTTGATTCCTGCCCGATGTTTGGAGGAGATGAACCGGTTTTGAATGATGAGATTTGATAGGCTTTCACGGTAGAGGGCTTCTCTTGTAAGTCAGGAAAAACTCTACTCAACGCACACACATATAGGCTACCTACGTCAACAGTGGGAGAGCACCAAGTGTAAAGGAGGGCCACAGTGTAACTGCAGGACATATATCTCCAAACAGCGTGAGATGGATAAGAGCAAAGATCAAAGCCTTACTCTGAGTGTGTGAGAAAGAGTTTAGAGGAAGTAATACCTTGACCTCCCTTCATCTGTTTCCTGCCAGTCTGCATTATTACTGGTCCTTTTATTCAACACTATTATACAGGATAGGTAGCACACAAAATATAATCAGCTTACATTTATTCTAATGTATCATATGTTCGACAGAGACAGAAAAAACAAATATCACTATAACTTTATCATTATTGCAGATACATTTTTTTTCGGAAACCTTTGGGATAAAAGTGATCAGTTATGCCTCTGATCAGCTATATAACTTTGCATTTAATTCTTGGCTTTATACCATAACATTGTAATGTAATTCATATAACAAATTTCTTTATGATTTCTTCACTGATTTCATTGTGTGTGCATGTACATGATTCCATGTGTGCATGAGTCCATCTGTATGATGGATGATCTTGTTCACAGTGTGGTTGTTTTGGTTGTGTGTATGTTTAAGTATGCATGTAGCCGTATAAATGTAGCTGACATATTATTTTCGGTGAGTCTACGACGCGGTGCTATGAGTGTTTTTGAAGATCAGTGGAGTTATTGAATCCAGATTTTTAGGTTAAAAAAAAATAGAGAAGATCACTTAATCTCAGCCTCTGACGAGATTTGGAGGACTGATGGAGGATAGAAGGAGGTCATTTTTCCTCCTTTCATGTGCTCAATCCTGCTGACAGTGGAGCAGCGGGGAACATATCTGTATGTGTGAGGTGCTTGTGTGTAGAATGGTGGTACAGGGAGGATAACTGAAAAATATGAATGGATGGATTTTGCAATCAGAAGTATCCAAATCAAAGTATTTTTTAGGTACAGCAGCAGTGCAACAATGTTGGTCTGTCGGTAGCTCCAGCTCTAGATTGAAATGTATTAACAACTATTTGATGGATGGCAAATGGATTTATGCACAGTAACTCATGGCCCAAAGAGGATGCATTTCAATGACCTACGGCCTATTCTCTATTTCCAACCCAAGTTTGTGGTTTTGATTGCAATATATCTGCTTCTTTAGACAGATTGTCATGTCATTTGCAACAGGCATTAATGTCCACATAACAATGAACTTTTCTAACTTTGGTGATTGAATTGACATTTTAAGGTCACACATAATATGACCATTCCTTTTGACCAAATACATGCAAAACGTTTTTACTTTCCTTTCACCCTTAACTCTTCTTTCTGATGTTGTGCAAATGAGCATATGCTCAAACATGTAATACAGTAGCTAATAGTTTGTTTAGAATTAGTAAACAAACCAACAAAATTATCAAATATTCAGTTTCTTACTCAGCCCAGGCTTCCCAGCAGTTTACAAATGTAGCCTGATTGAGTCTTAAGTCAAATTGTCTATCCTCAATCTCAACAACATCAATAGTATACACATTTTGTAAATTAAGATGGCTTATTGGATTCAAGTGATTTGTTAGAATAATTGACAAATATACAACTTTAACCAAACCAGGGCCAGAAAAGTTATGTTGGAAACAACTTAGGGCCATGAGTCATCATCTCAACTTTCACTGTGGAACTACATGTTATTCAGTTCAGACTTTGTCCAAATGTTTCCTGGGAAAAGCGTGGATGTTATGCATGTCTGTCTCTGTGTGAGTCTAGTATGCGCAAATGTGTACGAGAATGTGATGAAGCCCAGCAGGGCAGGGGTGTGTTCTGTCTTCAGAAATAGTTATGATAACAGATGTGTTCATTTGATGATGGGGCTCACAGCATGTACTTTCTATTTTAGCCCACAAACTCCTGTACACTCATACTGCTGGGAAGGCCTCTTCTCTTCCCTGGAAGAATGTTTGATTGAGTTCACAGGAATCTAGACTAGACTATTGCTTTCTTTTTTGTTATTGTATTTTGTTTTACTGAACAAAATATTGCTTGTGTTGCTCGTCTTCAGTAGAACTACTTGAATGATTGTACATTCATTGCATCATTGGAAGTACTCGGCTCGTGCTCTCACAAACCAGACTTTTAAAGTTTCTATTCTTTGTATGCTTGTGAGAAAACCGTTGTTTTAACACAAGATGTTTAACTTTAGGCCAATTGTTTATAAGACATCTATAAAAGGATATTGGGTCAGTGAAGCAGCAAAAGTACAGTGTTGTACCATTTACTGTAATCATAGAGAAATGGGAACAACTATTTAAAAAAAAGTGCATCAAACAATTTCAGGACATTAGTGAGAGACAATTATAGATCATCAACTTACACTCAACTCTGTTACAAACTGATACCTTTATACAATGTATATTATAGGTATGATATACAGTACCAGTCAAAAGTTTGGACACACCTTCTCATTCGTAGGTTTTGATTTCTTTTAATTATTTTTTACATTGTAGATTAATACTGAAGACATCAAGACTATGAAAGAACACATATGGAATTATCTAGTAAACAAAAAAGTGTTCAAAGTCGATTCCATATGTGTTCTTTTATAGTTTTGATGTCTTCAGTATTAATCTACAATGTAAAAAATAATTAAAATAAATTAAAACCTTCGAATGAGAAGGTGTGTCCAAACTTTTGACTGGTACTGTATAAACTTCTGACCAACATTACACTATAAATTAAAACAATATAACTAAGTCCATACCCAGTCACGTTAAATGAGAGTTTAAATCAACATATAAGAAGTGCAATACATCAGAATGGCGATGGAGCTTCTGTTCTCCTGGCCAGCCTCTCTGGATGAATGGTGTTTTACATTCAGGATGTTGCCTCCAACAGACCTCTGCTCCACTGTAGTGTTGTTTCTGGCCACCTGCTCCCCTCTGGCAAGGCTTTGAACTTCCTTGTGTGTGTGACCTACAAAGTATGCGTGTATATTTGTAAAGGCAGTTAGTAGACCAGTAGTTGGAATGTTGAAAGGTTGTGTCCAACATCTGGAGTTTGACTCTGTAGCAGGAGGTGAGGCTGTGAAGAAGAGCTGATGGGAGGTGGGTTGGGCTGGACGAATATTCAAACCAGATGCGGGTAGCTTCTCATAGTTGAGAGATAAAAACACTAGTTTTTGAACTTTAATAAGTACATTTTTATAAACCCTTTTTTGGGTCATTAGTCACTCATTCAGGACCAAAAATGATTCGATCTTTACATATCTCATTAACAAGATTCAGTACAATCTTAAAATCAGTATATTTAATGGGAAAGTAATTCTACTCTGAATTCCTGACTTTTTTTTTTAATGCATTTGGCTATGCCTGTTTTTGTCTACCGGAAATGATTTGATGATCACAAAATAAGCACAAAGATACTCAAAATGACCTCCAAAAGATGCAAACGGTTTGAAAGAGAAGAAATACGACTACAAAGAAGCATAACATGTCCACAAAGATAAGGAAAATAAGTACATAGAGATGGGAAATGACTGCAAAGATGGCCAAAACCAAACTAGCTACAGTACAAAGAAATGCAAAATGGCTAGAAAAACCACAAAGAAGAACACGATAAGACATTACATAAAACAAACAAATGCAAAAAGGCTTCTCCAGTAGGGTTTCATTTATACCTCTGAATCATTATTGCCAAGAACCCAGGATTACAATTTGAGACTTTTCACATGGTAAAAAGGAATAATGATAATGTAATGACTTTCAGCTACATGAGGATTGATGCTAATATGTCCACGGTCAGTAAGGCTTGTCTGGGGTAATTTGAAGTTTGTCTTAATTCTCATGCGGATGTTATTGGGGTAGAACTGGAGGTTTGGGGAGTGGTGGAGGAATGCTGAGGCGTTGCTATCTTTCTGATGAACAGGTGTCTGTCTGTTTCCTCCCACTCCCATTGATTTCCAGGACATAGCTTGACCCAATAGACTTTTGACCACTGGAAATGTTGAAGAAGAAGAAGAAAAGAAACAATACTTGTGTGTTTGTTTTTCAATGGTCCGGGGGTGGATGTGGGTTTCTAACTTGTCAAGTTAGTCCCCCAAGACATTCAGTGAAGGAAACTGCACATTTTAGGTTCTTAATCATGCATTCATCTCTAAATAAATATTAGAACAATAAACACTGCTCACAGACATTTTTATTATAATATTCATAATGACTCATATTTGTATATATGTAAACAGCTTCACTTAATGCTATTGTTGACATGTTATTACTTCCTGTTTCTTACATTCTTTATTTATATATTTTCCTATTTGTCTTTGTATGAACTTTTACTTGTTTTTCAACTGATTCCTGTTGCTGCTTTAACATCTGAATTTCCCTATTCGGGGAAACAAAAAACGTTTATCTTATCTTATCTACCGGCTGGATTACTGTAACTCTCTCTACATGGGGGTCAGTGGGTCCTGCCTCGCTCGTCTGCAGCGGGTGCAAAATGCCGCAGCAAGGCTTTTAACTGGCACACGGAAATATGACCACATTTCCCCCATTTTGGCTTCGCTCCATTGGCTGCCAATACATTTTAGGATTCATTTCAAAATCCTTTTATTTGCTTTTAAATCCCTAAATGGCATGACCCCACCATATCTTTCTGAGCTGCTACACCCTTACACGCCCAACCGCCATCTCAGGTCAGCGGATCAGCTGCTCCTGAATGTGCCCAGAACCAGGTCAAAGCTCAGAGGGGGCCGTTGCTTCTCTGTAGCGGCTCCCACACTGTGGAACGATCTGCCCCTGCACATCAGACAGGCCTCCACACTGTCTGCTTTTAAATCGCTTCTTAAAACCCACCTTTTCTCCTTAGCGTATTAACATCTTTTAGAGCGTTGCTTTTAAATTGTCTATTGTTTTTACTTGTACTTGTTTTATGGTGTGTACAGCATTTATTTGCCTGTGCAGCACTTTGGTCTGGAGGTTTAAAGTGCTCTATAAATAAAGCTGTATTGTATCTTCTTAGACACAGAAAAACTGAAATAGTGTTGGCAGCTCTGACAAGGCCTTGACTCTGCCCTCTAGCTCTGATTCCAATGCATAATATTGAGTTTTATATTTGTAAGATACAAAATAAAATGATTTATATGTTCTTGAGATAGCTTCACTTCTAGAGTATGTGTGTGTGTGATTGTGGATCCCACATAAACAACAACTGTCCCCCTCAAACATTCCCAAGGACATCCAGAGGGACAGTATTTGCCTGTGTGGCGTGCATCGCTTCTTTTCCCAGCGTCCCCATTTCCTGCAGGCTGTTTGTGGAACAGCTCGCTCATGTTTGGTCTCGACTCTGAAGAGAGAATGCCTTGAGTAAAAACAAGTGTGCTGCTGAGGCGGAGGTCCTCTCTCTCTTTGTGGAAGTGAAACAACAGTGACTAACTTGTATTGACACACACTTTAAATAATCCCCAGCTTTGTGAACTTAAACTATAAAGAATTATGATGAAGAACCAATCAAAAATAAGTTAAAGGTCTCCTATTATACTTTCTTTTCATCAATATATTGGTACCACTTTACAATAAGACTACCCTCATAAAGGATTCATAAAGGGTTTATAATTAGGTTATGAATTAGGTTGTAAACACTTTATTAATCATTAAGAACCATTTATAAACCAGTTCTAATATAGTTTTCATACATCAACACAGGCGCACTATTTGGCAAGATGACTAAGCCTTACATTGGCTACTTAGCGAGAATCAAATCAGTGAACAACAGATACCAAGGATGCTGGCTGATGAAGAAGACGAAGTACGCTAAGTAGCCAATATAAGACTTGGCAGTACAGATAAATGTGGGCTCACTATTTGGCAAGCAACCGGTCACAGATGAAAATAAGGAGCCACTCCCCACGCCCCTCTGAGAGATATTTGGTTAGAAAGAACACAATAGCCGCGTTCACACCAAGTACTTTCCTGTACTTAGTTCCGGCACTAAGAGCCCCGGCGCTTTTAACCCCAGGGCACTTAGTACAGATCGCGTTCACACCGGAGTACTTTTCCCTGAGGGAAGATTACGCAAATGAGCCGCTGACGTCACTTCTTCTTCTTCTGCTTTGGCTTTACTGGCAGGCCACAAACCACTTCACGGCGAGTACAGTAGGTGGCGGTATGCACCTTGAAGTTGTTTGCAATCCGCTGCAAAACAAGAGAAGAAGAAGAAAAACTTCCCGCGTATACTGCGACGCCCACCCACTCGCTGTACATTAGGCGTCTGTTGTTTACCTTCCGACCTCAGACATGATGGAGATGGAGTCGACTGAAGTTGTGCTGTTTGTGCTCATGTTATACAGCTTTGTAACTGAGTTAATGCAGCCTGAGCAACTTGCGTACAATAACAAAACAAGCCGAGCACGAGTGGTGGTGGAGAACGCTTTTGGCAGACTGAAGGGCAGGTGGCGGTGCTTGATGAAAAGAAACGACTGCAAGATGGACAAGATCACATTCCAGGTGGCAGCATGTTGCATATTACATAACCTTTGTGAAAGTAATGAGTACAGGGACGAATGGACTGCCTTACCGGCGACCCAGCTTTATGAGGCATCTGAACAGCGTGTAAATTGTAAACATTTTGACAATAAAGATGATCTTTTGTACAGTGCTTTTGTTTCTCTTTTATTTTCCAGTCAAGACAGGCAACATTACAATAGTGTACAGTGTGGCAATATAATAACAATAAACTGTGCCAGGTGTGTTGTATGCACAGTAAATAGGCTCAGCAGCAAACCCACCGTTATTATTTATCTTCCTGAGACCCACTGCATCCGTCTGCCATAAACATACATGTTAGTTTCGGCCCATAGTGGACTCCATTTTGTGTTGTGTAAAATGGGGGGGGGAATTAAAAGTTTGCAAATCCCCATGTCCTCCTCAGAGGACAATCATAAAAACATTTAGTTTTAGGTCAAATAATATTTAAAATTATATAAATTATCATATTTGTGTATGTGCCCCTGCCATTCCTCCACAAGGTTGCAACATTGATGATAAATAAATGACAAAGAAAGCTTTGCCAGTTTATAACCGATGAAACATGATGGTATCAGAATAATCACTTACATGTGATGTATAGGATGCTACGGTCACTAAAGATAAAGTGTCAGGAGAAATAAGCAAGCTACAGGATCTGTTTAACAGTAAATAGAAGTTCACATTTTTAATGTAAATAAAATAGAAGTTGTACATGTAAATTAACATTATCAATATAAAATAAAGTGTCAGTTGTATCAAGACTATAATAACAGTAATAACAATAATATAAAATGAACTGGTGAGCATCTTGTCCTCCGTTTCCTGGGCCTTGGTGAACAGCACCATCTGATCCCCGTGCATCGACTCTTTCACCACGGCACGCCGGTCCTCCAACACCTGGGCGGTGTCAAAGAAATTCGCATCCCGTGTCCACTTTCCTAAGAGGGGAAAATAAGCAAGATACAAGATCTGTTTAGTCGCCATGTAGTTTTACAACATACTAGGAATGTTTTTTTGGTATTTTCACAAATAGAATTAAGGTTTCACAAATCTGAAACTGTGTTATAAAGAATGTTTAGCCTCTCTGGGATAATCCAGTCCAGATTTGATGAGTCTAGGTATAGTGGTTTTAGATCAGGACCTGGTCTAATGTGGCCAGGATGCGAAAAAGCACTAAAATCTCTCTTTTTTTGTATTTTCACAAATAGAATTTAAGGTTTCACAAATCTGAAACAGTGTTATAAAGAATGTTTGGCCTCTCTGGGATAATCCAGTCCAAATAAATCGGCTATGCAGCGATTTAAGAGGTTCAAACACGGAGGATTGTTCCTTTTTGAAGAGTGCTTCATGTATGCTTGAACTTTGTTTAATGTTGTTGAGGCAAGTTAAACATAAAATATGATGAATATTATGAAATAAACATGATTGTGAACATCAGTTCGATGCGTAACGTTCTTTCAAGACAAAGTTACAGTGTGTGTACCTTTGCGTTTGGTTGCTGGTAAGGAGGACGACCACGCGCTGTGATCTAGAATGCAAAGCTCGCTTGTTTCCAATCCCGAGAGTTGTCCATCCTCGCCTGAAACAGACGATTAGTGCCATGAGTTAGTGAAGCAAATTACAGAAACACTGCACAAGTCAAAACGTTTTCATAGCGGCCGAGAATATCTAGCTAGCTAGATGTAGCTAGCTCGGGGCTATTCGTTAGCCTATTCAGCCTAGCATGGCTAGCTTGATCTACTGAGCAAATAAAAGTACATCTGAGACCATTATTGTGCAGATTAAAACCCCAGTGCATGTAGTTGATTTTACCTTCGTCGTGGTCGTCATCGTTGGCCACTGAATCCGCCGTTTGTAGTCCTGAGTTTCTTTATTTTTAGCCGGCTGTGCACGATTCCCAGGTCGAGTGAAAGCTACTGAACTGGCTTCAGTAGCATTCCCTGGGTCGCGTCCTCGGCGTAGATCTCCAGAAGCGCCGACACCTCCTCATCATTTCTTGATGCTTGCCATAACTGCTTTCAAAAACAAACCCAACGTTTGTAGCGAGGAAAAACAATGGCGTCTCCACACAACATTTTCACAGTTGTACGGGCGTGGTTTGCAATTCGCCCAGCCAATCAGCACTGGGGCACTTTTGGGGCACTTTTCACCCACAGAAAAGTACGCTCTCCCAGCGGGCTCTAAAAATGGGGGTAAAAGTACCCGAGATTAAGTACGATTTTTGGTGTGAACGCGACATAAGGGGTACTCACGGAACTAAACGCGAAAAGTACGGTGAAAAGTACTCCGGTGTGAACGCGGCTATTGGTGCTCTAGGAGGAGATTCAGGTGATAAGGGGGGGGGGGGGGTACCTTGGTTGCTGATTGGCTAATGGTTACACAAGTCAAAACATCGTTATGACATCATAAAGTGGGCAAAATCTGATCAGCTCATTTTCAGACAGGTTTTTATATAAATGGATCAGGACAAAAAGAGAGAGAATCTTTTTTCCTGAAACTTTCAGAATCTCTTTACACAGAGGGGACACATGTTGATGTAGAAGAGACATGAACAAGTGGATTTTGCATAATAGGTGACCTTTAAAGATACTTCATAAACAGACACACAACTGCTAGGATGTTTGTGATATTTTGGTGTGTTTATCAAGACGACCGAGAATGATCAATGGTTATGGAGTGGTTTCTGTGTGTGTAGCTAATGATATTAATGAGCATCTTTTGAAGAAGTGTATTAGACAAAAATCACCAAACTACGGTCATTTTAAGTTTAAGTTTTATCTTAGGCCCCGCTTTGTGTGTGAGAGAGTTGAATGAGTGTGTAATGTGGTACATATGTTCTGTGGTTCTGCGTGTTTGTGGATCAAGGACTGGGAGCGCTTGGGAAAACAACGTTACCCAGAGTACAGTTCCCCTGGATCACAGGTTAGAGCCCCAGGAGGGTGTGGGATAGGCTGAGGGAGTGGATAGACCTGACAGGGACTCTGTGTGTGTGTGTGTGTGTGTGTGTGTGTGTGTGTGTGTGTGTGTGTGTGTGTGTGTGTGTGTGTGTGTGTGTGTGTGTGTGTGTGTGTGTGTGTGTGTGTGTGTGTGTGTGTGTGTGTGTGTGTGTGTGTGTGTGGGTGTGTGTGTGTGTGTGTGTGTGTGTGTGTGTGTGTGTGTGTGTGTGTGTGTGTGTGTGTGTGTGTGTGTGTGTGTGTGTGTGTGTGTGTGTGTGTGTGTGTGTGTGTGTGTGTGTGTGTGTGTGTGTGTGTGTGTGTGTGTGTGTGTGTGTGTGTGTGTGTGTGTGTGTGTGTGTGTGTGTGTGTGTGTGTCCCAAAATGAGCGGGAGGAAGAGACTGACACAAGTGACATCATCTCAAAGCTGTAATCACCTCTGACGTTCCTATTTTTTCCACATGTTTTGTCACAATTAAGACCATATGTGGTACAAAGGAGTCACAATAACAACTCTCGGACCAATGTTGTACATTTCAGGATGTTACTCTTAGCATCATAGCAGGTTCAAAAGGTGATTAATGATGATGGACATGCAGTGCATTTTCCATACAGCAGGTGGTGCCACAATGTCTAACAAGTGGAACATAAAACATGACTTCTATTTTAAAGAAGCTTTTTTTACTTTCAGCAACATGACACAGATAATTCTTTTGTTGACAAATCACAAATCCTCCTGACTTAATACCTTATTTTCTTTCAGCAAATGTATCCTCCTTAGGTGATAAAATGGTCATATAATGCCACAAACGTGTGCAGTTATCTCTAACATATGTTGCAATAAAATAAAACTCCAAGCAAAACTATGGAATTTACCACATTCCTCTAAGCTAATTTATCTGCTTCTATTTTGCCTTTTAGTTTCAGTTCTGTTTTTTATCACCGGACATGATGTTGATACTCCCCGTCTCCTTTTTGTCATTATCTTGTTTTTTTCTCCAGACCTTCTAGTAACATTACAACTCTTCACATCTGGGCAGCACCTGTCATGGTGAGAAGTCTGTTTTCCCATGAGGCTTCAGTCTCTGAAGTTTAAAACACCAGCCATTTAATACGTATCAATATTTACCTTCATGAGTTATGATGTAGTCGTTCTATCCTTTGAGCTGTGGTTTCACAAAGCCTTCTTCATCTATAATGAGAACATTGAGTTCAGTACAGTGTGCACGCATACTGTATTGATAACATAAATGATATGAAGACAACAACAAATGAACAATTTGAAGATTAAGAAAGTTAGTAAGAATATCAGGTTTTACAGTTAAGCAGCAACTTAAAGGTGGGGTAGGTAAGTTTGAGAAACCGGCTCGAGATACACTTTTTGTTATATTCCATGGAATGCTCTTAACATCCCGATAGCAATGAATATCTTACGTGCTTTGACAAAAAATCCATCTGTGGAAGCCGTAGTACTGTAAAAAGCACGACCAATCATCTGAGCCGGCCCGGCTAAAATAACTGGATGGCCTACCTGCCTGTCAGCCTTCCATCTGTGCACAAACTTATCTCGTGCCCTTATTGGTCATGTGCGCGTTCGTGTGTGTTGGAGGAGGGGCTCTGTAAGGAAGTGGCATATTTGTTCCGGCTGTGTATTTTCAAATTCTAGCGCACTCGAGCTGGTTTCTCCAAAATCACCTACCCCACCTTTAATAATAATAATAATAAGTTCATCTTTATTTTTAACTAGTTTCAATAATATGAAACCCCTAGTGAAAGGAATAACTCCATTATCCATGTCTTTTTGAAATTCTAATCACTTTTGCAAAAATTAAACAATTTTGTGACCTGAAAACTCTATAGTTAGGTAGTGATTAGTTTAGCCACAACAAATACTTGGTTGAAGTATGTACATGTTTATCCATGGCTGAAAGGAATCACTGTGTTGGCTGTCGGCACGAAATAAGAGTTGTCCCGTGAAAGTCTACTTTTGTTAGTCCCGTTTGTCTCCATGCAGACACTGTGGCAATAGACAAGTCACATTTCTAATGACCACAAGAGGGCTTTGGCACCTGAGTGTAAACAAACAGTATGCCCCACAGTTTCTGGAATATTCCTGTCTAACTCCCAAGCTTGGTGTTTCATGTTTAAATGTGGCTTCTATAGGTTTCGAAATCCTGCATCAGATGTATAGAACATTTAAAAAACAGTTACATTAGCTCAAAACCAACGAGAGGATATTTAGTTCCCTGTGTGTTATGGCTGTGAGACAACATACCCTCTGCTGTGTTTGTGCCTCTGAGCAGCTCACTGGGGAGAGGCTGGCACCTTCTTCTGTGCCGAGGTGAGAACAGTGCCAGGAGCTTTGATACAAAATGGAAACTGGTCTGCAAGGACTAAATGGGCAGACCTAAAGAAGATTGTGCACGTAACAAATTGTAGAATTCATGGCAAAAACATCATAATATAGTTGTTTTAGGTCCTGTAAAGCCTTCAAAATGTTTGATATAATTGATTTGAGCACTTCAGTATTTGGATTTTCCAACCTGTAGCCTGAAGGATTTTTAGTCTTCCATTATAAAAACCATTCACAATGCTTACTGTAATCTTCTGCATTACGATTGCTTGCAGGGATTGTCAATGGCATCCTGATTCACTTACCTTTCATTTCCCTCTCCACAGACTACTTTCTGTGTGCAAATACAATAATGACTGCGTTACAATGCGTATATGAGTATTGGCTGAAGTCTGTGTGTTATTGGATCATCCCCACAGCTGCCCTGAATCATTGTTTCTAAAGCCTGTTGCCGTGGCAGCGAGACGACTAAGGGATCTGACCAAAATACACACATAAATTTGCACTTAAAAGGAAAGTGCCCTTTGCCTCTTTTTGTGTGCGTGTGTGTTCACAAACCTACCTTAAAATATCATCTCCTTCCTGTGTCCTTCAGGGCAAGTGATGTTGTTCTGAAACAGTGGTTGACTGGGACCAAAAGTCAAATATAATGTCTGTGTGGCTGTCAAAAAAAGTTCACATTTTCATCCTGAAAGCAGAAGATCTTGTAAATCTTGATAATCCTTACAATGTTAGTCCTGGTTGAGGACTCAGTGATCCAGTGTTTTTTGTTTTTTGCACCTCTGAGTTGTAAGACTCACAAGGAACAGAAGCACTTCGGAATTACTTTTTTAGACATATAAAATCTCTTGAACGTTTGCTTAAACTGTGTTTGGATTCATACAAAAAAGGTCCTTCTTAATCATTATCTTTGACCGTATCTGTATTTTTCTCTTATTTTGCTTTGTTTGGGATGTTTTCAGGCGTGAAAAATAGCTTTTTATAGCTAATAAACAGCTATTTCAATACATTTAGGATCTTCTATATTCAAAATCTGTCCTCTCTGGAGGTACATTTGAAGAATTATTGCTAATGCTGCTCCCTCTCCATTCTTCACTCACACTCTCCAGCACAGCTGCTGGCTCCCGAGCTTCAGTCGGCCAACTTTAAATGCAGTGCGTTTTATAAATGGCAACCAACAGTTTATCTACTTTAAAGTTATTATAAAATGGAAGTTAAAGGCAAGGCAGTAAGAAAGAGCAAAACAGTTCCCAGGAAAGTGAAATACAGCCTGAAGAATAACGGCTCTTTTGTGATCTTGATTCTCCTATAGCTGTCATCTTCTACTTCAACAGTAGTTTATTAAGATCTCAAGTCCAACAAAGCAGACCCTAAATTGAATTTAGCGACTGAGCGTGAGAGAGAAGACCATGTAGCAGACAATGTAAGGGATTTTACCACGGAATGATAAAATGAGGATGAAAGCAAGCACTGAGATCTGGGAGCGTGTTTGGGAAATGTTAGGGGCTTTCTGATGTGTGAGAGACCTAATTGAGTTAACAGACATTAAGCAGGTCACAACTAGAACATGTACAATAAGTCATACCCCCTTCAGTGGAGGAATGCTGTCCTCGAGACATGCAGTGCTTGTTTGATTCCATTTCAGCTAACTTGAAAAAATGTTACGCTCAATGGTACAACTGGTTGCAAAACATGCCTCTTGGCAGCAACATTTCTCACTAGGGAAGAATAATGGTTAACTGTGAATAGACTCTTCCTTCCAGCTCTATCTGTTATTGAGAACTTCTTTGGATCACAACACACAATACATTATTTAGTTGAACCTCTAAACAAACTATTAGGGGAAGTCCTAATTTTAGTTTATATAATAACTGTTGTTAGCAACACATTTTAGCAAAACCTGAATCTTCATTAATTGTATATTTGATCTTTTTCTTGACAGTAGGGGTCAGTGCAACTAGCCGTAATCACAACAATGACACATTCTCACCTTAAGAAGTTGATGTGGAAAACTTGTAACCAAACACTTAAAGGTGGGGTAGGTAAGTTTGAGAAACCGGCTCGAGATCGCTAGAATTTGAAAATACACAACCGGAGAAAATCTGCCACTTCCTTACAGAGCCCCTCCTCCAACACACACGAACGCGCACATGACCAATGAGGGCACGAGATAAGTTTGTGCACAGATGGAAGGCTGACAGGCAGGTCGGCCATCCAGTTATTTTAGCCGGGCCGGCTAAAATGATTGGTCGTGCTTTTTACAGTACTACGGCTTCCACAGATGACATTTTTTTATGGATTTTTTGTCAAAGCACTTAAGATATTCATTGCTATCGGGATGTTAAGAGCATTCCATGGAATATAACAAAAAGTGTATCTCGAGCCGGTTTCTCAAACTTACCTACCCCACCTTTAATTCCTGATTTATAAATTCAACTTTTAAGCACACAAACAAAACCACAATAAGGCCGAGGAGTAAGTGCTTGGTTACAGACCATCACTAATATGAAAAACAGGCCTCTTTGGAAAAACATAATGTTGCACAGAGTCATGATTTGGAGCTGAGAGTAATTCCAAACAGAGCACAAGTTGCAGGAATTTATTGTGGAGCAGTGCTATCGCTCTGTGTGTGTTTGTGCAACAGGGTTGAGTGTGTGTGGGTGCTTATCTTGCTCACTATGAACATAACACTGACATCCAAAACATGTTTTCACTACTGTGTACACCACACACACACACACACACACACACACACACACACACACACACACACACACACACACACACACACACACACACACAGGTTGCCGGTGAGATCATAGGATCCACCAGTGGTCTTGCTTACTTTGGCCCCTGTGTCTCTTTTCCTTGCTATCCCTCCATCCATCCCTTTCACTTTGTTTTCCATCTCTCGGTCCATCCTCTCTCCTTACCCAAACTTCTGGCTGTCTTTTATACGCGATCAAAGGCTG
The DNA here is from genome assembly GCF_902827165.1 of Trematomus bernacchii. Lineage (NCBI taxonomy): Eukaryota > Metazoa > Chordata > Actinopteri > Perciformes > Nototheniidae > Trematomus > Trematomus bernacchii. The sequence goes on from NW_022987723.1 coordinate 1,555,885, forward strand.
AGCCCCTCCCTGTGCACACTCATTTTCATCATACCACAACACAACTATGTGCAGCACTCTCCAAACTCCCTGCCTGTCTGTCATGACATACGCTGCTGCTCATAACCAATTGCCCCTTGCAGGATTAATAAAGTTGTTGATTGATTGATTGATTCACACACAAACAAACACACAGTGCATGCAAAGATACTTCATTTGCTCTTTAAGCGGATTTTCAGTCATTTGCATAGCGAATATTTGTAATTAAATGCACTTATATATACGCACACAGTTTAGAGGGTGTGTCTGGTCGTGGGGTTATAGTTGGTCCAAATCTATACCTTGCTTTTGATCAGCAGACAGACCGATGACTCCCTGGAGACTGAAGACTGTCTACCATCCTTTTCTTCAAATTCTTTCCTTCTTTTTCACTTTCTCTCCATAGTTAGCCCTGGGCTTAGACCAACCTCTGGCTTGCTCTATAAAAACAGAACCTTTTGGGTATTTAAATCCTCACCATCTGTTCGGCAAGCCCTCCAAACTTTTCATCACTCACAATCCGCGCTGCTCTCAGTCAGTCATACCTATGACAGTATATCCATCTTAAAACTTGTTTACTACTGAGACCACAGCAGCTGTATTCATTTAAATGTGGATTGCACAATACTGCAGGAGCGTTGATGCTAATGGTTATCCTCCCAGCACTGCACGCCCCAAATGAGCCAATATACAGTTGCTTTAAAGGGTCACATTACTGGTGCAGCAATTTCACTCAAACAAAAACAGCAAGGTGGAATGCACAACATCCGAGCTAACTCTGAATTCCAGCGTTTACAGAAGACTGCATACATAATTTGTGATGTAATGTCAGAGGTGATTTTTTAAAATGCATCACTTGACTTTGTGCAAGTGAAACTGGTCTATAATTGTTACAAACACACATGTTTTACAGCCTGCAAGTTTACTGCGTGGGTTGAGTCTTTTTGCACTCGTACAATTTCAGTCGCTTACAGACTTTTTCTCTGTGAAAAAGCTCTTTACCACTCTTGCATACTATCCTCCCAGCACTAAATATCAGACAAAGTGAGAGACTTCATCGTAAACACAGTGGAGCATAAGCCACCCAAAAAGACAAATATTTTTCCTCAACATTTGGTAGAAACCAAAAACAACAAATGGATGTTAATAATAATTTTCCATGTCTTAAAACATTTAAAAGATTGACCATATTCTTTTCTAAAAGTGTGCTTAGTACAGTTCATTGTGTCATCTTGGGGGGGCTGCAGAGTGTTATTTCATCTTAGCAAGAGGAATACTGCCGTTCCATCCCCAGTTTAAATAAACCAACCGTTCTAATCAGATCTCAGCAGTGACGCAGGCAGGTATTTGCACATTCAGCACTGAGTTTGAGAACACGTACACCCTGTGTGTTCACCATTATGATTATTGCTCACACAATGAAACACATGTACAGTAGCATTTACACACCTAACATCAATGAGAGCAGTGGTTTATGGTTTAACTTACACAAGCTCTGACCTCCACCATACTGTCAATATCAGTGCTGATGTTTTGTTCTGCAAGTCACCTTTTAGATAACCTCTTGTGAAACCTGTTTGGAGGTGAAACAGAAAATACACTGTTCTGGATTCTCAGACAACAGAAGGTATAATTAAGCCAACAGTTTTGACTCAATGCACTAAATTATACTCTGATTCTGATAAGCAATCATGAGCTCCAGGCCTGTACTTTCATAAGGCCCCATTGTCTTAATGTGTGTAGGTGTGTGTGTGTAGGAATCTAGCACTGAGCCGAGTGATATTATCTTAACTCAAGAGTGTTTTAGTGTATTTCAATCATACATTTTTATGAGTTTAAACGTGTATTTTTGTTTGATGGAGTGTAAATATCTTTTGGAGGCTAATGTGTATTGGTGTTAGTGCATTTCTGTGGCGTGAGCTCTTGCATATGTATGTGTGTGGGTTTATAAGAACATGAAGTGTGTGTGTGTTGGCAGTGTGTGTGCTTGTCTGGCCCCAGTGGGTTTGAGATGTGTATCTGGCAGCTGCCTGGTCCGGCATCTGAAAGATCAGAAATAGAACTGTTATTCTAGAAAATGGTAAAAGTGAGATACAGTTTCACACACACCTACACACACACACACACCTACACACCAGTGTACTGTACTTACACAAGTGTACCGTACTCACACACAAACACACGGCCCGTCAGTTGCTTCTGTTCCAAGCTATTCCTCTTTCTCGATGCATTCCTCAATCTGCATTGACCTTTCAACACAGAGGTCAGGATACATCTCAGGGGATGTCCTCTACTGGCGGGGTTTTTCTTAAATTGTTGACTCAGAAACAGTAATTGGTCAGAATTTAGCTCCATGAAGGCATTTCCTAGCAAAGTATTCACCGCAGACATTTCTGACTTGGAAGCTTGGGGGATTTCGCTCCCCAATATTTTTGGCTTTATTCCTCGCCTCAGGCTGTTCAAAGGAGGAATGTACATGAATATCTGAGCACTCACAATTACTTTATTAAAGATGTGGTTTTATGTGTGGAATGTGTTGTTAGTATTATGACCTAAGTCTTATTGTTTGTTATCAAAGATAAATGTCAGTCATGAAATATCTTTTGTATCTTTCATTCCTGGGAAAATCCACAGATACAGGGACTTTTTATCCAAAAGCAACAACATTTGAGTGCACGGACACACACACACACACACGTTGGGGAAAAAAACACACACTGAGCTGCAAGTCATGTCTCAATCAATGTAAGCTGATCCTTGTCATCTGGTTTTGGTTTAGATGGAGCCCATTTCAGGACTGATTTGATCTAAGTTCACCCTGTGGTGTTTCTCTTTTCCAGGGCCTATGTGACTCACACACACACACTGCTTTTCTAGCTGTACATTACACACACACACACACACTCACAGACCTGCACCGGTAGTGAGAGAACAAGAGATGTTTCCTGTGCACTCCCGTCACTTGACCCCATGTCCCAATATGTTAATCATTTCCTGCTGTATAATCCAATGAAATGGTTCAATTCACTGACTTATTAGATTAGTCCGACTGGTGTCCAAAGCGGGGAAGCAACGGCAGAATCAGGATTTTGGATCTGGATTCAATTCGGTGAAGTGATTCCATTACAGACTCTTACCCCTTTTTTTTATATTCGTCTCTCCTGAGGAAGCACTTAGCCGTTTGAGATGCAGTGGGTTCAAATGCCTCTTTTACAAGATGCTGTGCAATGTGATCGATGTAACACAAGATAAATCTCTGATAAGACTCACAAGGCTTCAGTGCTACAGTCAACATGCTAACATCACAATGCTAACGTGCAGATTCTTAGCAGGTATTCTGTTTGCTATGGTAACCAAAGGTATTAGTTAACTAGTTGCGTATGTTAGCATGCTAACATTTCATGCCTAAAATTCAGCTGAGGTGGACGGCATATATTTGGTCGTAAACTAAAGTAAAGGACAATTTAAAAAGTGTACCTGGTAATACAGCTAGATTTCTTAAAGGTCCCCTATTACACTGTTTTTCATCAATATATTATAGGTCTCAGATATATACAAAACATGTCTCTGAAGTGTTTGGCTCCAAATACCAAACAGATCATTGCAGCATCCCATAATCCCCTCTGTTTCAGCCCTGTTTCAAAAGAGCTGATTCTCTGTCTGTTACTTTAGATGAAAATAAGGAGCCCCTCCCCACGCCCCTCTGAGAGATATTTGGTTAAAAAGAACACAATGGTGCTCTAGGAGGAGATTCAGGTGATAAGGTGGGGGGGGGGGGGGGGTTACCTTGGTTGGTGATTGGCTAATGGTTACACAAGCCAAAAAATCGTTATGACATCATAAAGTGGCCAAAATCTGATCAGCTCATTTTCAGACAGGTTTTTATATAAATGGATCAGGACGAAAAGAGAGAGAATCTTTTTTCCTGAAACTTCCATAATCTCTTTCCACAGAGGGGACACATGTTTGTGTATAAAAGACATGGAAAAGTGGATTTTGCATAATAGGTGACCTTTCATTCTTAAGCAGACATAAAACGCTACAGTAAAATTCCTCACTATGGGACCACATTAATGTTGAAATATCAACAACAAAAAAATCAAATATACTTACCTTGTTGTGGCGCTAGAGGCAAAGTCACTTGGCTTGTTGTCTATTAGCCATCAATGTTTGACATACATTGAAGGCCAATTCATCTAAGAGTTGTGCGAACATTTAAATCTGTAACAAAGAGGTAGACTGACCAACAGACTGACATTGCCTGCAACCACTGATGATGGTGAGACTGAACAATAGGCTATTGCAAATACATGTAGGATTCAATTGGGAGATATATTTAATTGACTACAGGTTATGCCAATAAATGCACGTTATTGCAGTAACATGGAGGCGGGACTTCCACAAAGGTCAATATGCTACTTACTTTGAATTCATAAGGTTATAGTTCAGCACATTCGGCATCCATAATATTAAAAAACCTTTAAAATGTGTATATATATAAACCTAACCTGTCTAACTTACCCACTGGGGAAGATCTTTGGATGTCAATTGGCTTCTCAATTAAACTTTGACCCCCACAGTGATTTCCCTTGACCTCGCAGACAGACCCAAATGTCTTCTTCCTGTCTACTTGGACTCAACAGTAATTGGGCCTCTAGTTCTGATGACGCCCAAAGGCTAGAACATGCAGCCAAGCTTCACAGTAGTGGATGACACATTGTGCTGAGGAACATCTGCTGTGTTACTTTCAAAACGTGTACAACCGACCGGCTCAATATGGAGAGACTGAAATGAGTGGTAACTATGACAAGTTTATATTGGGACAGAGATTGCACACAGAGTTTTCCCTGCAGTAAATTCTCCACTCTCACTCCTAATTTCGTTTTGCTCTCTGATTTATAGTGTTCCCCCTCTACTTCTCTCCATCTCTACTTTAACAACTCCATAGCATCTTTTATTCATGGCCTCTTTAAAGCTCCATCGAGTCTCAGAGGGCCTGCATTCATGTGTTTATGTGTGTATGAAGAGGAACATTGAAAGTGAAAGAAGGAAGAGATTAATGTCTCAGCCACCGGATGAGGGAGATAAAGAAAATTGAGGGAGGGATAGTCAAAGGTGATGGAGAAAATGGGGGTTCGAAGTGTGGGTCTACTTTTTGTACTAAGATCCTTACAGCTCTGTGTTTCTTCTCCTGCACCTGGCTAGGGGGGGGGGGGGTGGGGGGGTGTGTGTGTGTGTGTGTGTGTGTGTGTGTGTGTGTGTGTGTGTGTGTGTGTGTGTGTGTGTGTGTGTGTGTGTGTGTGTGTGTGTGTGTGTGTGTGTGTGTGTGTGTGTGTGTGTGTGTGTGTGTGTGTGTGTGTGTGTGTGTGTGTGTGTGTGTGTGTGTGTGTGTGTGTGTGTGTGTGTGTGTGTGTGTGTGTGTGTGTGTGTGTGTAAACCTGTTATATGTTTTAATCAGTGTGCATCTGAGGGGGCTAAAACAGTGCATCTTTGTGTGTGTGTGCCTTTGCAGCCACACAGGGGTTCTCTTATTAGCTCCCCATTGTGTGTCTGAAAGAGCTAGAACAAGCAACCCAACAAAAGAAAGACACAGTCGCATGCAGCAGGATCAACATTCACAGGAGAAACGGAGATCTGTTGACAAAACATTCCTATTACCTTGTCTTTATTATCTCAACAAGGAATAAATGTTAGGATTTGATTAAAATGATATCAGGTCATGGCACAGTGCTGCATACTAATAAATATGTATACATACATTTCCTAATATAAAGAACACTCACAGAGAAGTTAAAGTGGACCTATCATGCTATATTTGAATAATATAGTGTAGGACCATACCTATATAAGGCATATTTATACTTTTTTTTTTTCAAAATACCAAACCGATTATGCATTTTAGCCATGCCTCATTTCGCTCAATTTGACATTTTTTAGCTCTGTTTTTGCCAGGGCAGATTCTGTGAGAACAGCACCACCTACAGGCCTGGCATATGTACTACATCGTCTCCAGCGCTTTCGAACGGCAATGGCCGTGGCTGTCTCCTCCTGATTGGTGGAGTTGGCCCAATAGCCGTAGCGCCACTGTCCTGACGTCAGGACAGTGTTCAAATCTGGATCAGTTTTTATCAGATCCGTTGCAGCCCCTTTTTTAGAGATTTGGGTATGGAGGAAAATAGAGAGGGTTGTGTTTTCTGACACTTGGTGAGTTCCCTGGAACACCGGGGACACATATTCATGTATAAAAGACGTACAAAAGTGCATTTTGCATGATAGGTCCCCTTTAAGTTGCCACATTCAGAAGCAACTGATCACTAAGAGGGTTACAAAGCTTTTCCACCATCAGATAAGGTGATGGAGTGCCCCTTAATGGTATTGTAAAGCAGGCCTACAGTAAATGATCTGTCACAAATCCACACTTATCTGACAGTGTTGAAGTCTATAGTAAGCAGTGAACTGAAGAGGAATAGTGAGTTAAAGACAACCAGATTTTCTTCTCAGAATTTGAAAGATGTCACACAGGTGGCGAGACAGTTGCAGCGTGTCTGATACATGGGTATTAACTTAGGGAAGTCTTTCTTAGAACAATGCTAATGCAGTAAATAAGATATAGTATTTATATTTGTAATATCTAACCAAAGATAAACATTCACATTTTTACTGAACGAATGTGTTTTTCTTGACAAACCCAGTTTTTTCTATTCTTAACTTGACCTCACAAGACGAAAATTACTGCACAGGAATTGCACAAACATTTTCTGTTGGCACAAACTGTAAATAAATCAAGCAGTCGTGACTCCTGTACCCAGGATGTGAGACACAGCCTGTATGCATGGATGCAAACCGAATGATCTGAACTGACTAAGCAGATAAGGTGGTGCTGCACTGCTGGCTGACGCAAGGGAGGAAAAGCAAGGCATCATTTAAATGATAGATGCAACATAGTAATTGTGTAAATGTCAATGTGGATTTAAATGGGGCTTTCTAAACAAAAGACATACAGTACCGTCATTCTAATCTATGTTGTGCTACAGCAAAAGCTAGATGTTTGAATTTCTTCACTGAACAGATGTCAACGTTGGGGTTTGGCATAAGCAGGTAGCATACAGTGTAAATATGAGTTAAAACAGGGTTGATTAGAGTTAAATTCCTTCTTATTCTCCAAAATAATTAGTTAAAAAAAGTTAAAAAAGAGAAAGAGATGCACATTTGTCCGATAGTTTTCGGTAGGCGCTTCACTGAGCAATGTATTTTTTGTGAAGACACCGTAGAAAATGTAACCAAAAATAGAATTCCAGTCATTCACATCACCAGCCACCATTCAAACTTCACAGATAAGTGTATCCACGTCCAGTTTACGTGTTCGTGAGATGGATGTAGGTGACATTATGTCATCATCCAGAGTAAACACTGAGTGAGTCATGGCTGGCCTCGGGTGAATTTCATTAACCGGCAAAGTGCAAACAGCGCCTATCTTTATCTCAACAATCAGACAACAAGATGAAAAGACAGACACGGCACAAGAGGGATAAGCGGACAGAGATTTAACAATAAAGTTGTGACGCAGAGTTATAAACAAATTAGAAATGTGAGAAATATAGAGGGCGAGATGAAGTTAATGATAACAAGAAGATAGGATAGAATCAGCTGTGTTGACCGCATTTTTCATAAAGCAGAACTCGGCCTCTCCCTCCATCTTCCATCTCCATGGTGATTTGAATGTGCGTGCGTGCGTGCGTGCGTGTAAACGTGGCAGACACAGGGAAAAATAGAGCAACCCTTAGAGGATATTAAGGGAAATAAATAAATAGTGTATGAGAGCAGAACGGTTCTCCAAGGTAGATATAGTTATTTATGGTTCCTTCTGGCTTACACAGAGCACATTTACTGCAACTTATAACAATGGCTGCATTGGATACACACATTAATACACACACAAAGAGAGGCACATGATGAAGCACAGATCTATCATTCTCTGCGGTTAAACTTAATTACAACAAGCTCTACAGAAATAGTCAAACACTTCTCTCTCGTACTAACAATTATTTCCCCCTCATTTGCAGTTTTGTTTTCTCGCTCTTCTCTCTTGTTTTTTCTCTCACATGGCTGCATGTGCAAGATGTCAACCCCCTTATCAGTAATACATTGGTTAGCAAATTAATTACACTGTTACGAAGACGCTGTAGCCTGGTGTCAGTGAATGCTTTTCTTCAAGGATCATGGATAAAACATGCACTGGACACATCACAAACATGCTCGTACAGTTACTCATGCTCCCATGGTCAATCACAGGAAATGCATTGAATCTTGAAATGTTTTATTTCCGGAATTTGCGTGGTTTGTTGGTCTTTTTGTCGACAGGATTACGGAAAAACTACTGGCCAGATTATTTATAAGGGTGTAAGGACTGTGTAGGACTGAAAAAACAAAAATATTTGTCACTTATGGAAACAACCTTCACCTTTGTCTGCTGTCTTCAAGCACCCTTTTAGTTTGGCATATTTTGTGTGTACAGAGCAAACATTTGGATTATGCTGCACAAACATCTTAATTGATGTATGTTGTTAGTGCATATACAGATACTATCTTTTTATCTAATTTGGGTAAACTATGTGGTTATGGTCAGAGGAGAGATTCCTTCAATTCTTTAAAGACACTAAGGTTGGTTAGGAAGGAGGACAGGAAGTCTAATGGCCAGGCCTAGCCATACCGAGCGGGGCCGAGCGAGGCCGTGTAGTGGAAAAGCGCCATAAGTCACACACAGTCGCTTTTTCTTTCAAGCTAAGGACCCAGAATCAGAAGTTCTCTAACAGGGCTGAAATAGAGGGATATGAGGGATGTCTAATGGCGCATTTCCACTACACGGCCTCGCTCGGTATGGCTAGGCCTCGTTAGGACTGGCTCACTTTATGGCGCATTTCCATTACAGTTTAGGAACTGGGGTAGTATCTATAGTAACGCAGTGTAGGCGGAGCCGTGACGTGATCTTCAGAGAACCCCAGAAAAACAACACAGCCGTTAGCTGTTAGCACTCAGAGCTCACAGCTCCTCATATATGTTCAGAAACTAGACAAAAGTTAAACAAGTACAAACCACAGACTGCCTGTGTCATGGCGAATACAGTCGCTGCTTTATTTATGTCTGTATAGGCCGTTGTTGTGAGTGTGGACGGTCGGAGCATATACTGCGTTAGCTTAGCCAATCTCCATTTAGAAAACACGCATTTTAAAAGGTTTTTCGCCTGCCGTCTGTCTGCAGACTTGTCAAAGCATTAATTCATGGTTTTTACTAACCGGTATCAGTATGTTGTTACTTCGGCATCATTTTGAAACGTGTATTACAATTAAATCACGGTCAAATATGTCCATCTTGTTGTAGTTGTAGCCCCCTTGCCAGCGATTCTCTCTCTAGTTTAGCATACTCAGCCCGTCTCAGCCTCGTTGTCTCTGGCCCTAGACCCACGATTTTATGAGGCCAGAAAAACTGTGAATTAGGACCCGCCGGCCGGTACTAGGCCAAGTGGAAACGCAACCAAAAACGGGCCGCTGACGTCACAGCCCTCTTAAACCGTGCTCCGCGCTGTAGTGGAAACGCGCCATTAAAAGCATGATCTGTTTGGTATTTTGAGAAAAACACATCATAGACATGTTTTTTATATATTTCTATATCACTGAGACCCATAATATATGCCTAAAAATAGCATGATAGGAGACCTTTAAGGCTGACGCACTTATACACAACTGCACTGGTATTCAATGCTAACACATGCACAGTTACCATAGTTACACCCTAACGATGCTCTGTAGATATCACACATCAACTATATTTAATAATGCTGAAGGCAATTCAAATGAACCTGACTCGCACACACACACACACACACACACACACACACACACACACACACACTGTCAGAAAATGGGGTCGGCCTTCTCTCTTCTTAAAAAAGAAAAATAACTACAAGGAGATACAAGGTTTTTTTTTGCAGCTTCAAACTTGTTTTAGAAATCCACACACACACACACACTTCCTCTGGATATGCGCTGCGTTTGAAGCTGAATGAGAATAGATCTGAGCCATCTTCATCTGGGAAATGTACAAAGTACGTCAGGTGAGTGTGAGGGAGGGAGACAATAAGAGGTTGAGAGAGATGAGGAGACAGAGCAGGGAAGTGAGAGGGATGTGATGCAGGGAAGCTGCAGTAGGAACATCTGTTCATCAGTGCAGATACTGCAGGGTGTGTGTGTGTGTGTGTGTGTGTGTGTGTGTGTGTGTGTGTGTGTGTGTGTGTGTGTGTGTGTGTGTGTGTGTGTGTGTGTGTGTGTGTGTGTGTGTGTGTGTGTGTGTGTGTGTGTGTGTGTGTGTGTGTGTGTGTGTGTGTGTGTGTGTGTGTGTGTGTGTGTGTGTGTGTGTGTGTGTGTGTGTGTGTGTGTGTGTGTGTGTGTGTGTGTGTGTGTGTGTGTGTGTGGCGTCAGATCTGAAGTTAAGCGATTTTAAGGTGCTCTCATGCTAATTTAAGTTTTATTGTAGTTTTATCCTCCTTTTCATCATCCCTCCATCTTCCCTTCTCCAGCTTTTATACTTTTTAAGGAGTCATCAGGCTCTGCAGTTTCCTCTTGGCTGAATTACGTCCATCCAGGGACCCATTTGTCTAAATGCACTGATGCAGCTCTCTCTCTCCTGAGGTTGTAGTAGAGCATGCTGTTAATCACCTCTGAAACAAATACTCCCCATATAAACACACTCATACACACACAATCACCAATCGATACACATTCACACGCACACACACTTACACACACTATCAGGCTGGTTTGGGACCAGCTGTTCAGACTTGTTTGCCTGTTCCTGCTGTTGTGCAGAAGCTGTTTATTAGGCCTGTTTGTGTGTGAGCAGCTGCTGAGCTGAGGCTAACGATCCAATGCCTGGAGCGAACACCTGTGGGAATGGCTGACTTTAAAAGAGCTGCAAAGGATCACGGGATGCGACCCATGGTGCCTCAAAGACACGCCAGAAAACGTGGCTTTAAGTCACAGCACTGCCAATTAGCAGTGTGAGCATCTCTGTGTCAAGCCTATGTCAAACTGTAACTGTGCAGGCTTCACAAGGTTTCTGTTAGCTATCAATTGAGATGGGTAGCTGCACAGCACACTGGAAAACACAATGTTTAGAGGACCATTCCAATGTATCGTTAGATCTTTTGATATTTAACCTAAATTCAAGTTTAACATTTAAAGAATCCTGCCGCTTACCCCTCCATTTCCAAGGGTGTCAGAGAACCAATATGGTGACCTCCACACATTATATAGATATGAAGAGCTCATTCTAATGAAAACACAACTGTTTTTAGTTTCCAATAATGATATACTAACGAAAACATGGCCATGATCATTTTGTGCCAATGATTCACACTAACCCAGAGTGAATCATTGGGCCCACAATAACTCATTTTCAAAAACATGTTTCCAATGCTTTTCTGGAAATAGCAAGTGGTCTCTAAAGGCCCTGACACACCAGGCAGTCACCAGAGAACTCGCCGACACCGACATCGACTGTTGCATCGGCGAGTTCTCCTGCGTCTTGGCCGTGTGTCGCACTGGAAAACACCGCAAAGACTTCAGCCGAGCACGTACGAACTGCGCATGCGTGAGTGGCAATAACTCTCCTTACCAGCAGGCGGCGGTAGTGTGTATTTGTCATTCAAAAGAGGCAACAACCGGAAGACAGAGAAGAAGAACAGACTGATATACAAACAAATAGCGTGTGCGTTCCATTTTCACTCTCGTCCATCGGAAACATGTTTTAGAATATAAAAATACATGAATGATGAAATGAGCACATAAAGTGCAGACATACTATAAAATCACAGTTAATAGACCTGCATCTGATGATCGCAGTGTTCTGGCGGGTGTGTAGTTTATTGAGTCAGCAATGTAGTAATGTATGTAATGTAATAATGGCCACTTCTTGCTAGATTTACATTTCCATGTGATGCTTTTATCCGAGGCGACTCACAATAGGTAAATGAACAGCAGTAGACAGTATCTCATTTACTTAGACACTGTACTTAAGGACAATGTTGAGGTACTTGAGACTAATCCTGCAACTTTATACTGACAAATAAACCGATGAGATGAAAAACCGGACTTGACCAAACAAATCACGGAGCTCTCAGCAGAGGACAGCCGGGGACGCTCCCGCCGATATCAGAGATGTCCCTGCTATGTGTGGGAGGTAAGAGAGGACATTTAAGGGCTATGTTTGATGTCTTTAAGTATCACCTGCTGGGGTTTAGCTGCTGTCCTGTGCCTTCTTAAATCGTTTGTTTACGTCCCTCACTTCCGTTTCGCTTCTCATTTGCTAGCTGAACAGCTGGTCAGAGTGGTTTCTTGGCCCGATAGCTTGTGTCCGACAAATGGCCGATTCAACATGTTGAATCGGCCATGTGTCGACCGTGAAAGGCCAAGTAAGGCGTGTCACGGCCGAGGGTTCGGGACACACCAAATTGACTTTGGGCGACAGGGCACGCTTTGTCGCCAGACAACCGAAGACGGCCGATATCTGCCTGGTGTGCCTGGGCCTTTATTTGTACATTTGCTAATAATTGATTGAATATCTTTAACACTACTTGTTGATGTAGTATATCATTTTCTAAATCAAGTCCAGCAGAGTATAGAAAAAGAAGAAGATACACTTTATTAATCCCTTACAGGGAAATGTCTTTCCCCACTCTGTTGTGTTTACACACATTACACACACAGGGGAGGATATACATGCACAAACACAGAGGATATACATGCACACACACAACCATGTGCAGATACAGTAGGAGAGGTGACAGAGCAGAGAGGCTGCCAGGTACCCGGCGCCAAGGGAGCAGTTTCAAGGTTAGGTGCCTTGCTCAAGGGCACCTCGGCAGTGGCCTTGGAGGTGAACTGGCACCTCTCCAGCTACCAGCTCACTGGGGGTGTTTCTCAATCTCGAGTACTTGCTTGGTAGCACATGTCCTCCGAGTCACTTGCTTCAGAAGCGAGTCAAGAATACTTCCTGGCATTCGGAAAACAAAGAGTGGAACAGGCTAGCAAGTGTGCAGGTGTGCGTCATATGAGAGGCCCCCGGGACGTGAACCGGCGACCCTTCGGTTCCAAGACCAAGTCCCTACAGACTGAGCCACTGCTGCCTCTATAGAACGAATTCCAAGAAAGAAAGAGTCCATTTCTTTCCGGATTGTCCTTAAAGTGGCTACACAATTAATCTGTTCAAAATAGAAAAAACACCAACAATATCCTGCTCAATCTTTCCCTGTTTGCCAACACACTCTCTTTTTGTATGTATTGCCCCCTTTATATACTGGGTATTTCCATCCCAACTACTCCTGGTACGTGTAGTAAGGATTCGACACTGCTCCATCAAAGCTGCAGTTTAATTTCCTTTTGTAAACATAGAAATTCAACAATGTCAAGTCGCCACTATAGTTTTATCTATTTGCACTGCACGAAGAGGCTAAAAACCATTACAACAACCATCATTTGTTTGGGCTACTGACATAACAGTGTGCCCATCTTAAAGGTAGGGTATGAATGTAGAAACCAGTTTGAGTGCGCTAGAATCTGCCACTTCCTTCAGACTTCCTTACAGAGCCCCTCCTCCAACACACACGAACGCGCACATGACCAATGAGGGCACGAGATAAGTTTGTGCACAGATGGAAGGCTGACAGGCAGGTAGGCCATCCAGTTATTTTAGCCGGGCCGGCTCAGATGATTGGTCGTGCTTTTTACAGTACTACGGCTTCCACAGATGACTTTTTGTTATGGATTTTTTGTCAAAGCACTTAAGATATTCATTGCTATCGGGATGTTAAGAGCATTCCATGGAATATAACAAAAAGTGTATCTCGAGCCGGTTTCTCAAACTTACCTACCCCACCTTTAATCAAATAATTGATTAGGCTAATATAAAAACTTGGGTTTGGTCAAATGTTGGGACAGACAGGATTCGGGATTCAGGACTGTTTCAAATATTTTGGGACGTCTGTTGCAGCCCACCCTCTCTCCTTTGTTCTTCCCTCTTCATCCACCTCTACCACCCATGTGTCAGAGAGAGTAGCAGAAATGGAGGGAGGCTTCTTCTGGAGAATGTGTTGAATAATAAATGCCTGTTAGAGCGGCGCCGAGGAGGCTGACGTGGATGGAGGAGAGACTATCGAGCTGGATATAGAGTTTTGATAGTGTGTGAATATGAAGCATTTATTATCATAATGTATGAGCAGGTAGGTTAGTTACAGACTGGAAATGTGATATTCAATAAATCTATTACATTCATTCTTGCAAAAGGGAAAAGTGTAGCAGAAGATTGTCTTTTTCAGATGCCCTAAATGTGCACACAGACCACATCCATCAACTGATAAGAGCCAGTGCATTGTGGTTAAACCTCATTTACACATGTGGGAGAGGTATTGACCCCACTCTAGTCTGACATATGAGGAAGCAGAGAGAGTTGGTGTGTGTATGTGTGTGTCTCAATGTGTGTGTGTGTATTCTTGCAGGTTCAGATCTGACAGATATGATGGGTCACTCCTGCCCTGTAGCCCATTGACCTCATCAGACAGTGGTGAATTATGGGTAGTGTCCCTCAGGTCTCATAGTTGTCTCTCTGCTTAGGGCACAGTGATAGTGACTCATCTCTCAGACACACACACACACACTCTCGCATAAACTCCCACACTCACACAGCCGCTGGACTGCGGGGAAGCTGACATTTAGAGGTGGAAGAGAAAGCGGTGAGTGTGAGCTGGGAAAAACAATGATGCAGCCATGATGGTATCATACAAGCCAGCGTAACACAGAGTGCGTAACAAGTGAAAGGTGTACTTGTGTTTTCAACGTACAAACTGAACTTCCTTGATAGTTTACGGCTGCAACAAATTGAATTATTATCATGTTAGTTAAACTCAATTAACGAATTAATTGTCTATTAGCCATTTGCTTACCTCCAAACCCTCAGTCTGTCAAGAATTCCAATCTTCCTATGCATTTAACAACAGAATTTGTATTTAACATTCCTTCCTTGTGTAAGAAAAATGCAGTACATTTAGTAAACTGAATTTACAAAACCATTACTCCCAACTTTTTTACCACAACCTTTTTCCCCAAATAATGTAGCTAGCTGGGTATGAGCTCTATTGCTGCAGATAGTAAGCTAGTTAGCCAGAGATGCTAACAACAATAGGAGTTTACATTGGAACTGATAAACTTACTGTTTAATACCCATTCCTTACACTTTTGCTAGCTTTTCTGTTTTTGTCAAAACAAGACACCAGCATCCAATTTCTTTTATACGATGTGTTTTTCTCTTATTACAGCGCCACACACACCACTTCAGCATGTGGACAAATCCAAAGCTGTGGCAGCTGCTAAGCTATGATTGATACTTGCTGATCGGATAAGAGGCCTAGTGACAAGTCAGTTAATGCCTCATTCTGCGTTTTAGTCATGTTCAATTGATTTTGTAAGAGACATTCGAATAGGCTCCCGTTAGTTGTGGATGGTTGCTTTCTCATATTTTATTTGTTTAATTTCTCAAGAGCAACCAAGATGGCTGCCACGAGCAACAGTGCTGCTGCAATGGACATACGAAGGAAAGAGGTTTCAAACACACACACACACACACGCACAATTTATAAGCAATTCAGCTGCATAAATACTATCTATGGCAAATAACACAGCCACCTGCTGAATATTTGATCAGACACCATGTTTAATAATTCATCAGCAGGCCTTTACGTGACTCTCACTGCCTCTGTCCTTGGAAAGGAATGTTGGACAGTAGGGAAGCGTTTCTTCACAGGATATTAATCCCCAATGTTGCTTAAAGGCCCCTCTAAAGTAATTTAATCCATAGAAAAGGTCACATGCCTGGAAAACGTCCAATAGTCGTTTAAAGCTCACGTAATTATTTTTGACAGTGTGACCTATACCATCAACTTTGCAGTGGTGGGGATCATTTGTATCTGCAGCTCTCTGTGGGCCACATATATTGATCTCCTGTATCACTGTAAAGCAATTACAAGGAAAATTACATTGTGAGGTGGCAGAATAACACTTAAAGTGACACGTTAAGAGTGTTGTGGTTCACCTCTCACCTTGCTTAAGAGACTGAAGACAAACCACAAGGTATTTGACATAGATGCACATGTGTGTATTAACAACAAACAATTAAGTGAACTGGGGGTGATTGGATATGTGCCATCACTGTTTAGCAAATACATAATAAACCTTTAAAAATCTTTATACAAATAATCCTACCTTATATCAATTTGGCTCAATTAATGCTTTACAATAAAAACGTTTGTTGTGTTCTTTGACTAAATGGCATAGATATCAAAAACACTTTTAGTAAATAAGAATAGCCTATACAAAATGAATCACCCATTGACACACTTTTATTTAATTTATTGTTAGAGGGGTAAAACAACATGGAAAAATAAAGCGATACAAAAACTGAATTAAACCAGTACAACTTCAGTATAAAGTCCGAAGTAAGTATGATGTACCATGACGTAAAGAACATAATAGGGATATAGTGGGCACATTGTGGCGATAATCCTCGTGTCATAGTGCTCACGAGGGCGGACTGGAACAACGACGTCCGGTCACCTCGGTGTCTCCTCGGTCGAGGGCAGAACAGGAAACAAACCGGGTGAATAATACACCGTGTCGGCGGTCACATGTCGTGCAGCGGGCTCCTGAATGATTTAAAGCTTTTTACATCATCGGCCTCACCCTCCCTCTCCTCCGCCTCCCTCCCTCGCGCTGATGCACCGCGCAGCCCGGAGATGCTGATGCTGGTGACCGACTGCAGCATCCGACATGGGCATCCTTTAATCCCGCCACAGTGAGTGTTTTTCCTCCACTTTTCTCTATCCCATCGTTATCTCAAACTACATCATATCACTGTCAGTGTCTCCCTCTCACTTCACCTCCTCCTCCCCCTTTTTGTTGTCTACATTTGTGCAGTTTTTTTTTTTGTGTGACATGGCGCATAACGCAGCGTCCTCGTAGAGGTTTAGTGAGTCCGCGGAGTTGACGGAAATGTCGGTCTCTTCCTGTATGCGCAGCTCACCTTAGCGATGGGCGTCTTTGCGTGAGAAAAGAGAAAGGAAAGGGAGAGTTTAGGGCGGGTGTTGTCGCTTCTCCCAGCGGACAAGAGCTGCAGCAGGCTGCGTTTGGAGGGTCGACCAGAGTACAGGAAGAGACAGAGGGGCGGCTGGGACCCACTGACACAGGGTGGGACGTTTAATAAAGTGTTTCTGCAGGTGAGAGCATGAGCAGTTATTGCTTTTTTGGTGTATGTGTAGGTGTGTCCGAGGGAGAGGAGAGGAACAAAGATGGTGAAAGTTGTTGTTGGACTGGAGATGAGAGAGATAGACGTTCAAGGCTCTAGAAGTGGAGAGGTATAGAGTTGTGTTGCCTTGTCTGTCCTAATAATATATTCTAAAGGATATATAGTAATATAGTATAAATTATCATAGGATAAACAGTCTATACTTAACATTCACGTGTTTTTTGCAAAAGGCTGAATGGAGGAAATCCCATCTATCCATCTATCCATCTATATCTATCTTCAAATTCAAATAGCTTTATTGGCATGACGACATACAGTACAGTGTGGCAAAATCAGCTGCAACTACAACATGAATCTATATGAACACATTTGGAAAATATGATTGGGTCTATATATACATTTTGAACAATAGTAGATTCATGTGTTTTTCTTTACACAGAAAACAATAGACTTTTATTTAGCTTGAATAAACACACTCTGTCTCATCTCTCTCTCTCTCTCTCTCTCTCTCTCTCTCTCTCTCTCTCTCTCTCTCTCTCTCTCTCTCTCTCTCTCTCTCTCTCTCTCTCTATCTATCTATCTATCTATCTATCTTATCTATCTATCTATCTATCTATCAAACAAACAGTGTTTTAGTATACTGTGCTTCTGTACGCATCTGTGTGTGTTTGCGTACGTGAAAACAAGAGCACTCAGACACTGAAAGCCTCAAGCTGTGGAACTGGGCTAATCCCTAATGACATGACCAGCTCTCTCTTCCTCTATCTGCCATAAGGTCTCTCTTTTCCCCCCCTTATTAATTCTTTTTTGTGAGGACGTGCTGTCCATGGTGCTGAAAACAGTCATCAGCACAACGCTTGCTAATATGCTCGAGCTTGATGGCTCTGTCACCGCTCAACAGGTGCCTATTACTAACCTAGAGAGTGCATAGAAATCAATCAAAACATTTTTTTTTGTTGAACGCATTCACTTTAAATTGGAGGTTGCGAATTCATGCTAGAGTTGTGGAGGTTTTTTAAAGAATTATATTGGAAAATTATACTTTTTAGAGCATGATTGGCTATTAAGGTCTTTGGCTGACAGATGCTGGGTCAATATTTGTATAGGTAATATTAAAAGAGAATATCTAGTATGGACATGAACACTGCTTGAGTTTTGTAAATAGGCCTACACAAGGGTGGTATTTTTAAAGCTAAATCCTGTGATATTGTACTGCTCAGCAATTCCATAAGCTGTACATACGTTATAATGAAGAGTTGAACTGAGCCCTCTGCAGTTCTAGCCAGATCAAGGAGGCCAACCAGGAAGTAGTAAAACATGGTAATGATGACCTGGAGGCTGAAAACAACAACAATAAAAAGAACAGAAGATTATGTAACTGACCAATTTAGCAATTACAGTTTGTCTACCAGCATAACACACACACACACACACACACACACACACACACACACACACACACACACACACACACACACACACACACACACACACACACACACACACACACACACACACACACACACACACAGCCTGTAGACCTCCAGGTCTCACATCAGAGGACTGTCACATTAAGGGCTTCACCATGTGAGGACCCTGGGGTGCAGTGACTTGCTCCTTGCTCAAGGGCACTTCAGCAGTAACAGTGGGCACACATCATTTTCAAAATAACATTATAGTAACGTTTTTTGTGAATACTTTCCCTTTTGAGAGTTGTTATTTTGGTTATTCAATGTCTGCTGGAGTGTCTGAATGATCTACAAAGGACCCATTATTTTTATTATTATTATTTTGTTCTGCATTGCCCTCCTCGATATAGATAGTCAATAAATAATAGGCAGCAAGGGAGAAAGCCAAGGTGCAGCAAAGGTTCCCAGCTATCTTTACCTCTAGCCCACACCTGAAACTTGTGCTTCAGTAATAATGTTCTTCTTGAATATATATTAAATTATATTACACAGTATTCATATTGTGTAATTCTTCAATAAATTAGGACAATCAAAGTTGAAAACATTTCCTAAAAAAAAACCCAATAAGTTATTTGCATAACAATCTTTAAATATACCCATCCTATTTCCCTCCTTAATACAGGGCTGTGAAGGAAGACTGAGAAGCAATCTGAGACTTCTGTTTTAAGGGATGGGCCGCCAAAAAGAAAATAATGAAACCCTGTAAATGGAAGCTGTGATGTAGGCTGTGGGCTGTACATTTGATTGGTTTTGCTAACTTATAACTTAACTTAACATATGAGGTATTTTACCTCACATAGTGAGTGACCTAGCCCTTATGTTTCGGTATGTGGCCCACTCTAAGAATACAATCTTGAGTATTGAGACTTTTTTTTCATGCAGAACATAAAAAGTTGTACTTTCTCTAGTAATCATAACAGAATAATGACACATGTTCACGTTTAAGGTGAATTGAGCACAAGTAGAAACGGGTTACAAAGCACCCAAAGTGACTTTCGGTTTTTCAGCAATCGTGTTTCTGTCCACCTGACGAATGTAAATCCAATATTCATTCTCCTTTAGCTCTGTTTTCAGTCTCTTCCAACTCCTGAGGGAAATATCTGCCTCTTTAGCAGTTAAGTACTGCACAATGTTCACCAGTTAGTCAGTCTGTCTGTTTGGTGCTGAGCAGGTAGCATGTAGATTCCTGCCATGGCCCAAAAACAATGCTGTGATAGGAGTGAACCAACATATTAAATGTACGCAGACAGCTGAACAATATTCTAAAATATACCATTAAGCCTTTTAACATTTCTGATAATAATTTTCCAAAGTGAATTTAAATTATTACTCTTTTTTATAATGGCACATTGTCTTTTAACCATTATTTTTATACATCCTTACTATACAAATATTGTCTGTTAAAATTAAGCCTAACCAAAAAGCTCAAAATACACAGAGTAAGAGAGTGTCACTGCAGGGCTTATGAAATGCTGCTGGATTCTCATTCATCCTTATTAGGGATAATGGATGCTGAATGAATGTTATGAGTCCTTTAAATAATTTATCATAAAATATTGTTATTTATTACAGAAAAATACTTAATATAGTTGTGTGCTCAGTTCCCTCTTATGGAAAAATATAGATGTGACTCATGCAGGGTAGACACACACACACACACACACACACACACACACACACACACACACACACACACACACGACCTTTAAGCCTTCATATTTATGAATGGCCCCCACCACCCTTTTCTCCATCAGATACTGCTGCTTAGCCCTGACGTCAGTGAACCTGCCTGCGCATACAGGCTATTATAATAAGGACCTCACACACACACACACACACACACACATTGCATCCCTTCCTTTGTCTCAGTCAGCAGCACACACACACACACACCCCTAGATGATTGGCTCAACAGGCTCTAAAAAGAGAGAAAAGAGTACAACAGACGGGGAAAGCAGACAGTGTGTGGGAGGTGGGCGGCCTTGATCATTATCATTATCATGTAATCCGATCACTGTTATAAATTTGGGACTGTGGCTTCTTTCCTATTGGCGTATCAGTAGAGTTGCTTTTTATCTCCATCTCTTGTTCTTCTGAGCGGTTTCTGGACACGATGCTCCAATCTTCACTTCATTATATTGATAGGATAAGGAGGATTAACAAGGAACATGTTGATTCTCTTACCTTCAATGGAAAGTGAGTTTGTATAGGCTCCCATCATTTAAAAAAAATATAACATTGCAGATAGTGACAATCTGTTGCATTGACAAACAGTCAATCATTTAGCAGATGCACAAAGAAGTTCCAGTTGTAAATCGGATTGAATGGAAATATTGGCATGTCTCTGAGGCTTTCCCCTATTATCCCCGTAATAAGTCTCCGCCCATTCATTTCACTGGGAGCTTCACAAAGGACAGCTACAAGAAGTTGTGTAAAACTAACCCAATATTTAACCCTCTTCAACTCCAACAGACGAACACTCCATAACCCTCCAGACATGTAGTTTTCAGCATGATGTATTTAGTTTGTCAAGGCACCAGTACACAGGGTGGGTAGCAGCTGAAATGAATTCACACTGCACTGAACACACCATTGGTCAATAATGTGACAGGAGAAGAAACTATTTCACTGGTATTGTCTTTTCTTGAAGAGTTCAATGTGAGAAGTAAAAGCTCATAAAACATTTCTGTTTTTTTTATTTCTTTGAGACAAAACTAATGCTTGGAATCCCTTTATGCTCCACTTGTATGTTTATAAACTAATGGACCCCCCTAAAATGTATTTTCTTGAGAAGAGTGAACAAAAAAACACTTGAATGGTGACAATAGTTTTTAATAGCTTTTCCCCCAAAATGGCTGCTAGGATGACACCTTTACTTAGTATATTTTCTGATGGACTTTACTTCACAAAATAGAATAGAATTGGAGGGATGAACCCCTCTTTAATGGTCACACATGCAGAGCACACAGCACACAGTGACATGTGTTCTCTGCATTTAACCCATCCTAGTACCAGGAGTCTAGTACTAGGAGCAGTGAGCATGCTATTGTACAGCGCCCGGGGAGCAATGGGAGTGGGGGGTGAAGGGGGATGTCCGGTGCCTTGCTCAAGGGCACCACGGCAGGGCAGGAGGTGAACTGGGACCTTTCCAAGTAGCAGTCCACACTCCATATTTAGGTCCGGTCAGGGAATTGAACCAGCGACCCTACGGCTCACAGTCCAAGCCCCTACTGACTGAGCCACTGCCGGACAAATATACATTTGGATCCACATCTGATGTTAACAACTTTTGTAGATGCCTTTTAAAATAAGAACAAGATTCTGATATCAGCACAGATACGCACAAATAATTCTCACAAAGTGCTTTAATCAAATAAATAGGGCTTCATTGACCTACAACAGTCGGTCTGCATTGATACATTTCAAGATGACTCTTGGTAGCTCACCTTTAATTTTCAAACTAAATAAGAAAACAGGCTGTTGATGCAAATATAAGAAGTCAAAGTTGTTGTTGTTGGATTGGAAAGCTGGTTGCCAAACAAAAACTGGAGTTCAAGGAATATACATCTGGTTGCTTTGGTAGAGTGTGAAGCACATCAAGGCCATACTCTGAGAAGAGATGGAGAGAAACATAGAAATCAGACGGTGAGAGAATGAAGGGGAGGAAATACACTTGAGGATGTGGAGAGGGTAACAGGTGATGGAGGGATCGATAAAACAAAGGGACCGTCCATTGTCAGAAGACTGTTTGAACATAGCGAGCAGTCAACACAGCAGGGATGACATTCATTTCCTGGCAAGCGATACACACTGATAAACAGGCCAGAGACACCAGAGAGGGAGGGGCAAGGTTAGCGAGAGTGACGGCAAACAGATAGATACTGTATCTAATGGTCTGTGACAGGTGCATTTTTATCAGGTCGATCCAAAAGACCACGCAGATATATTTTCATGTCCTGATGCGAGACGGAAAGCTTTCTCAGATATTAAAGAAGCACAACACTGCCGCAGAAATTATGATCATTAACAAATTAGATCAATGAAGACATTAACTCAGAGGTGGAAATATCTTCTGGCAATCACTGGCAATATTTCCTACCTCCCATTAGAATAGAAGCATTTATTGTCATCATACAAGTACATAGAGAATAGTAAATCATGTCTAATTGTCACCAGTAGTTCATGGTATTGGAAAGAGGTGGAAGAAGTACTCATATTTTATACTTAAAGGGGACCTATCATGCAAAATGCACTTTTTGATGTCTTTTATACATAAATACGTGTCCCCGGTGTGTCGGGGAACTCACGCAGCGTCAGAAAATAAAACCCTCTCTCTTTTCCTCCGTACCCAAATCTTTTAAAAACGGGGGTACAACGAGCGGTTACAGATTTGCTGCCGATCTGACGTCAAATCGGCGGCGGACCCACAGAAAGTTGCTATCAGAAACAATGCCTGATGTGTTTTGGACGTAATCTCGTCTGTGTTTACATTAGCAAGCCTCGCTAACACTCAGAGCTAACCTGTACTGGAGAGAGCATGTGTTTTAAAAAGCAGGAAATAAAAAAAGGAACTCACCTTGTGATAAACCCGTAAGAGAAAAAGCATTTGAGCTCCATGCTGTTTCAGAAATAATCCTTGATGTGGTTTAGAACAGAATGGCGTTTTATCACAGCAGAATTTAACTTTATCTCCGGTAGAATTCTGATCAGGCATTAGCTCCGCCTCCTCTTTTTTTTTTTTTTCAAGCTAAGGGCCCAAAATCCGCGTTTCTCTAACAGCTGGAATAGAGGGGTATGAGCAGTATGAGGCATGGCTACAATGGGGGATCTGTTTGGGATTTTAAGCAAAAAACTTCACAGACATGTTTTGTATAGGTATAGGCCCTACAATATATTTTTCCAATAAGGCATAATAGGTCCACTTTAAGTAAAAGCAGCAATACTAATCTTTAAAAATACTCTATTACTACTATTACAAGTCCTGCATTCAAAATCTTACTCAAGTAAAAGTATTTGTATTGGCATCAAAAAATATTGAAGTTCCACAAGTCAAAAGTACAATGCCTAATGACCCATTTCTAAATCGTATATATTAAATTGCTGGATTATGAAAACAGCATTAATGTAGTCATCACTGCTAGTAAAGTCTGAGCTAATGTTAGTGCCTTTATATACTACTGCTGGACATTTTAAACTAATTAAATAATTACATGTCAATTTGTATTTGTAGTGAACAGAACAATATTTTCTTCCTAAATGTTGTTAAGTAGAAGTATTTGAAGCATAACATGAATATACAAGTACCTTAAGATTGTAACTACTTCAGTAAATGTACCTCATTAAATTCTACCACTGTTATTGGAGCTCCTTAATGATTAGTCAGCGTATCAAAGAGCCAGTTTTAGGGCAGGTTTTAAGTCTCCTATTAAACTCTGTCTCTGCAGTCAAGGTTTAAACTTGCACATCAAGTTAGTTGGAGTTTATTCTCTGAGTGTGAAACGACCCTGTTACTTTTTAGAGCTTCAGGGCCCTCAGACAGAGGCATCATCTGTACGGATGGTTAGCCAGGAGCCACAGGCAGTGACTCTGTTGTTTTTATTTATCTTGCAGTCTGGAGCCAGAGCCAGTGTGCTCAAAGCTCCAGGCTCACTGTGTGGCATTAGGGGAAGATAGATGTGGATGGGGCCGGCCAAACTGTCAGTGAACCGGGCTGAAAGGTCAGTCTCGCAGAGCTATTTGTCTGCAGCCTGGCACCTGCGCCAACACTTTCCATCCATCTTGGAACATTTTGACCGAAAGGAATGATACACCTTAAACTGAGAGACAACTGCAATATTTCTTCTCTGTGTCTTCTAAATTCTTAAGCATTATGCAACACATCTAGAGTACACATGAACAGGCTTGAGCCTTATGGTAAAAATGTGAGAATAATTAAAAAGCCAGACATGAGCCAGATATGTTGAGTCAACCAGTCAGACCGCCAAGCGAGTGAAGCAGAGGGACATTTGAGTTTTGCCTTTTACCAGTTCCAACAGTGTGGATCAACAAATGACTCTAAATGCTAACATATTAAAAAAGTATGCTGGATAGTGTCAGCAGTCATTAATTTGTTTATACCAAATAAACATTTTGTAGGACAATTTTCTTCTTATGTTTTTTATCTCTTGGCATACTGAATATCTGGCCTGTGTAATGGCTGTTTTGATGTATTCCATGTTCAAAGACCAGTGAACAGTCTCATTGGATTCTTCTCTGTTGTTTTGCTTGTGTTCAATTCAATTAATAAGCCAGTACAGCCAGGAGGAAGGGGGAGTGGTAGATAAGGATTTATTTGAGTATTTAACAGCATGAAAGGGGATTTTTAACCATCATGATCTGTTGGTTTACTTAATCTTTTACACCTATTATACGACACAGTGTAACAGCATTATCTCATGTCATACATTGGTTTCTGTTTGTGTATTCTGTATTCTACTAGTGGCCTTTCCTGTGTCGTTTGGTACCTTGCATTACCTCTTAGATTAGTCTTTGCCTCCCAAATTAGCTTGAACATGTACAGTTTGACATGAGTTAATCAAACAAAGACTATATCAGTAAATGACAGTCAGGCAGCCATCTCAGTGAAACTGATGAGAACATGACATTATTCATAGAACATCTGCTTCTGAACAGCATACAGAGACAGGGATAGTTCATGTGTTACTGATGAGAGAGAGGCTATTTTTCTCTTTTGTGTAAATGAAGAATCAGATTCATTAAGCCTGTCGGATAAAGCGAGCCAGTCAACCAGGCAGTCACCAAAGTCAGCCAAGCGAAGGAAAATCAGTCTCCATGTATCCACTTAATATCCAGATATTACTGCTCATACCATATCCGTAAGACTTCTCTAGTAATTTCATGGTTTGCCGTTGCTTTTAAAGACATGACATTTGAATATTTGTTTACACAAAGACAAGTCGTTTCTTTAAAGTTTACACAATAATACTGTATTTAAAAGCAAACAATATTACAAATCAAATTCCTTTCTTACAGGGCCGTACTATATATACCAATAAGGTCTAAGGGAGTAGCCGTGATGGATATTAATTGATTGACTGCAGACTGTATGTTGCTCTAAGCAATCCTGTATAACACTCCACAGAGGACGGCCTCATAAATCTTGAGGCACTGAAGTAGAGCTGTGCACACACACATGAATTATGCACATTCACTTTTCATTTTTTACACATTGCACCGCCTGTATATCCAGCTATCTGTCTATCTTCAAGCACACATATATTATACACCAGGGGTGCCCAATACGTAGATCGCGATCGACCGGTCGATCGCAAAGGTAGTGTGGGTAGATCGCATGGCATTGAAAAGAAAAAAAATATATATATTTTTCTTTTTTAATTAATTTTTTTAAAGTTAGCCTATCATCCATCCATTGACGTACAGGTAAGCCAGTCTGAGTTGTATTGCGCCATACGGGTTCATGCAGCTATGAGGGGGCCTCACCTCCTCATCTGAAGCGCAAATGCGGCGCTATTATGCGCTTATGCGGCACAATTATTGTAAGCGCGCCACAGTTTATCCGCCGTTTAGTCCACTAGCACCCCCCCCGCGCTCGCTACACAGATTGGGCAGGGGCGGCCCTGTAGGTAGATCATTTGGGCTTTTAAAAGTAGCTCCCAAGCTGAAAACGTGTGGGCACCCCTGTTATACACAGTATAGTGGGCTGGTTGTGTAACATTGTTCTTTACTGCCAGACAGGCAAACGTACAAAATTGTCAACATGCACATTTTCTGATAATGTAAGTGCTAAAATGCTGATTTTTAAGCATGTATAACACTCAATGTTACACAATGTAATCTTAAGTTTAGCATATTAGCATGCCAACATTTGCTTATATGCACTAAAACCAAAGACTTGGGAAAAAAATAAATACAAATTTCAGTAGTGAGAAATATTTCCCTGACTCCTGGATTTCTGAAGGACGATGACGGCTACTTCCTGTTCTGTCTGTCGACCATGAGTACAGGGCTGTTTGCCAGAGTTATTGTTTATGGGAGCTTGAGCAACGCAAGCCTGTTGCCAGGTTGGGTTTGAGTGAATCAGAAGAGCTCTCAGCCTTATTAAGGCAATGCAGCTCTTACTGTAAAGGCAGTGAGAGCTCAATCAGGTTTTTCATCCAGTAATTCAGACCCAGGCGGTGCGGACACACAGACGGGCTTAGTCACGGCTGATTAAACTCCATGATGGATGCTCTGACAGCCCTGTTATCTGGAGAGGAAACGCTAATGCTAAGACGCTAGAGGTGATTATGATGACAGGGATTCAACTATTGATCTTTAAACTGCAGCACTCTGGCAGAGCACATGATGTGTGATTTTTAAGTATATTGGAGAAAAGACTTGTTCGAAATTCTATTACACTGCTTGTCCGTGTGAAACAAAGCTGCTGTTAAACACACCAGAAGTTTATTGCGCACACTGACAAGATGACATTGATGACAACAGATTATATAATTCTTCCAAATCTTTCTCTAACACGTCTTGTCTTTATTTTGCTGTGTGTTGCTGTGTGAAAGAGAATTACAGTTATTTCCATGGCTACGTTTTAAATATAAAATGTATTGCCTTCGCCCACACTATGTTAAATAATTCAGTAGCTAACGTCGCCTCTGGCACTTTATTCTGTGCTCAGAAGATTATCACTGAGCACTATGATGCAAATGTTGCAAAGAAATGTAGCTTGAAGAAATAGTTTGACTTTTTGGGAAATATTTGCTTCATTGCTGAGGGTTAGATGAAGAGATTGATACCACTCTCATTTGCACCGTATGGAGCTGAAGACACAAGGTGCTTAGCCTAGCTTAGCATAACGACTTGAGGCAGGAACAAACTGCAAGCACAATAAAGGAGGCGTGTGGGTTGTGCGTTGGTGTTCGGATCAGGGGGTCACAGGTTCAAACCCCACTGCAGTCAGCATGTCGTTGTGTCCCTGGGCAAGACACATCACCCCAAATTGCTCCTGTGGGGATTGTCCACAGTATTGAGTATGTAAGTCGCTTTAGATAAAAGCGTCTAAAAAGTGACATGTAATGTAATGTAATAAAGAACCCAGTTTTACCTTGGATAACCTCACTTTAATGACAAGAATCTACTTTGGACAGAGCCAGGTTTCCCCCTGCCTTCAGTCTTTATGCTAAGCTAAGCTATTCGCCTCCTGGCTCCAGATCCAAAGTGCTATTGATCTTCTAATCTATTTCTTGGCAAGAGAGCAAAGGATATTTTCCAAAATGTCAAAGTATAATTAAAAGGCTGTCTGCATCAGCCACTGCAATGTTACTGAAAGCTAGAGAGCACATACCTTACACACATCTCATGCTTTAATTATATGAATAGAAAAGTATACACATTTAAACTTGATAACATAACATCATGTGATTCCTGTACTATTTTGACTAAGTAAATGAAGTGATGCCTGGGTATGTACCTGGGTCTTTATCTGCACCGGATCGGAAACCACATGGCCTTGGTGGATTAAGAGGTTAGCATCAGTTCAGATTGCTGAAGCTCCGCGCTGCATTTGATCCACTCCTGACCACTGTGACACTGACCTCCTAACATCATGGGGTCCTGTTTGGGGCCCGTGGTTAGCTCTTTTCAGTAGTTTCTAACTCAAACCCAAATGTGGCCGAGCCCTGTGCAATGTACAGGCAAACAGATGTTTTGTTTGTTGTTAGTGATTTAATATTTAATTCTATTTAATCATTCCTTGTTTAGTTTAATTGTAGAGTTTAGAGTGAAAACCTTATTTTCTAGAAGTCACATAAGCCTTGGTTCTATAAAGGTTAAATGCTCTTAGACTAACCTTTATCCCCTGGAGGACTGTGTTAGTGAAGTGAAGTCCGCCAGCGCTGATGGAACACCTGCTGCCACCACGCTTTGTGCAGATCGTGTTGTTGATCTACGACTGTTCAAATAGCTCCACCAGCACAGGGCCGGTGGTGGTCAATGAAACTAGAAGGAGACCATTAAAATGTCACAGATGTTGAGAAAAACAAGCTTGTGATATTGAATCATGAAAGTGTGTGTGTGTGTGTGTGTGTGTGTGTGTGTGTGTGTGTGTGTGTGTGTGTGTGTGTGTGTGTGTGTGTGTGTGTGTGTGTGTGTGTGTGTGTGTGTGTGTGTGTGTGTGTGTGTGTGTGTGTGTGTGTGTGTGTGTGTGTGTGTGTGTGTGTGTGTGTGTGTGTGTGTGTGTGTGTGTGTGTGTGTGTGTGTGTGTACGTATTTTGTTCCCAATGGACACTCTTTTTTTCCAGTTTAGCTGATTGTGATTGGATACGTGCAAAGGTATCAGAGTCTCCAATTATAGCTGTTAAGGGCTGTCTGGCCATTTCACACACACACACACACACACACACACACATACAATGTTAGTCATAGGGTAAATGAACTAAAAAGCCTAATTTCATTTTGTATGGTATTAACTCGTATACAGCATGATATAATTGTTGTTGCTAAATTGAAGAGAAGCACGCTCTTACTAGTGCAAATTGTTCAGTCGTGTTTTCAGGCCACTTAATTGCAATATGAAACACAATAGGCCGTTAAAGGGAATAGCGCAGTTTTTTGAAGTGGGTTTGTAACAGGCACTTGTCCTTAGTCAGTGTATTACCTACAGTACAGTATGGCTGCCATTGTTTGTACTTCATTGTGGACTGTTACTTTGTTCCTTTAGTGAATCCAAACTCACCCTTTGAAACACAAAGCTCACACAACAACACAGACCAACTGCAGCCACAGACCGAGGCAGCAGGAGATCAGCAAACCTGTGATCTTCCTGTTTTTGTCAAAGGTGTCCGGTGGCTTTGAAGAGAGATAGCGACGGGGCTGTCTGAAGGCAAGATTTATTTTAGGTGGTTCAAATACAATTTTCTCTTACCCCCGTCATCAGCAGTACTTTGCTTTGCTCCTGTGACGGTACTCCTGTCTCAGTATTGCCATAACGTCATCTGCTGGGCCCCCCCACTGACACTTTACCTCAGCCACAACGCAGACTCTATGCATTACATTAATGCACATAATACACAACAATATTTTGCATTACTGCTGATTTTTATTCCATATTTCATTCCTTCTATTCCATTCCATTGCAATGTAAATACTGTTATATTTGAGTATATTTTTTATAATTTTTTATATTTTTTCTACCTGTGTTTTTAATTCTTGTTTTTATGCACCATGACATCAAGTCATTCCTCGTACGTCTAAACCTACCTGGTAATAAACCTGTTTCTGATTCTGATTCTGATTTCTGAACTACACAAATAAGCTGAAATGTACCTTTATGAGAACTGGTCCTCTTAGTGAAGGTCAAAGTGCGACCAGACAAAATAATTCAAAAGATCTTGTAACACGTTTTATTGGAAAAAATGTGCAAATACTCTTTATTTGCAGCCTGAAGTTTTGACCACGAGTGAAAACAGGAGAAGAATGTGGAATTATTAACACTAAAATGGCTGCACTTGTGTTTGTGGGACAGTTCCATACTCACTCACTCACTTTTGAGTCAGGGTAAAGAGTGAAATCACATTTTTATTGCAGTATAATCAGGATGCAGGTGAGCTTGTGATGGTTTAATAGCCCCCGCTCCACCCCACACTCACCATCACACACACATGAAATCACCTTTAGAGCTTTTTCTACCTCTGCACACACTCGTTCTCGCACTAAGTGCAGCGACAATAGCAGCCCCGGCGCTCTCTGGTTAAACAGCTGGGTAATTGCAGCCATTATTTGAGTGGCTCATATTAGAGCCGAGAGGCAGTGTGAGTGCACTGTGTGTGAGTGTGTGTTTGTTCAGTAACTTGCGCCTGTTGTTCAAAGTGGATGAATGGTGATTGTTAGTTCGCTGATGTTGAGTGAGAGAACGAAAGAGAGACTACATTTGATGACAATTATAGCTGTCCTTTCAACAGCAGTTACTCATATGACATCAGAGGCTCTGTTCAAAAGCTGTAGTAAAGTATTTTATAGCCTCTGCGGTTTGAAGTAGTTCGAAAACATTATACATAATTGTCGCAATTATTCTACACAAAAGAGCTTCAGTTATGAATTGATTTACTGCCTGCCTAGAATCCCATTCAGCTCCATGTTCCTGTGGTATGTTGTGCTGCTGCACATATGTTTAACACAGAGCCTTTTCCATTGGTTGATTCAATATGATGTTGAAAATATTTAAAACAACCAAGCACAGTTTAGTGGCTTTTGCATTGTAGCTGCAGTATAATTATACAAACTATTTTTATTTCTCAGACATTTTCAAGTAAAAGTCATGCGGTCAAAAAATAAGTTTGGTTGTTTTATGTACAAAAATTATTAAAAAACAAAAAATGTATCATTATATAGAATAACGGACCCTGTGAGCATCATCTCATTTTAGTTTGTTATATTATATATTTTAATTATGGCATAGACAAACTGGTGGGTCATTTTTTTAGATTTCTGACTTCTTTGGCTGATAATTTATTTTCATTTTATTTGACAAATACAGATATGACTGTTTTGTAACCTGTATTTTACAGGGTTACGTTTTAAATGTACAATCTTAAAGTGGACCTATCATGCTATATTTGAATAATATAGTGTAGGACCATACCTATATAAGGCATATTTATACTTTTTTTTTTTCAAAATACCAAACAGATCATGCATTTTAGCCATGCCTCATTTTGCTCAATTTGACAATGTTTAGCTCTGAGCAGATTCAGCACCATCTACAGGCCTGGCATATGTACTACAGCGTCTCCAGCGCTTTCGAACGGCAATGGCCGTGGCTGTCTCCTCCTGATTGGTGGAGTTGGCCCAATAGCCGTAGCGCCACCGTCCTGACGTCAGGACAGTGTTCAAATCTGGATCAGTTTTTATCAGATCCGTTGCAGCCCCTTTTTTAGAGATTTGGGTATGGAGGAAAATAGAGAGGGTTGTGTTTTCTGACACTTGGTGAGTTCCCTGGAACACCGGGGACACATATTCATGTATAAAAGACGTACAAAAGTGCATTTTGCATGATAGGTCCCCTTTAAATGTAATGAGTAAAGGTAGACAGGAGTACAAAACACATAAACTCAGGTAAATTGCAAGTATCTTAAATATGTTATCATGTAAAGTATTACTGAACTACATGTATGCATTCGTAAAGGGAGCCTAAAATGAACCGGGACAATTATTCTGAATATAATGCCACCAAGCAGTAGAATTAAATTAAATCCTGAAAGCCCTTTCTTTCATTTCTACATTGGAGGGAGGTTAAGTAGACATATGAGTACAGGTAAAGCCCCTTCTCACACTTAGAAACAAGAAAAAAGGTTTAGCATCCATTGTCATCTCTAATGAGCTTGGCTACTATAGCAACAGGGCTGCAGGCAGAGCACTGCTAATTAGTTGCTTCCTAGTTAGTTACGCTTCATTTGTGGGAAAATATGTCTCCTCTGTTGGGCTCCTGTGTCTTGGCGTGCATGAAAGTAAGCATGGTGTGAACAATAATATGAGGCAATGTGCTGTGAAATGCTGAAACGATAAATCATTTTCCCTTTGTTTTTCAGATAGCTTTCTCACCATGTGGGGAACAACTACGATGGCATTTCACTAAACCTGGAAAAGAGACAAGAGGCAAGGGCAGCAACACAACAGATCCTTCTTTTGAATATACCATCATTTGGAAAAGGAATATTCTTTTTCCACAGTGCGTCCAAGGAAACAGTGAACTTAAGAGAAGAGTATCAAAGAACTTCCTGCTCTTCTTCCCTTTGACTCTGACCCTTGACCTTGAGCTCTCACTATGAGCAGTCTGTTAGTGAAGCTAGACCCTCGGAGGGTACAATGGCGCTCCACGTGGAACACCTTCACGTCCCGCGTCCTGAGGACCAAACCGGTGGAGTCCATGTTGGATTCAGCCACGACGGGCACAGGCGCTCATGGGACCAAACTGGCCCGGGTCTTATCCACCGTGGACCTGGTGTCGCTGGGCGTGGGCAGCTGCGTGGGGACGGGGATGTACGTGGTCTCTGGACTGGTCGCCAAGGAGATGGCCGGTCCGGGGGTCATTGTGTCCTTCATTATCGCCGCTGTGGCCTCCATACTGTCGGGTGAGAAAATGCACATTGCAACTTTTTTCTGCTGTCTCTCTTTTGCGCACACACACACACACACACGCACACGCACACGCACACGCACACACAAAGCATTAAGGTTACTGCCGTTTTTATCACAATTAGACTGATATGATTTATATTAAGAGCCTGCAATACGATCATGGGCAAATACATTATTAGGGCAAAGCTATAATGTAAAAGGCACTCAGGGGATGTTTTAGTACTACCTACAGTATCGTCTCCTATCTATAATCCAACATCTTTCAATTGGATGATAATGCAGTCCTTTCACTGATGTGTGTGTCTGTGTTCTCCTCCGTCCCACAGGAGTGTGTTATGCAGAGTTTGGCGTGCGCGTGCCTAAGACCACAGGATCGGCCTACACCTACAGCTACGTGACGGTGGGCGAGTGCGTGGCGTTTTTCATCGGCTGGAACTTGATCCTGGAGTATCTGATCGGCACGGCCGCGGGGGCGTCGGCTCTCAGCAGCATGGCGGACTCACTGGCCAATCACACTATCAGCAACTTTATGATCACACACATCGGAACGCTCAACGGCTTAGGTGAGTGAGGAAGGATGTGTGCCGGCAACAGCTTTAGTTTGCCATTAAAGGTCCCCTAGTATACTGTTTTTCATCAATATATTATAGGTCTCAGAGATATACAAAACATGTCTCTGAAGTGTTTGGCTCCAAACACCAAACAGATCATTGTAGCATCCCATAATCTCCTCTGTTTCAGCCCTGTTTCAAAAGTGCTGATTCTCTGTCTGTTGCTTTAGATGAAAATAAGGAGCCCCTCCCCACGCCCCTCTGAGAGATATTTGGGTAAAAAGAACACAATGGTGCTCTAGGAGGAGATTCAGGTGATAAGGTGGGGGGGGGGGTTACCTTGGTTGGTGATTGGCTAATGGTTACACAAGCCAAAACATCGTTATGACATCATAAAGTGGCCAAAATCTGATCAGCTCATTTTCAGACAGGTTTTTTTAGAAATGGATCAGGACAAAAAGTGAGAGAATCTTTTTTCCTGAAACTTTCAGAATCTCTTTACACAGAGGGGACACATGTTGATGTATAAAAGACATGAAAAGTGGATTTTGCATAATAGGTGACCTTTAAGGTTGAAAAAATATGATTTCCTCTGATTTTAGTTTAGGAATTTGGATGAATATTAGATAAAGGTAATGTTTAATTTGTGTACAGTACTTGCGTCAATTAATACTAAACAACAGAGTTAAACTAATAATAAACTTTAAAAAAAATGAAATGTTTCTTGCTTGGAAAAAATGACTTTGGAATAGCAAATTCTACTTTTTGCTATTTTATTTTCTATTTACAAATGCAAATAAGATCTCAAAAAACATTTTGATGTTTGCACTAGAAAAGTGAATCCTTTCACGTCATTATCTTCCACTTTTTATCTACAGCTTATTATTTATCAGCCAACTGTCTACTGTCAAGCAGTGATTGCTTCAAAAACAGACATTCACCCAATCGAAATCTAAGCGAAAAGTATGCCTTTTACTCCCCGTCTTTCATCAAAGCTTCATCTTAGATTCTGTCTTTAAATATCACCTTCGTATTGGCTTGAACCTGAGTCCTCCTGGGCTGCGTTACAAACCGTTTGAACCAAAGAAACAGATTTAATATCTTTGCTGTCATTCTTTATTCTTGCAGTAATGTTTGTTTTCTGTCATAAATTGCCTTCTCAACATGTAACAGAAGCACACTGTTATCTGTATCACTGGACACAGTTTGCATGACAGTGGCTTGATGTCCTGTTTTGGAAAAAGTGATTGCAACATTATCTGGGAAATCATCCAAACCGTATCAGAATATTACCACGGAGCGTCCAAACAATGTTTTGATTCTTATCTCGGAAATTGTGTCATTATGTAGAGAAATAGAGGACGGAGCATCTTGTATTTCTAAATGATTCATGGAACATAGTTTTCCAGGTTGTAAACGTACCATGAGGGGACTGCCTGCCTCTGTGGTGTTACACTAGAGCTGATGTGTGTGCCAGGGGTGTCTCTCTGTGTGACCCCACCCTGACAGCCGCTTCCTGTCGGACACTGACACAGCAGAGGTATTAGTCACATGGTAAGCAGCATGGCCAGCTGTTCCCATCCATAATGGAAAGTTCACGTTTTCCTTTTCCTGCTGGAGATAAACGGCTGTTACTCCTAACTGCAGGAAAGTAAGGGAAATATAACTCAAAATATGTCTC
This sequence comes from Trematomus bernacchii, assembly GCF_902827165.1. Taxonomy (NCBI): domain Eukaryota; kingdom Metazoa; phylum Chordata; class Actinopteri; order Perciformes; family Nototheniidae; genus Trematomus; species Trematomus bernacchii. Next base: position 1,591,095 of record NW_022987723.1, read on the forward strand.
GTTAGTTTCTGTTTGGCCACCTGTGTGTGTGTATTTATAAAGACTTAGCAGAGTTATGTTAAATAGCAACTAATGATATTGCAGGTCTACACTGGCTACCAGTAAAGCACAGAATTGATTTTAAAATACTTATTTTAAAGGGGACCTATCATGCTAAATGCACTTTTTGATGTCTTTTAAACATAAATATCTGTCCCCGGTGTGTCAGAAAACCAAACCCTCTCTCTTTTCCTCCGTGCGCAAATCTCTCTAAAAACGGAGGTACAACGGAGCTGATCCAGATTTGCTGCCGATATGATGTAATATCGGAAATGTGAGCAGGCATAAGCTCCGCCCCCTCTTAAAAAAAATCAGCACTTTAGTAAAAGGGCTGAAATAGAGCGATATGAGGCATGGCTAGAATGGGTTTGGTATTTTGAGCAAAACACTTCCTAGACATGTTTTTTTAATATATTTTTATATATCTGAAACCTATAATATATGCCTAAAAATAGCATGAAAGGAGACCTTTAACTTACAAAGCGCTAAATGTTCAGGCACCGTCTTACCTAAAATATATTTTAATCCACTATTGCCCCGCCAGAACATTACGCTCCCAGGGTGCAGGTCTGTTAGTGGAGCCCATAGTCTGCAAAACAAGATCAGGTGTCAGAGCGTTCAGAGCTCCCTTTCTCTGGAACCAACTTCCTGTTTTAATCAGAGAGGCAGAGGCCGTTTTTCAATCGCGACGATATTGGCTTCCAAGCCAATATTTCAAGGATGCTACGTCATCAAGTGGCGCAGCAGGACCGTTCCAATGTCCAGCATACTTGGAATTCCACCGAGGCCGCGTCCTTGGTTTGGGGGAAATTTCGAGGCTGCACATGGGTAGACTTCGCGTCCTTAAAATCCCCACAATGCTTTGCGCACGGACCAATTTCCCCAAATTTGTGGCGGAAAATGTAAGGCGGGGCCTCTCATATGACGCACACCTGCACACTTGCTAGCCTGTTCCACTCTTCATTTTCCGAATGCCAGGAAGGATTCTTGCCTAGCTTCTGAAGGAAGTGACTCGGAAGACATGTGCTACCAAGCAAGCGTACACGCGATTGAGAAACACCCAGAGAATGTCCAAACCTTTAAGAGTGCGTTGAAGACCTACATTTTAAACAAAGCCTTCAGTTAGAGCTGGCATTTTATGGTTTTCATTTTATTTTATTTCTATGGTTAATTTGAATGTTTTATGTATTTTTATTGTCTTTTGTTGTATCTTATTTTATTTAGTTTATTTCTATTTGTATTCCACACACTATCTTGTCTTCTCATTTAGCTGTAACTCCATCATATACAATGTTGTCGTTTGTTTTTATCTGTAAAGCCCACTGAGACAAACGTGTTTTGTGGTATTGGGCTATACAAATAAAGTTTGATTTGATTGCTTTACAGTGCAAATGTGCATTCCCCACTGCTGCTATCACAACTACAGCATCTGTGGTTTCAGGTAAAGGCGAGCAGTCGTACCCCGACCTGCTGGCGCTGGTCATCGCTCTGCTGGTGACGGTCATCGTGGCTCTGGGAGTGAAGAACTCTGTGGGCTTCAACAACGTGCTGAACGTCATCAACCTCGCAGTGTGGGTGTTCATGATGATCGCCGGGCTGTTCTTCGTCAACGGAGAGAACTGGGACGATGGGAGATTCCTGCCCTTCGGCTGGTCGGGGGTATGCACACGCACACGCACACACGCACACACACACACACACGTACACACACACACACACACACACACACACACACACACACACACACACACACACACACACACACACACACACACACACACACACACACACACAGGGGAGGCATGTGGTGCAGTGGTTTGTGCGTTGGTGTTCGGATCAGGGGGTCACAGGTTCAAACCCCACTGCAGTCAGCATGTCGTTGTGTCCCTGAGACACTTCACCCCAAATTGCTCCTGTGGGGATTATCCACAGTATTGAGTATGTAAGTCGCTTTGGATAAAAGCGTCTAACAAGTGACAAGTGACAAGTGACACACACACACACACACACACACACACACACACATGCAAATTGAGTTACATGGAAGGAAGGTCTGCTGATGTTCTCTATGTATGTTCTGTTTCTTTCTGTCAAGTGGGAACTAAGTATTTAGTTTTGTACGTTTTTGTGTTTCTCTTAATTTCCTACAATACTGTTATGATTGGCTGTGAATAAGAAAATATGAATGACGGACCATCTATTTCTGTTTATTTATTTTTAGAAAGGGGCAGGTAATATAAGATGATTTTCTTCTCCCTGCTCCTTTTCGGGTATGGTGTGTTTATAGAGACATGTTTTGTGAATAATTGTTATACATTAAGTTGTGCATACCATGAACGGAACAAATACAAATTAAATTAAATGAAAATTAAATGTAAGCGTTATCTTCTCCTGTTCCAGGTGATGCAGGGTGCCGCCACCTGTTTCTATGCCTTCATTGGATTTGACATTATTGCTACAACAGGAGAGGAGGCCAAGAGTCCCAACACCTCCATCCCCTACGCCATCACTGCCTCACTTATCACCTGCCTCACTGCCTACGTCTCTGTAAGTTACCTTGAGGAACACAGACCCACTGTGTACACAAACACAAAGTAAAAGTCTCCATTTGTTTCTCGTTATTATTATCATTTTAGAAGTGAGAAATGGGCTGTGGATGCCAAACCCTTATCTTGTCATTCAAAGTATCACTACAGCAAATAGATCAGTTGTGATGAGGAGAGATTTGAACATGGCTCACCGACTCCAATGTTAGTGAATACTTGTTTTACTTGACAGTCGAATCAGATCACATGAACAGGCTACAATCACCGAGTAATATACACCCTTGCTTAGTTTTTGAAAACATTTTGAAACAGAAGCAATGCAATTGAATCCTCAACAGTATTGAGTGTATGTAAGTCGCGTTGGATAAAAGCGTCTAATAAGTGACATCCCAAGTTGTTATTGCGAGAGTGTTTGAAAAACAAAGATCTGAAGATCAAATGTCAAGATGTTCCCCCTGCGCTCACACTGTGTGGGTGTGTGTCTCATCTCTCATCTTTGCTCCCACAGCCTTCCAGATTTCTGACTTTGACACATATGTACTGGAAAGTTGTTGCTATGGGTACCATGTAACAGCAGCCAATCAGGAGGGGGAATCTTTCCAAACCATCTGGGGCCAAGGATTACATCAACTTTAAAACTTCTCTTTGAATACCTCCTCCTTCTCTTTCTCTCTGTCTCCCAGTCACACCCATTCCTCCAAATAACTCTACCCTTGTCTTACCATGGTCTTTTCTCTCAGCCTCTCTTAATCTCCATCGTTCTTTGATCCGTCTCACTCCGTAGGCATCTTAGATATTTTAACTTCGATATCTTTGCTCTAGTCAGAATCCTTTAAGATCCAGAATAACTTTAATCACTAAGCAAATAACATGTCATGTTTTCTTTGGTGGCTTGGGTTTAAGACACACTGTAGCTTCATCAACATTGTCAGAATAAGTATGGATTCTCCTGTGTGTTTTCATGTTTTTCCAGGTTACATTTCCTTACAACGACTTATTCACGTTGGGTAGCTCGAGTCTAACCTAATGTATATGCAAGCTCAAAAAATGTGCCGACAGCTGGTTCAAATACTCACAGTAAGAAGCAGTTTCAAACACACATGTAAACCATTTGTCGCAGGGTTCCTGGTAGATTAGTAGAGTCCCCTTTGACCGGTTCACTCACACTGTCCCCCAGCCTGTGCTCTGATTGGTCGGAGGGTTAAAGAGCACCATGATCACCATGAGGAAGATGATCTCTACATCTTCCTCTCTGTCAGGGTTAGTCTTTTTTATTGTGCCACTCTCTTTTCTGCAAGCTGCTCAAGCAGATCCTTCTCTATTGCAGCACAGTAGCTGTGACAGATGGCCCTGCATGATTTAACACGTCAGACCCGGGGATAAAAACCGCTCACACACACTAATACATACTCACAGTGAGAAAGTAGAATGACTAATGAGCATTTTGCATGTGATGCGAAATGCAGTGAGCTGAACACGCTAGCTGTTTAAAGCTAGGATGTGCAAATATAACTTAACACTTGTCAGTAATTAAAGCTTTTATGTTTACAGTACATGATTAATAAAGCATTAATCAAATGAATCTGATGAGGTGGGAAACAGTCACACATTTAGTTCCGTTTAGTAGCTGTACTGCAGATTTTGATCACATCATATGATCCTCAACAGGTTTCGTACTTACTGTGAAAACGAGTTATTAATACCCTGCATTGGGCTGTGCAGAAGTGTGTTTTTATATACTACCACTGGGGGCGCCAAATTCTACACATAGTGGATAAAGAACCTTAATAATCAAATATGTTATCAATGAGTAGTTTTCAGAAATAGTTCAAGCTTATACAGCAACAGAAATGTAATTAACAAACTTCTTTTGTCAACCCTCCTCCATCCAGGTTTCTGTGATCCTGACTCTGATGGTGCCGTACGATGAGATCGACGCAGACGCTCCGCTCATGGAGATGTTTGCCGTGCATGGCTGTATGTTCGCAAAGTATATCGTGGCGGTGGGCTCCATAGCAGGACTCACTGTATCCCTCCTGGGGTCCCTGTTCCCCATGCCCAGGATCATCTATGCCATGGCAGGGGACGGCCTGCTGTTTAAGTCAGTAATTTATTAAGTGTTCATTTTCTTCAATCTAAATAAAAAAAACTGAGTCTCTAATCTTATTTTCCTGTGTGTTCAGGTTCCTGGCCACTGTGTCTCCATACACAGAGACCCCTGCTGTGGCGTGTGTGGTGTCGGGCTTCCTGGCTGCCCTGCTGTCTCTCATGGTCAGCCTCAGAGACCTCATAGAGATGATGTCCATAGGGACTCTGCTGGCCTACACCCTGGTGAGTTTTATCATTCTGGACACATCACATTTTTTACATTTGTTCCAGAGATTTTGAGATGATAAAAAATGCATTCTTTCAGCAAATGATTGTGTAATGCCCCAGAGATTTTTGCTGGGAAAACAAATTCCTCCTACACTTGAATGATAATTATGTGAAAACTTAAGACAAGTAGGAAGAGAGTCTTAGCTGATATGCTATAAGTTAAAGGTCCCCTATTATACTGTTTTTCATCAATATGTTATAGGTCTCAGATATATACAAAACATGTCTCTGAAGTGTTTGGCTCCAAACACCAAACAGATCATTGTAGCATCCCATAATCCCCTCTGTTTCAGCCCTGTTTCAAAAGTGCTGATTCTCTGTCTGTTACGGCCCGTCCACACAGCAGTGTGCGTTGCTTCCCATTCACTTTGAATGGGGTGACGTCACGCTTTGCCGAACTGCATTGTGGTTCCGTTGCGTCGCTTTGCCTCCGTTGCTCGCTTCGAAAGTTGAGAAAAGTTCAACTTTTCAAGCGTCGACGGAAGCGCCAGCCAATCAAATCATATGCCAGTACAAGCTCTAGCCAATCAAACTGCGTGCTTGTGTGTCCGGGGCGGGAGATTAATGCGATTGGTTGTTGGTCGCGCTCCAGACACGCCCACCAGCAAGCTTCAATGCACGCTGCCGTGTCGACGTACCGTTACTTTAGATGTGTTTCAGTCTGAATTGACGCTGTTTGACATCACAACGCTGTTATGAAAGTTTCTCTGATATAAAATGGGTGATGTTAGCATAGCAACCAAAGCTAAACTGACTATCTTGACTACTTGTTGCTATCCTATTGTGGCATAGGCCGTTTTCTACAGGCACATTTTACCGGCGTATTTTTCATTATGATTCTACTTGTGATAGTCGGACATGACAACCTGTGGAGCCCATGTATTGATTCCATCCGATAGCTGCTATAATACAAAACAAAACATCTGCCTGCTCTCCACAATGATCAATAACAGCGAACGGATGGTCAAAGTAAGGTACAAATAATCAGAATCACACGAAGCCTGGTTAGTGTTGCCTGACTTTATAAAGTGTGTTTTTTTACAAGTGTGTGGTTGCGTTCTAGTCACTTTGCTCAGCGCTACTGCTTGTTACAACTTTTATTTGCTGTACTCGAAATAAACTGTTGGCTAAGGTTAATCTCGCCCCCCTCCGACGTAAGCGTGACGTATGCGGTTCTTACTTCTAGACCGAAAATGTTTTGGTGCTTGGTAAGAACCGGTTTTCGGGGAAAAGAGCCGGCTCCGCTGCGGTGTGAACGGGAAAAAACAGTGCTTATCAGGCTCAAGCTCCGAACCGGCCCTGGAACCGCGTTGGTGTGAAAGGGGCATATGAGGAGATTCAGGTGATAAGGTTGGGGGGGGGGGGTTACCGTGGTTGGTGACAATGGGGTCCTTCTGCTTTGAATGGAAACACGTTTTTTCCCTCCTGGCTGCAGGTTAGCCTGTGTGTGCTCCTGCTGCGTTACCAACCTGAGGGGGACATCCATGGCTTTGTGAACTTCCTGTCTGAGGAGCAGAACAACAAGAAAAAGGAAGGCGTGCTGGCTGAGTGCGAGAAAGAAGCCTGTTCACCAACCAGCGAAGCAGATGAGTTCGGAGGCGCGGCCACGAACACCTGCGGAGCCAAAAACCTGCCGTCGCTGGGGGACAACGAGATGCTGATAGGCAAACCAGATAAAAACGCCTACACCGCCAGCCACCCAAACTACGGCACGGTGGATATGACCACTGGCATCGAAGCAGAAGAGGAAGAGGGCGGCTTGTCCCGGCGGTTGAAGAAGCTCATTGGACCCCGCTACTACACCTTGAGGATCCGATTGGGCCTCCCGGGAAAGATGGACAGGCCCACTCCAGCCACGGGGAAAATTGTCACTATGTGTGTGCTGCTCCTCTTCATTTCCATCTTCGCTTTCTGCTCCTTCATCATCTTTGGTGAGAACGCAAGAACACATTCAGACAGGAGTTTACTATATAATGTTTAAATGAATTTCAACAAATTGTTTTCTTTCCTTCCAGGAGCGAGCAGTATTGGGGAGGGTCGCTGGTGGGCTCTGCTGCTGTTAATCTTCATGATCACCTTCCTTGTCCTGCTCGTCATCATCATCCTCCAGCAGCCAGAGAACCCAAAGCGTCTGCCCTACATGGCGCCCTGTGTGCCCTTTGTACCTGTTTCAGCCATGCTGGTCAACATCTACCTCATGCTCAAACTGTCTGCCATCACCTGGATACGATTCTCTATCTGGTGCCTCGTGGGTAAGCCCCCACCTCACTGAATAACAGTTTGTCTTACATTTAGATGTGTGTCTTTTATTGCCAGATTTAAAGACAGGTTCTGCGTGTAAATGTCATCCTAGATAGATGGAAACTCCCCATGTTATGATCGTAAACCATGGAGTGATACATTTCATTACTGTGTCGATTTCTCACCGGCTCTGTGAGCCAGTTTGTTTTTCGATGGGAGAACAATGAAGTCTCATTTCACTTTTATTTCCTGCCTCCGTTGTATCTGTCTGTACATCTGTATTTATCTGTGTGTGTGTTTGTGTATGTGTGAGTGTTTTGGTTTGTGTGTAAATGCTCCCAGCATGCAGTTCAACTTACCATTGTGTCGCTTCTTTGTAGTTTTCAGAATATATGCAGTTTTTGTACAAACAGAATAACTGCTGTATTCTTCCAACTCACTGAATTGTTTTTACCACTTGATAGAGCATTTACTCTTTCTCTGTGCTTTTACATTTGTGTATGACCTCCTACAATATTGCTCAAAGCTCTGATTGTGTATGTATTTGTGAATATATTTTTGATATGTGTGTCCCTTCAGGTGTTCTAATCTACTTTGGCTACGGCATGTGGAACAGCAAGCTGGAGAAAACGGCCCGAGAGAACGAGGTGCACGCCTCCACCTACCAGCGCTACGACCACGGTGTGGACGAAGGCTTCTGCGGCTTCGACGATGATTTCCTCCCGCCTACCACTGACGCCTGGGGTGCGCAGGCGGGAAGTTCGGGACTCACCCCGCCCCCTGTGGCCAAGCCCGAAATTGACGGGTCGCCAGCGAAAGATGGAGGCAAGACCGTTGCCAAACAAAACCTCGCCGAGGAGGATCCGATGGATTTCTGAAGGGACTGACTCTGTGTTACCCTGAATGTACTGCCTTGTCTGCTGCCTGGGGAAAGGGAGGGGGAACAGTAGTGTGAACGCATGAATGATTGTGTGTGTGTGTGTGTGTGCGTGTGTGTGCATGCCTGCATGTGTGTGTATTTGTTTGTGTGGCTAACCCTTGGGCTAGATAGTTTCTTGACAGTGGAACGACTTATTATTCAGTTTACTCAACCACGCTCCGCAGCTCACACTGCAAATGAGGACTTCAAGGTCAAATGTCTTGTCACACTCACTTGTTATTCACTGGAGTCCACCGCCTCCCCAATGTAAAGACAGATAGGAAAGTGTTGACGTTGCAGGAGATACAATATATTGTGGTTCACTACACTTTGACACGTTTATTGGGCAATCCGTTTACTGAATACCTAGAAATGTACGGGATATAGGAGAGGAGAAGGTGGTGAGGGAGGGACAGATGAATCAGCACCTCTCTTCCTGTTTCAACGGAGACAGACAGGAAAGCTAGATGACAGAATGCCAAACCCAAACTACTTCCTATGAACAGGTCTGACTTTCTCTGCATGTTTCACAGGAAAACAGCTTCACATGCTCTCAAAAACACCAACAAATCATAAACGTGTATCTCTGTCCTCAATCATTTCCCCCTGACCCCTGATATCTAGCCCAAGGGATAAGAACTGGACTGGGAAGAGGGCGTTGGTGTTTTCTGTCACAAATAGTACTTGGACTTTGCTTGCAATAGTGCCTTCATCTTCTGTATGTGTATGTGAGTTTCTTATTATGTCTGTTTTCTACTTTAATTTTGCCTGTGTATGTGTGAGGGTGTATGTGCAATCTAACTCAACCTTTTACATTGATGCTCATGACTGTGTGTGTGTTTGTAGATATTAAGTGAGGTTATTTTACCGTGTATGTGTAGGTATTTGTTTCGTTAAGTTCTTCCCAATTCTTACCCCAGCATGAAGCTCAAAATCAACCCGCCCGCCACATATCAGCTCATGGTGCAATATAACACAAACACACAGCTCATTGGGGTAACCTAAAAGAGGAGAGGGAACACAGGTTGAATCCTAATTGACAACCTTCATGGTTTATTGTGATTAACGTCATTTTTATTTTATTTGCGTCTCTCCACTGATGCAGTTCTTGCTTTTTCCTAGGGCTGGGAAGGAATTAATTTTCAGTTCATTCAATTCAGGAAATGGGTTTTATACGGAGCGTGCAGCTTTTCTCCTAGAGATGAGAAAAATATAGAGACTGTAGAAAAATGGTTATTATTGAGAAATGTGGGGATTTTTGATGAAAAGAGGGCAGTTTGAAAAGTTTTGTAAGAGCAGGTGAGGGTCACTTTTTTTCTCTTCTCCCAGATTGTTTGCAAATTATGAATGAATTAAATTGTACTTTACAATTACATTTGTATTTAATATTGGGGTAAATTACTTCAGATTTAGTCTCTAAATCAGAGGGATTGCATTGTAAATACTTAGAGAAAGAATTAGACACTGACTGAACTGAAATATAATCCCTCCTCTTCCATCCCTCGCCCTTTCTGATCCCCTCTTTTGCTATTAAATATCATACATTTGTATATTCTCTTCTTCCACCACCCCTTTGCTCTCCCAGCCCAACTCTTCCTCTTCCTCTTCCTCTTCATCTGTTTGCCACCTCACCGCTCTTGATATCCATCCGGCCATGTCAGCAGGGAGTTTCCACTTAGTCACAAGTGATGGAGCCGGGATTGCTTTTCAGTCAGGATGTGGATGCCAATCTGTTCATGGCCGGATGATACCTTAACTCCTGTTTCACCTCAGGGTGTCTGCTATCTCCCTTCTGATTTGTCACTGGAGAATTTACTCCTCTCCAACCCCTGGTCTGAACTAGTCTAAGTGAACCTCCCTGTTGACCGTTCCTGTTCATGTAGCTAGTGTTGAAGTCCCACTCCTTTCATGTTACCCTACACTTTTGCTGCACCCCGAAGAGATTTTGTGAAAATCAATCAAATCAAAAATGTTCCTGTTGAGCTCAGTGTGTAGGACATTTAAGCTTTAGCTGCCAGGGTTGGGGGTTTGATTCCATACTAAGAATGTAAGCACTCATGGTACTGTAAGGGATTTTGGCACACACCAAATAGCAAACAGTTATGTTATTATGCTGAGGGCCGGGGCACTCCTACAAAAACTACTGTATGCCCAAATTGTCCTTCTTGTACCTTTTCTTCTTGCCCCCTGTTGCTGCATATGTCCCTTCCAGGGAAGCCTTATTTGTCTAATGCACTAAATCTAAGGATGCCACGCTAAACCCCACCCTACCTCTGCTACTCCCACATCTATCCTCACTCAGAAAAACCTGTTTCTTTCATGTAGTGAAAGCCCTTTGGTGTTGTCCTTTGAAATTATTGTAATACCCGTACCCAAAAAAACAGCCCATTGTTTCGAGGAATTACACTTTTATTGGATGATTCTGCAACTTTCTAATAAAGGAAGTCGTGAGCGTTTCCGTAGTGGAACATTAGGATGATGAGGTTGTAGCGGTGCCCATCAGAGACCAATCATGGCCGTGGCTAACATTAAGCTCATGTCTAGTGTTTGCTTTCTAGAAATGTGGGTGGTATAGTGACTTTGACGGTGTTTACATTCTACAATGGTGTATATTTTACAATTCAACTACATGTTGGCCAACAACACGGATCAGTATTTCATGTACTGTAGGGACCTTCATGTAGCGAAATACATATTTATGGAAAACAAAATAAAAAAGTATATACTTCTTTTTGGTGTCTTGTCAAAATTGTCAGAGAGGATAAGACTGCGTTTTGGGGGACTTGGACTCATGACTAGTATTTTTGAAATTGTTGCTATAGCTCTTAGTAATACAATTGTAATGCCTTCTTTTAATGTAAACATATTTCGGAAGTCATTTGTTATAGTAGCCTATGTAACCTTTACTGTAGTGTAGACAGTTAGGAAGGACATAGAGAAAGAGATTGTTATGCGAATGTAGTTTATATTTTGGCACAAAGAAACATCAAGCTCAGTACAGCAGGGGAGTCGGGTGTTGTCCCAAATACCAAAACCATAATATCAAATAGTTGTTGCTATGCATTTGGATTGTAGATATTATATTTAAAAAGTTATTGCCATTGAACATATTTTGAGGTCTTGCAGAATTGTCCAATATTAAAGTTTTTTTCCGGGGTTGGAAAAAAACAGCACATCCTTAAACATTCACACACTTTATCTCACACAAGTTCAAGCATTTATTACATTATATTCAACTATTCCCTCCACCCAGATCGCCTCATCTCAGCTAAAACAATCCAGATGTTTTCATTCATAGCTCAAATATGTGTTCAGCCAAAACAAGGCAGCAAATACAGCCTGACACTTCGACACTGTACTGTACAGTCGACCTACCATAGCCTATTACCGGCTGTGTGTGTGTATGCAAGTGTGTGAGTGCATGTACAGTGTGTGTGATCTATGCCTGCGCCTCAATGTGACCCTGTGGTGAATGTGTAGCATGCTTTCATGCATGAGGCTCTGACCATAAATGTTGTTTCTGCATGTGGTGACTGAGCGCTGCGAGACATAATACAACACTAAACCAAAACAAACGCAGGCCTACTTCTTACACCTGGGAGCGCTGGCCTCTCTGCTCTGAGAAGATTTAACAGGTGTAATACAAGCGAAGCAGCTTCAAAAACCTCATTGTTCTAAACTCTCAGCGAGTGAACTGAATGCTGTATACAATGCAGACTCCTATGATTTAGATTCAGATTCAAACCCAGACCTTTTCTTTATGTTACAATTTGAATTGTACCGGCTTAGAAGATTATTTTCTGGATTCTCTCCTATTTCTTAAAGCTCACACAGTAATATTCTCACATAGAAATTGGAACCAGGGCTCCTCCTGAAAAGGTAGTAGAACATGTAGCAACAAACAAGGTGTGACAATGACTCCTCTCTCACCCTCCCTTACAGTATGCCTACTTCCTGTAAATCCCTTTTCTTAACCAAAACTTCTGCAAACCAAAGTCCACCATTTTTTGTTTACTGATCACACACAGGAGACTTTAGTTTCTTCAAAGTAACCACTTAAGATACAAAAGAGGTAACCATTTTTGCTTGGTGGTCTGCTAATAAGCTACTGATTTCAGTTTGTCACAAGGAGATGTTTTTCTTGTCACAAGCAACAGTGCAATGATGATTTTTAAAACCCTAGTTGCTAAGTATTAGTCTAGATTTAATTGACTACAGCGGATCAGTTTGTCCAAAAGTAAAAAGAAACATTAAAAAAGTATTTTTCTACAACTGTTTCCCATCCACAGGTCCTCCTCGAGTAGGTGTGCACAACAAAAGCTGGGTAGGGTTATCAATATCAGCATTCACCTTCTCCATTTGTGTTAAGTCATAAGGAGGCCTGGGAGAAACTGCTGCAGTATATTTTTAACAAGTGTAGTCTGTAGTGATAAGGCTCATTTATAAAGCTTAATCCCTTACTTTCAAGGGTTTCGAAAAATGGTTTCTTTTGACGTCAATAGGAACATAGAAGGTTTGGAAAATACTACAGAAAACATGCAGAAACTATTTTAATACAATCCTTTAAAGGGAGAATATACAAGCATAATCCAATTTTGCCACCATTGCTTTGAAAGTCAGCTACTATTTGTTTATTTTCTCTCGGAGAAGGAGTGCCATGTTCTTCTTGTGCTCTGTGTTCGCTGTGGCCAAGTGTCGACTCAGTGTGTGTCAGACTGTTGAGGTTGGCTTCTCTTGCAAACAAATAGATATTCCTTTACTCTTCTGTATATTTTGGCACAAAGCTGTATAATGTAGTTGTTTTGTATGTACATTTTTGTAATGGTTTCTTCCATATGTGTGGTTATATTTGCTCCTGGTTGCACTGTTTTTTGCTGAGTTGTTATTGCTTCCATGCGACAATGAAAGCTATTTATTGCAAATACAAAGAGGCTTGCTCATTTTTTGAACGTTTTCTGTGCTTACAATTACAATGACAATACATGATATACAATGACATAATAAATCACTCATATTACTGACAGCAGACCAGCTAGACCAGGGCTAGACTTGAAAGAAAAAGAGACGGACAGTCGAAAACAGTACAAGCTAACATTAGCCCATTAGCATCTTCCACTTTGGTTGGTGCTCAAGCTAGCTACCTTCCTGAGCCAGCTAGCTTGGAGAGGTAATGCTACTGAGCCCAAGCATGTTCCTACTAGCTTGCTAACATCCTTGTGGGTACGATACGATACGATAATACTTTAACGGTCAGATCAAGTCTGACATTTGACTTGCATCACAACACATATATAACAGCACAATCACTGAGAGTAGTCACTACACCACCAAGCTTCTAGCACCATTGGTCCCCTATTATACTGTTTTTCATTTCTTTATTATAGTTCTTAGATATATACAAAACATGTCTCTGAAGTGTTACCTTGGTTGGTGATTGGCTAATGGTTACACAAGCCAAACATCGTTATGACATAAAGTGGCCAAAATGTGATCAGCTCTTTTTCAGACAGGTTTTTATATAAATGGATCTGGAGAAAAAGTGAGCTAATCTTTTTTCCTGAAACTTTCAGAATCTCCTTCCACAGAGGGGACACATGTTGATGTAGAAAAGACATGAAAAAGTGGATTTTGCATAATAGGTGACCTTTAAAACAAAGTGTGTATCCCAGATTCGTTGGTTGGCATGATACACATTCAAGCCAAAGGATTCTTTCTACACACTGATCAACAGGTGGCAGTCACATGTCATGAAAGGCAATAAGGAAGACAACAGGCAAGTAAACATGAATCCTAACAAAACAGGGTTCAAACTATTAAGGAAAGTTGTGCAAATGCTTTATGAGGAATGCAATGCATTCAACCTTTTTGATGGACCTCAATGTCTATGAAATACTCAGCAGAGCACCTTCAATATTATTGTCTGGCTTTTTACAAAAGCTTCAAGTTGTTCACTGCATCTTTCCCAGTCAAATTTGCACGGTCAAACCTTTAACACAATTATTTCATAGATGGTATAACATCCCTTTGAGTTAAGCAGCACAGTTATTGTACAATTTTGTTAACCGAGAGTGAAAGCTGTGATGTCTTTCACTCAGAACAGTGGTTTATATTGATTCTTCACAAAACTACAAATTCTTAGAGCAAAAAAACCCTATTTGTCCACCGGCACTTCAATAAACCAGAACACAACACATGAGTTTATATCAGAGGGCTCGACTCTCCCTCTCTCAACTGTTAAAACTTGCTGTATTCCTCTAACATGATTGCTATGATTTTCTCTTCTCACCTCCCACACATCCGGAGGGGAGACGGTCATGGGAGTTATCTGGGTGTTGATAAACGGTATTCTGGGAAATGAAACAGAAATGTACACCGAAGTAGAAATACACAAGTCAGGTGGAAGGACTGTGGATACAGAAAAGTAAAATACTTAATCAAAACATAATTGCTGGAAAGGAATATCACAGAGGACTAGTGTTTGTGTATGATAATGTCCTGAATCTCTGTTCAAACTTGAGTCAACAATAAAACATATTGGTAGATAGAAACTAAAGATAGCACCTTTTTAGCATAGCGTATAATAACAGCGCCAGTCTCTTACAGTAATATAGGACCGCTTGGTTAGCCACTATCCTTCCCCTGGCTTCCTGTGGACGGGATGGCTGTGTGCCTCGAACAGCATCACATTTCAGAGTATACACACACACCGACATGATCGCAAAATCCTGATACATTTTCAGGAATGATGTGCAGAAAGGAAAGACGGCTGTGTGTGGTTGTCTGAAGATAAGCTGAGGACAAAGAGAAGAGATAGCAAATATTGTTTTGAAAAGTATCATGAAATATCTAGGATTTGACTCAGCGACCTTGATATGAACAAAGGAGCACAAAGTGAACCACACGCTGAACACAATTCTCTTTCTTTGTTGCTGTGTGTGTGTGTTGTGGTTAGCAGGGGAGGGCTGGTACAGTGTGTATCGCTGAGTGTCCGAGACAGATTCCTCTGTGCTGACCTGACACAAGGTCACTGAGTCTCATTACAGATATGGTGCGTAAATACCATTCATGTTTTTCTCATTGTTCTCAGCTTATATTCACACAAACAGGGAAACATATACCAAACACAGCAGGGCAGTGATTGCTGTATCACACACACACACAACGCTAACTTACTGTATCATGTTTTTATTTAATATTAACAACCAGATAGATTAAAGAAAATGGATTCACGGGGTTAGAAAATCTTGTCGACTCAGCGTGACACACTCAAGACAAAGGCACTTTTAATTACATTGTCTTTATTATAGAAAATCAAAGAAAAGCACATCAATGAAACAATAAATAACCTACTATACTAATACTGCTTCTGCATGGATCTGAGTTTTCCATTACTGTTCAGAACACGTTTGTGAAATCAAGTCATCACATTCCTTCAAGAGAAGCTAATACCTCTAAAATAATACTGATATCTTTTGGTGCACACAGACATTCTTTCAGCTACAGACCTGTTCTATGTAAAGATGTTTGATAATTATACAGTTGAAAGGTAAGCTGCTTTTTGGTCTTTCACTCACTGTTATTCAAATAAAAAAAGTTAGTCACATTAGAATATGTAAGCATTGGTTTATAAAAAACTACTAAGATGGGTGAGGAATCAACAAAAGATAAGGTTTTGTACTCTCTTATAAGTCATTTTTGCCAAGTCAGTGCACATATTAAGGCTCCGATACAGACTGTAACACGGCTGGCTACATGCTGTGTTATTTATGTCGCCTTCATCCTGCAGAGGCTGGGAAAAACAGTGCTGCGTTTTTTAATCAAGTCGGTCAGTCAAGAGGCACTAGAGAGTTGTACAATACTGTCAAAGAAAAATCAATAATGTTACTGAACACATTTTCAAATACAAACGTAATACTGTCATACCCTGCTCTTATCAAAACAACAGACCATGATATATGATTTTTCAAACAAGGGAAACACACATTATATTTCATCTGTAGGAGGATCTAAATAGAAAAATATAAGAAATGTAGAAGGTCAATATCTCAGCCCTTAATGTCTTAGGTGATTGGGACCTCAGGCTTCTGTGCACACAGGAGCTTGTAGAACTATTTAACAGCAGGGAGAGTCCACACCACGCCTAACACGAGGAGGCGGAGAGATGAGCTCTGTGATGCAAAAACAATCCCCAAAAGCTCCAACAAAAACAGTCTTTGTGTATGTGTGAATGTCTCTTTTATGTATGTATTCAAGATTTGTGTATTTTTCTTGAACGTGAATGGGTGTGTTTATGTTCTTCTATGCCTGTAACTGTGATCGTATGTGTATGTCTGTGCTTGTGTAAATGTATCTGTACATAAACTACAGTCCCCTAGGCGTCCTCTTCAGAAATCTCTCCCCTCTCAGACGTGGGCGCTCTTGGCGTGATTGGTGGAGGCTGCTGCTGGCGGGTTGCCACCGCCTTGTTTGGAGTAGTAGAAACGATTGTTTTCCTGGTAGGAGCGAGATGAGGAGGAGGACTCTGAGGAGCAGCAGGTGAGAATGCACCCGCCCAGCAGGGAGAAGATAGAGCCCACCCATCCGGTGTAGAGGGAGAAGCCGAATGACATGAGGCCGTGCTGTTGGTGAGCACCGATGGGAAACCAGACTGTGGATACCAAACCGCAAAGTGCTGAGGAGAAACACACAGAAACATGGTCATATTACATTTCATTACAAGACATTTTAGTTACATTGAAAATATACAAACTCTGCCTCTGAAAGTATTATAAACAACCACACACATACAAGTAACTTTAAGAAAAAAAGGGTTTATTCCGAGTGCAGTTAAATGGGGAATGCAAAAAAGTTATACAACACACACAATAAGCTTGAATGAAGTGTAACTAAATGATGCTGCTGAATGTTGTACGTATACACACGTCTTCCATCAACACACAGTGCTATCTTTGCAGGGCAATGATAATAAATAATACAATTAGGGATGCAGAATGGTGCTCATAAATCCTGCCTATCATAAAATGTAACTAAACTCTGCATGCAAAATGGTGCATCTAAATCCTGCCTTTACACAAACATCCTGTAGCATCATCATTCATAGAAGTGACAAAAATACAGACAATAAAATGTTTGTGAATTAAGGTGGTGCAAAAGTATAACGGCACCAATTCTGAATTACTGCGACCAGGGCTAGTGTGAGATATTTAACTCTCACACTAGCCCTGGTCACGGTTATTAAACTGTGGAACTATTGCAGTTTTGTAATAATTTATTCTTTCAAGACAACACATGGGGATGTCACATTGGAAGAAAGAATGTGTGAAATAATATTAGCTAGCAACAAGACTTATTGGTGTTACATACGCCTTGGTGTTACATAAGCCTTGAACTACAGAAGAGAGGCAGGATCTAAGACTTGTACAAATATTGAAATCCCTTCACAGCTTACAGGGACACCCTTGGTATATGTTGGATTTTTGCCAGTATGCAACCCAGAAAGGGCAATAACCAAATCCACGGTGGACTGAAATCTTTCCAACTGCTGCTTCAGAGGACACAGTTTGCAAAAATAATTAGAGTTGGAATTAAAATAATTGCTAGTGGGATGATTTTGTTGCCAGTATGGTTGGCAACATGGTGATGTGTGCAACAAGCGTTCAAACACACAAACAAATCCTCCCTGATGTAAAAATGTTCCCAGTGACAAAAATACATATTAACTAAGTCAGGGTTTTATATTTTCCTATGCACGTAATGGTGATGTTTGAAAGTGGAGAAAGCGTGGGCAGTGGAGAATTCATATCACAGACACAGGTGTTCAAATTAATTTAACGGATGTAGGCGTTGGAAAACTTCAGCAGGACCAATCAAATATGTATAAGCAGAGTCAACTGGACAATTCAGAAAATCAGTTTCCATGTGTTTTAGGACAAAGGCAGGGTGTGGATGAGAGTAGGTGGAGGAGAGGAATGTGAGGGGATCTGGGGGGAGGGTTCAATGAAACAGCAACATATAACGTGTGTGAGTCCATCTGTGTGCACCCTTGGGAGGAAGTCAGTCATATTCTCTGCTCTCAGCAGCTTGTAAGCATTTGAGGTGGGGTTAAAAGAGGTCACAGGCAGGAAGGTTAGACAGGATCCTAATGTGTGCCTGTCAGCGTTAAACAATTCCCCCTGCTCTGAATTACTCTATATTTTGTCTGACTGTGACATTCCATCTTCATCCAGTACTGTGAATAAAGTAAAGTTGAGTCTCTTACCGACTATGAGAACAAGCACTCCTCCCAGGATGGTGCGTTTGTTCTTGGAGGCCTGGGGTTCATTTCCGAGGCTGATGCAGGGCATGGACATGAGGATCATACCCAAAGCTGGGAGACCCAGGATCGAACCAGTGATCATCAGGGCACGAGCCGTCTGGATGTATGCTTTAAAAACACATATAAAATGACTGTCAAAAAAACATCTTCATACATGTATCACAGAGTTAAGATTGTGGGTATTGCTTCATGTGAGGTAGGAAAATAAGAAACACAATGGGGAAAAAACGTGTAAATAAACTGCATAATTCCAGCTGAGAAAAAGAAATACATCTTAATGTCTCTAAATGATTAAAAAACACATTGGTTTGGGGGGATGTACACAGAACTATGTCTACCTGGCAGGTCCAGGATCTGCGTCAGGGAGATGCAATGGTAGAGTCCAGTGGAGATGACACAGTCCGCCCAGGGTCCTTTGGCTTCCAGCTCATCCATCTTCTTGCATGTGTTCAACCCGTATTTACACATAATCACCCAGTCATTGGTGGCTGTTGCGATCACGATGCCCAGCCAGCCGATGCAGGTGATGAGAAATCCGCTCAGTTGAAGACAAGAGTTTGCCATGGCGGAAAGTGTGCGTAAAGACCACTTTTCCCGCGTGAAAAACCGTTAGAAACCGTAAAAATGCAGTTGAGTTATTAAACAAATTAACAGATTTTAGAAGTGATATTCCACAAGTTAATCCAGTGTCAAAGTTTACTTTTCCCCTCGCAGTTCAGTTAGTCCATCAATGGAGCTGTGGTGCGCACTTCAGAAGAATGAAGCTCTCTCATCATGGTTTTATAGGGGAGAGTTTATGAAGGGAAAAACTACTCTAAAAATGACAACCAATCAGAAACTTAGATAGGGATTTTGTTTTCAAGTTAGAAAATAACACACCCCACTTTATTCCCCTGCTCTGCCCCTTCATTGCCTCTAATGATAAAACCCAGCTGCAGGGTGGACTCACTGTGTTGGAGCTGAGGAGATGTAACCTAAACTCTGCTGCCATCTACTGGCCATTTTATGAAGGCCTATCACACATCTGTATTATACCCACACAATACTACATTTGGATCCCTAAAGAAGCAGTGCTGGGAACATTTAGCAGGGGTGGAAGTAACGAATACCATTACGATCTATTGTAGTTACTTCGACCAACTTGGAGGCTATTTTGTGTATTTTTTTCAGACCTTTTCTTGCACTTAAGTATTTGTACCTCAATATATGTATTGTACTTCGCCATATTTCAAGACAGTTACCGAGTAAAAACAAAAGTCACGTGAAAAAGTCATGAAGTAAGAAAGGTGGTAGGTGACTTCAGTCTGGTGGGGGTGTTTGAAGTGTTCACCTTCAGGGGATCTCTGGCGGGCGGTGACATAGAACAATGCAAGAACATTTACTGATGACATTATACGGGTATAGGTTTTAGGTAGTGTTAGCATGAAGTGTTTCTCATCATAAGGGAAACGAGACCTGCATCTTGGTTTAAAGTTATTTTATTTAAATGATGCACCACCCGCCGGGCTTGTTCAGCGACTCAAATCGAGCACACCCACAGAGCAACAGGTGGACGCTGGATCTGGCAAAAATGCTAAACGTATAAAAACGCTTCACCTACAATGCTCATGTTGGATCCTCCAGATGTGACTTCCACATGTGCACAGGAACTTCCACTTTCAGTCAGGTGTGTGACGATTTTGTGCTGATCTGAAACTAATACTGGATAATAAAGCAGCAGAGCCTCATTCAGCTTTAAATGTTTGACAAGTTTGAGGAACACAGTGGCCCAAGAGAGCCTGAGTGCTCTGCTATTCTGCGACAGAGAGGCTAAGACTATTCAGTGATTTCAGAATGAATGAAACCATGAACAAATCACGGAGGACTTCGCCATGTATGAGACTCCAGCCTGGTGAGTAGGCCGACAACACACATGGATGTTACTCAAAAGCTGTTTTTGCTTTATTGTGTAGTTTTGTCGATATATATCTGTGTTATGTGTTGGCTGCCATTGTGAGGCTTTATTCTGCTGGGAAAGTGTCAGGTTGATGTTACTCAAATTTGTACTTATCCATTTGCTGTGTCTTTGGTTGATTGCTAGACATTTCTGTGTATTTTACTGCGTTTTTCACTTATTTTTGGTCAATTCCTTAAAACTGGAGATGCTTCTTGTTTTGTTCTAAGCATAGGCTGGAAATGTCCTTCGCACTTTTTATATTTGTGTGTGAACTGCTGTTGTTTTGCAGGCCCCTATCTACCAGTGGTTGAAAGTACTTAATCACATTGTTGAGTTACGTAGCCTACTTTACGTGTTTCCATTGAGTCATCCTTCTACTCTACTAAATTTAAAAGGGAAATAATGTATTATACTCCAGGACATTTATTTGAAAGCTTTTCAGATTAATATTTAGCTTTTTAAAAAATGATATACTTTAGACATATTGCATCTCTTAAGATAGGTCCAAGTGGAATAATTGCTTGAGGTGAAAAAAGGTAAAGTTATCAAATATGAATATTTACGTTAAAATATCTTTACAGTAATATACAGCTTAATCCAACAAAATAAAAGATAATGTCATTTATTGAAATTGAATGTGAGACTTTTACTTGTCATGGAGTATTTTGACATAATGTCCTCCTGGTACTTTTACTCAAGTACGGGATGTGAATACTCTTTCCACCACTGCTGTCTACAGTCTAACTGTATAGTCCCTACATTTTTTATTGCTCCATACTAAAAATGACCAACAGAGGGCGTCCCAGCCCAGCACTGCTCTGTAGTTGATATTCAGGTATAGGACACAGTGTTTCCTTCCTCCTGTCATTGCCGGATGGAGTTAAGTAAGTCCTCCATCACTCACACCAGTCCAGTGATATGGCGGCAGCATAGCAATCAGTCTGAGAGAAACAGAGACACACTTCAGGGTTCCACAAGGTCACCGAGTGGAGAGGCATGTTTGTCCCACTTCTTTGCTTCATCCAAGTTGCATTAAATATGATTCTGATGAGGCATGCCTTGATTGAATATCTAACTGGGTCTGTTTTATTTAGATGAAAATCTGATATCCAAAAGGCAATATTAATCTGATTGTCGCTATCAGAGATTTGAGATCATTGCAATTTGCCTGGAGTGCCTGCAATTTCTCACTCCGGCAGTGTTTCACAACAGTATAACTCTACCTTACCTTTCAAAATCCAACGTGGGCTGCATATTTATGTTTTTTTATTCAACCAGCTGCACTGAGTTCGATAGGAAAAACCAAAATATTACAAAGTATCTGCTGACAAAACAAGAGTTGCAGCCAGAAGTTTTGCAGTGATGGCACATGTATCTTTACACATGCTCAATATTTCCTCCAGCTGCGTCTATGCCTTGCACTGAAGATGAGCAATTATGGCTACTCTAGTGCGGATTTGTTTTTGGGAGATAATGAATCCAGCATGGCTTCGTTATCTTTTAAAAGACAAGTTATTCTAAATCAAAATTGTACTTTTTATGACACAAGATGAGTTATATTCATGTCAGCTGCATACATGGAGAGCTGCAGGCACTTACTGGAGTTTAGGCAATTAGAAAGCTCTTCCAGCCGATCTACAAGCCCCCGACACGGCTCCGGTCAGACCCTCTGGCCCTCACACCAGCCGCCTGACACCCGGCATGGGGGATCATTAGCTGTCTTTCTGTTGTCATTGCAAATGGCTGCTTGTACTCATGGTCTACTGGTTATTCATGTAGGCATGTGTGCTTTGTTAACTGTCTAAGTAACCAAATGTAACCAAAATGCAAATACTGTGACTGCATCCCATCTAGGGTAAAAGTGATAAGATACAAACGCATTTTAGATCATTGGGGTAAGTGGTTTGAGCCTTTCAGCCATGTAAACAGACGGTGTTACACTTCATCTCTCTCGCTTTACTCTGCATCTCCTTCACATATCTCTCTCTTTCCCTGCAACCTTTCTCACTCACACCTCTAATAGAGTCGTCTGCACAGACACATTTGAGAAGACATAAATACAGAGAGTGAGTGAATGAATCTGCATGAGGGTGGTAAAGCGGAATGAATCGTGAGAAAGTCATAAGACGGAATATGACCATGAGCAGGGCATCTCCCAGTATGATTCCCCAAGCAGTTTGTCTGATACTGTAGGAGTGTGGCGGCAAGGGAATGGGAATATTATGCTAATGGAGTGAGGATTGCAACAGCGGTGCTGACATAGAGGGATGATGGGATTTTAGGCCTCCTGGGGAGGGAAAGAGGGGGCTGCGGTGTTGGCTGTGTGTTTGAGGGTGGATTGGGCCCTGAACGCAGCAGAAAGTTTAACACCTTGTGGCGAGGGAAAAGGAAGAAGCACGTCACAGTAACTCCTCTCCTACCCTTCATGCTGTCAGAGCTGTCAGTCAGGCAATTGAAAGAAATGGCGAACAATGACACACTCTTTGTCTCCGCAAAGCAAAACCAGTGGTCCGGTTCAGAGGTGGGGTCTGCAGGAGTCGAAGAGAATGAGTTATGAGCGGGGAGGCGGAGAGGAGCAATGATTAAGTGATCGCAGGGAAAAATGGAACTTCTTTTAGGCTGGCCCACTGTGATGGAGTGGCAGCCATACTGGATGAGTCATCTCGGTCGAGTGCAATGATGGGCTCTTTTTCAAATAGTTGTCAAGTCACATTCTGTGATTAACAGCAGGCAGAGCAGAGGAGAGGAGCATCAGTTTAATTTATGCCACAGTGCTACATGACGTGGCTCCAGCTGATGAAGTTTCTGTCAAAATGATGCACGCTTGATCTGCTCAGAAAAAACAATATATTCATCATATCATTCTAAAATACACTTTGGGCTGGGCGATTAAGCAGATTGATAATTTATGATCTTTCAAAGGTATCATATCTTGATGAAAACCTAAATTGAGATATCAAGATACACAATTACGTGGTTTAAATTGATCAAAAACAAGCGCATATATTACTAAATTATCCAACTCATTCAACCTTATCTGATATAGGTATTAGTATGCATGCAGTTTAACATAACATAATTACAAAAACCAAACACCTGTTGTCTCAACTCTCAAAACATGAGCGATTGATTGTTTCTCATACATTTAAATAGATTCAAATCCTCCTGCAGGTTTTCATTATCTCCTTTCATAATAGTTGTCTCTGTTGAGATTTAAAGTGTGTCTGGTGGGCATTTAACAGCATTTAGTTGACAATAAAGTGAAATTAAATCATTTCTGTTCAAGTTCGGCCGAGTAAAACGCTAGTTTGCGTATTAGAGGAATTCTGGCATAGTTTTTGCTGACATTTCTTTATTAGACAGTGAGGCATTGTCACACATTCAAATACAGGTCTAAGTGACTCTCAATGAAATCCTCTCTTAGCTCACAGCCTCCACCAAATTTAAGTTGCTATTCAGTGGAAATGAATTTATATCCCTAGCCTTATGTCTGGTGTTAACATGCATCTCTTGTCTGGATTTTTGCTAAGGCACGATTAGGATGGATTACATCTTCTTCTCTCCTGCAATATGCATATGAATCGTTCACCTCCTGTTATAATGTTGCTCTACGATCCGCCTGCCACCTGTTTGGCCTCCATAATGTACTTTTGGGGTGATTTATCTGTGTCAACTTTTGCACAGGGAAGAGGAAACTGTTGATACACCCTGCAAGATTTTGTTTTTTTACTTCCTAAAGGGGTTCCAGCTCAGTGAATTACTTTAAAACAGAGCCTAACTAAAGATAACTTAATTGGAAAGTCATCACTTTAAGCATTTAGGTTGTCAAACTGTGGATGTCACAATTTGGAGCAAGAGCCTCCAGTCAAGCTCACAGCTAAGTAGAGGCCCAAGAGCTGCTTTATGGTCCCACACACATCTCTTTTGTTTCAGACAGCTCTTAGATGACGGAGCAGACGGAGCGTGTTGCTGCAGTGGAAGCAGAGTCGCAACTTGATTTGTGTCTAATCCTCCAGTGTGTCTGCAGTGTAGCGGCCATCACTCATTGCTAACTGTGTTAGCCATTAGTATCAATTAATCTCAACAAACGCAGTTGGCCATTACCCTCAATACATCACCACAGGATCTGCTAACTATATGCCGCACAGAACAGTCGCAGAGCCCCGCTGCTCTGTGGGAGAAGATGAGAGATACATGTGTCTGTCCCCATATGGCTAAGTGAGAGAAAGGGCGTTACAAGTGGAAACAGGAAAGCAGACAGGGACGCAAAGCAGGGCGAGAAGAGAGGAAAAGGTGACCCATAACTCACTGTGGCCCCCGCGGGCTGAGCAGCGTAGCCTCTGTCAACACAGTAAATATACTCTCAGTATTTGTCTTAATAGTTCATTAGTGCTGGGGAGAGATTTACGCAGGTAGCAAGGGTGAGGAGAGTGGATTAGAAACGAGGCATTTTGTTTTCCAAAATACATGTGCTGAAACACGTTTTTCTCCAACAAACATATTTTAAAGCACCGACAGTTGGCACCTTACCACATAAACTTAATTTCCATTAAGCCTCCACTCTCCCTCTCTTTCACTCTCTCGCTCTAGCATTTCCAAACTGCTTAAATTAGCCTCCTCATCATTCTGCTCTTTATAATCCTCCTTCCCTCCCCCTTTCTCCTCTGTTGTCACCAGGAGTAGAATAATCTATTGCTCTTTACATGGTGGGCTGTGCATTACCTAATATAGGAGATGTGTTGGGCAGTGAGACAGAAAAGAGAGAGAGAGATGGAGAGATTCAGAGAGAGGGAGATGTGTCACGACAGAGGTCTATATATCATCTGGGTGAGAGGCTCTGCAGCACTGCACTGAGTTGAAGTTGGGCCATGTGTGAAAGATGGTGGGCTATGCGTGGATAGTTCAACATTTCAGGAAATACCCTGTTCGCTTTCTTTCCAAGAGTGATATCAAAAGATTGATATCAACCCCAGACTGTTTGTTAAATATGGAGTTGAGTTATTGCCTATACTTGAGCCAAGGCAAATGCATTGCTGCAGAAAATAAAGATTTGACTTTGCCATACATGTACATAAATAGAATAGTAATCCTACCAATGTACATGTTATGTTGATTCTATATTGATGAGGGTGCTCTTCTCTTATTCCACATGTTATGTACTCTATATAATAGTACATTTAATCATTAGTGTACACAGTGTGTTGTACAACGAGCAGTGTGCAATTAGTTAGTTATTGGCAGTCTGTGCTTTTTCTGTCAGTATTCGTTATATTAGTTTGTATTTCCTTCAGCGTAATAACATGTGTCTCGGCTTAAAAACACAACCCTTTTTGGCCGACTTTAGTAAGTTTGTCCTTTTGTGTGCCATTCCTGGCTCTAGCGCTCGTTGCCAGATTTGGTGAACACAAGTTTCTGTCTCTGTAAAAGCATGATAATACCAAACCTGGCAACATGAGTGTGACCAAAAAACTTTGAGAGGCTGTGCAGTCGGGAAAACATCTGTGATTCGCCAAGAAATCGAACCAGAACATCATTTGTTCCTCAATTTATGTGTCTACAGTATTGTCTGTAAGGATGCTAAATAAAGTGCATTAAACACTTGCATTTGTCTGTTTTAAAAGGCAGTTAAGCGAGCTGCTCCCTTTTCATTTTATAACGCTAAGCCAGACTTCACACGCTCCAGCTTCTTAGTTAATGTATACATCTCAGAAAGCAAATAAGCATTTGACTCTCGCCTTAAATGTTTGAACTCCTAATAGTCATACTAATGAATATTTCATATTACACAGGGTCAAGTGAGTATGTCATGTGAAAACTGATGATGAGGAGAATAATCATTCAGCTCTGCAGTTTCCATCAGCCATACGGAGTGTTTCAGCGTCTTTCGGCTCATTGCTTTGGTTTTATGGGCCGCAACTTTACTGTTTGGTTCTCTCTCACCGCCCTCATCAATCCTATTTTCAGTCACAGCGAGATTAAGCCTCTGTACACTACTCTCCCAGCACCAAACAACTGGCACGCTTGAGGCTTTAACACAATTTATTATCTAAGAACCCAGTTATTTCCCTCAGTATTTAAAAGAGACCAAAACGGAGCTTAAAGTAGTCAAATATCAGACTTTAATCAATAACCAAACATCTGCCAACGTCACTGCGTCTCTGCTACATGTGTCAATAGGTCATGTTTGATGAAAAGATCCCCAATCAACTTTGTAAGATGATAATGTCTTTGTTTATTTGATCGTTTATTCTTTAGGCCCAAAGCGGCAATACAAAAAAATCAATACTACTTTGAAGACAGACTGTTAAGCTGACGGACAGATTCGTGCTCATTGAGGCTCTGACAGCAGCTGTGGCCGGTCTGTGCGAATTATCTGCCGTTTCCTGCCTTTCAGACACTTCTTAGAATGAGTGCTGACACATTGGCACGAATGCTGATCCGCTCTGGGATCGCCTCACAGGTGAATTTCATTATTTATTTCTCAGATTAGATTAACTATAATGGACGGGGGTCAATGACCCAAGAAGATCATTACTTATCCACTGACTCAGGCTCCGGCCTATACCTTGCTATTCCTCAATTACCAGCTGACAGACAGACGCGTTGGAAACCGGGTCATGCCAAAGCCCCTGCCTCCCCACGTATATTAGGCTAAATCTCCTTCCTCTCACCCCGCTACCCCTCTCTGGGACTCTCCAGGGAACGCTGGGGAGATTGAGTGCTCCATTGTTTCTGCTTATGCGGTTTAGCTGCCTGTCAAAGAGGCAGTTGGGAAGTGCTCTAGTCTTAACCACAGGCTTGTCTCTCACTGGTACTTTGTTTGTGTACTTGTGTGTACATGATACTGTAATAATGAGTGTGTAGCATACAGTATCTATACACATGGATCCTATACATTTGGATACATGCAGCTTTTGTGTAAAATTACTAATTTCATTGCCAATTTTCTTATCATCGCTTCCTCATGGTGCTTTTCTATTTGTTCGTCTCCCTCTGTTATCCTGCTTCTATGCTTAAAAACTTGCGTTCAGTGGTTGCTCCCCCCCCCCAACCCATTCCTTATGTAAGCTTAAACATACAATTGCATTTAAATGTATTTACCCCCTATCTGCCTTTGCTCCCTGACTGCCAACCCCGCGTTCCCCCTCTTAAATAAACCAATTTAATCATGGAGGCTTCTTCGCCCTTGTTCATTTGTGTGTGTTCCCTAGTTTGTGCCTAAAGTGACTGTGTGTGTGTGTTGGGGAGAGAGAGGGAGAGAACCCGACAGCCTTGTGTGTGTGTGTGTGTGTGTGTGGGTTCAGTGATGCCCAGCATACTCATCCAAAATCTGTGTGACCTTGCCAGTCAGCTAGTCAGTCAGGCATGGCGGGGCATCTAGTACACCTGCCCTCTTATGCTGTTTGTGTCGAGTGCGGGTGTGTGTGTGTGTGTGTGTGTGTGTGTGTGTGTGTGTGTGTGTGTGTGTGTGTGCGTACAGTATGTGCATTTTTGGATCAATTTTCCTTCTCCTTCCTGTCTTATTTGTCTAGCTCCAACTGTGAGAGGCAAACAAGCCTCCATTCTGTCCCACAAGATCAGCTGATTAGCATCTGATTGGGCCTTTAATCCTAATGACTTTTTCCATCACACGCTTTAAAATCAGGCTGGCTTTGTCAACCAGTTCCAGCCAATAACACATTACAGGCTTCAGGCCGGTCCCAGAGTGACAGTAATGTCACATTTTGAAAGCATTTGCATTTTGGAAAGTTGCCGCTTGAGATTGCAATAAAAACTGTGATACCCAGGTGGCACACATGGAAAAGTACAATGCTCTTTTTTTCCCCCATAGCAACTAACTTCAACATTTTTGGAAAAATTGATCAGGTGTGTTTTCCCTTAACAGTTTATAGTCGAAACAGTTTATGACTTTAATTGTTCTTAAAAACCGCCTCAGTAACCGGTTTTGGAGATGAGAAGAAGTGTTACCGCAAGAGGAGCCGCAAGTGCTGAGCAAACCTTCCCCACGCACGCACGCACGCACGCACGCACGCACGCACGCACGCACGCACGCACGCACGCACGCACGCACGCACGCACGCACACACACACACAGTTACCAGCTAGGCCTTCGGTGAAATAGGCCGAGCTCAAAGGCAAATACCTATAAAATTGCAAAGAGCTGCTATACTGTAATTTCAGGAGTAATTCAACCAAAGAAAATCCTGATCCAGCATCTCATCAATCACTTCTGTGCGAACAGCAGCACCTGTGTGTGTTTTGTTCACATTCTGTTCAGTTATGTTACCTTCCTGTCTCCTGTGGAGGAATATTGAGCTCAATTCATTTCTCTAAAGAAGCAATCTGGCTCCGGGCACTTCAGTGGAAAGACGAAACCGCGTCTCCATCATCTTAATATCAAAATGGGCCGAGTCCCTCCCTCTGCCCCTCATCTGCTCCGGCTGGCACACCCCTGGGCCATTTGTCAGGCAAACAGCGTCTCATATGAGAGTGGGGTTGACATCAGTCCCCCAGGAAAGACAGATGACACATCACTACACCTTTATATAATTGCTGAGGCTTGTCCATCAAACTACAGCAGAGGAAGAAGAACAAGTGTAAACCCAGCGGGTCAAAGCAGGAAGGAAGAAAGTATTGGTTCTGAGTCTTAATTGTCCTTCTTTCTGTGTTTTTGACTCAGTTGCCACCTTCCTTCCCCTCTTGTCTCTGTAATGGATTATTTAGACCAAGCACCACTAGTTCACTTTTGGCTCAAACCCCATTACATATAGAGGATGTGTTCTGGGATGAGAAATCAGAGCTTGTATTGATTCTTGTGCTGGAAAATGAACTCCTGAAATAATTTGCGTCAAAGTAAAACATCAGTGACTTGTAAACTGATCACCACTGATGTCTCTATCAATGAACATACTTGGATCCATGCTTTGGAGGCCCTGCACCAACTTGATTGCCTCCACTTGTTTTAGAGGTGTCAATGCACTTCTGTAAAAACGGTAGCTTCTCTTATACATTCAAAAGAGTTTTACTTCAAATTCCTGAAATTGATAATAAAGGGGCCTTATTATTCCCATTTTCAGGTTCCTCTTAGTATTGTGTGTCTCTTCTGTGACATGTCTCCATGCTTTAATGTTCAAAAAGCTCTTTATTTTTCCAATACTGCCCGCCCGCTCTGTTGTGATTTGTCAAGAGATGTCCCGCACCTTAGCCTATAACTAACGCACAATGTGTTGGAGCGCTAGCCAATAGAAGAGTGAGTGTAACATAGTGATGATACCAGGGGCGGACTGGCCATTGGGAATACCGGGAGTTTTTGGGCCCCCCCCCCCCCCCCAGTCCCAGTCCACCCCTGGATATTACTATGTCGCGGAAGTAAACAAAGGAGTCCAAACAAGGCATTTTAGGCAGGGGGGTGGGGGGGGTGGGAGAGATCTTTGGGATTGTTTGCCTTTGCAGACCATTTACATGCACAAAAAACCTATAAAACACACTACAGGGAAGGGGAAGACCCAAAACGGCATAAGACGGACCCTTTAATTATCAGTTGTATCATGTACATGCAAGTTTACTCTTTCTATCTAATGTGAATGAGATGCTGCTCATTTGGTAGAGTTCAAAGTTAGTTTCATTGTCTTGCAGAAAACTTTTTATTTCTATATATGGTGGAGGACCAAAAGCAACAAATGTGCAGACCTGAAGAATTTGATATAGGCTTTCCTGTCCCTGGTGTGCAGCTGGCATAATTTTTTAGGTTTTGTTGAAATTCCTTTTCCCTTCTTTTATCACCTCCCTGCCCTATGCATGCCCAGATAACTGTTGGAGGTGATTTAGTATCACGAGAGCTGGTGACGAGGAAAAGGAGACGGAGGGGGAGATGTCTGAAGGGGGAGTAATAGATGGACGGGCAGAGATCACCAGGGGCACGGGTGGGCCGCGGAACTGACACCGAATCGTCTGAATCAGGGTTTCTCAAGGACTTTTGTAATTCACAGTTTTATCTCTGCCTGGGGGATCGTGAGGAGACTGATGGAGGAAAGGTGGAGGGAGGAAGAGAAGGAAGGGGCTTTGTCTCGGGGAGCGGAAGAAATTGAGAGAACAAGTTGGTATTTTAGGAAGGGGGAGATGGATTGGTATCTGATACAGTGCAACTCCAATGACAAATGGCCTCTGTTGTTTTTCAGAAGCACAGAAAGCAGCCCGGGTGACGCTCGCTGCTCCTCTGTTATAAAAGTGTGTGGATAGGTGGCCTTTACTGACAATTAATGAGACTGGGGGGGATGTCCAACACAGGAGATTAATGTTGGATATTCAAGCTAGCTGTGGATAAATCAAGCCTCATGCTGTCAGTGTGAAGCTCATAAATTACAGCATTTCAGGGCAATACACGATTGAGTTAAAACACCTCAATTGTTTTACTTGGCAAACCTGTAACAAAAGCACTTGTTTAAGTGGCCGATGTGACCCATCATCATACTAATTCAATAGTGTTCTCTGTTTTAACTGTGCTGCAGCAAGTTTATTGATTGTAAAACAACAGAGCACTAATTGTCTCTTCAATTTGCAATGCATTTAAGTCTTGAGAGGATCGTGTCCTTATCAGCTCTGAACCAGGCACCAGGAAATGGCACTGCATTCTCACACAGAGGCACACTCCCATTGATGCATATACAAATATCCAGATTCGAGCGTGCACACATTTTCGCATACAAATGCCTAGATGGACACGCACGAGAAAACACATGTATACACACAGCTCTACCTGTGAGCTGACCATCCCCCAGAGGCCGTTTCATCTGTCCACTCTGGATGTGTGTGTGTGTTTGAATACCTCAAAGACTCAGCCGTGGCACGCCACTCCGCTCGCTCTGCAGCCCCTAAGCTGCGGGAGGCAGAAGAGAAAAGGATTTGCGAGTTCACCACTGGCTGCTGAAATGACTGCGATGCTTTGGCGACTTCTGCCTATGTGGGGTTTAAGTGGCTGAGAAACTCGAAGACAGTTTTTACCCCTCTGATTGAATCCACTGACTGATCTGTCTTTGGCAAACTTAATACACGTCTGTGAGATTTAATACCTCGGGGGCGAAAGAGGCTCTTGACTACTTCCTTTTCAGTGGGTTGTAATAAAAAAGTGTCATTGTGAGGGAAAATGCTCCTCACAGCTCTGCTGGGTGCAGTTTACACTATATTTGAATATCGGTGCATACAGCACAGCGAAACCAGAGTCTAATCACAAATGTTTAACACTATGTGTTTACGAGGCAAATGAGAAATAGCAGAGTTAATCATTTATGGTTTGCAGAAATTCTACATTACATTTCTTTCCTAAATCTATCCAAAGTGTCAGTTCCAGTAGTTTCCTTTTGCTTATCCTTAAGCCAGGACCGGCTTAGACTGATAAGAGCAGCTAGCCGAGGGTCATCAGCTGCTTAGCCTCCATAGGCCTGTGTGTGTGTGTGTCCATATATGGACGTGTGCATTCTTGCATTTCAGTATGATGCAGTATGAGCATGTTTGGTTGTGTGTGTGTGTGTGTGTGTGTGTGTGTCGATGTTCATTATATGCCAGCATATGCACAAGCATTGTGTGTTTTGCCAGCAGTGCTGATGTGCAGCGTATATATGCAGAGAGGTCGAGGATCTGCTTTATCTCGGCTCTCCGTTGCTGTATTAGAAATCCTTCCCTGACCACATTTAGGGGCCAATCCTATATGCCGCACCGGCGCTGAGATATGGTCATACAGCGAAATGTGATATTTTGGCTGATTTAAATATGCTGAAATGTACTGCTGTGTGCATTCCTCCATATTTCTGCAATTGTGATTTAAGACCCTGCTAAACCTCAACTTTAATTCTGTTTACTCTGTCCTTATTCAGTGTTATATTACTATAATCATTTCTCTGTTGTCTGTTCTGAGTTCTTATTCTCTGCTGTAATGTTTTTACTTCACTCTGCTCTTTTTCTGTATTTGATCTTCCTCAATGTTTCACAGCCTAACAATATTCAATCAGGAGGCAAACAGAAGTTTCTAGATGACATGAAAACTGAACTAATTAGTTAAAAAATATGTATAATAAGGGGTGCTGGCCAGCATGGCACTGTTGCAATCAGAAATGCATGCCTTTGATTTTTGGTCTTTTCTTTGCTTGGAGACACCAAATTGGATTAGAAGTGGGTGAAAAGCTAAGCATAAAAGTTAGGTAGAAAAGGGCAGAGACACAGTTGGTTGTCTTAATTCTGCACCAATAACATCATGTGAGGATGAATGTGTTTCTACCCTATCACAAACTCGGCACAATCAGCCATTAGTGCTGTTTGCAGCGATGGAGTGGCCTATTAACTGAAAGCGAAGCAAATGGCAGCACTCGGTCTCATTATCCCCTTTGTTTACGTTACATCTCACTTTTTGACGCCCAATATGTGCTTCAATATAATCCTTAAGTGATAATCATTAAGAGGTTTTTTTCTGACTTAATTCTTTACAAGCCTCATTCCCATTCCTGTGATTGATGTAAAGAAACAACTGTAAAAGGGAAAAAAGGATTAAAGGGCTGAGATGTTTACTAATCTGCACAACCAGCCTGTGACAGGGGCTTAAAGTGCTGTAGATGTGTCTTTGAAGAGGTACAGACGTACAGCTGTACTCTCCTCTGTTCTGCTTTACTGGGATCTGCTCCATTGCACTCCATTTTGCTTTCAATTCCTCTGGTCATTTTTGTAAAAAGAATCTTAAAGGGGCGCTCTTAAGCTCATTTTCAGGTTCATATTTTGTCCCTCTACTGTGACACGTCTCCATGCTTTAATGTTCAAAAAGCTCTTTATTTTTCTCATACTGCCTGTGCTGCAGCACCTCTTTTCACCCTCTGTCTGAAACCAGAGCCCAGTCTGTTCTGATTGGTTAGCTGGCCGGCTCTGTTGTGATTGGTCAACTACTAAGAGATGCCCCGCCTCTTAGCCAATCACGTACAATGTGTTGGAGCGCAACCAATAGAAGTGTGAGTGTTACATAGTGACGTCATTATATTAGCGAAGTAAACAAAGGAGTCCAATGGAGGCTTTCTGGCAGGTGTGTTGGAGAGAAACTCCCTCTGGAAGGAACTTTGGGATTTTAGCCTTTGCAGACCATTTACATCAGGGGTGTCAAACTCAAATACACAGTGGGCCAAAATTAAAAAAATGGGTACTAGTCGAGGCCCGGACTGGTTCAATGTTTATTGCAAAACGTATTGAAATGAACTTATTGAACATATTAAACCTGGGACGATTAAATTCCAGGTTTAAATGATTGCCTATAAAAACAACATTAAACATGAAATAATCAGTTGCATTCATTTCTTATGGCTCTATCTGCAGCTTCTCCTCAGTCATTTCTTATGATTACATTTTTCCACAGGCCAACAACAGCTTCAAAAAAACAATTTCCCTCAAAGAAAAAAACAAACATGCCCTGTTGTCGTGAGAAAGAAAGTGCAGAAGGAAACATGTAAACTCAGTGTGCTGCTCTGTGATGCTAGTTCAAGCCAGATACTTGGCATCTCATCTTGGGTGCAAGTTCATCAATGTTTGGGGTCAGGCTCTGAGCTGAGGAAACCCTCAGGATTGAGTGAAGGTGTGCGTGCAATATACCGGCGGGCCAGATCTAATAATTAGAAATTAAATTAAATCCACCAAGGGCCTGATTTGGCCCCCGGGCCTTGAGTTTGACACATGTGATTTGCATGCACGAAAACCAATAAAACACACTACAGGAAAAGGAAAACCCAAAAATTACAAGAGAAAAAGTACTTTTAGTTATACTGAAGACAACTTGGCTTCACATTGCAATTTCCTATTCTCTGTATACTGTATAAATAAGTATTTTAAAACCCGCCACAAGGCAGATCAGTGCAGCAAGATTAATAGTGATTCATGATGTTCAATGTATTGTAAATTGTTGGTTAATGTTACCTTTGGAAAAAGCCTTTCTATTTTCATGCAAAGCCGTAACTGCAGCTATATTTTCCGTACAGAAATAGTAGCATCAATCTTCTAATCCAACTGTCTGCAAGAAAGCCTTTAGTGATTTCAGAAGAACATTTAGTTCTGTTTGTACTTTGAGGAGTGGAGAGGAGAGTACTTCATAATCTAATGGAGAGAGTGGACTGCAGGAGGACGAGCGGCAGCCATGGCTGTAAGGACATTATATGGCTTTTAGATGATTTAGAGTTTGTCTTTTATGGTATTTCAGGACAATCGGATCTTGTGTAAAAATTGTTTACAGCGCAATCGTAAATGATCTTCTTTTTATTTTTTGATTATTTACTGTGCAAAATCATCCAAGATTCAAATGTCATTACTCTAGAAGGTTTCATATCCAAGGTGGTTTAAAGTTTGGTTTATATTCCATGTTTGCTGACTAAATCTTTCCTATACTGCAGGGGTGTCAAACTCAAATACACAGTGGGCCAAAATTTAAAAAATGGGTACTAGTCGAGGGCCGGACTGGTTCAATGTTTATTGCAAAACTTATTGAAATGAACTTATTGCACATATTAAACCTGGAACTAACAAAGCTTAAAGGTGGGGTAGGTCATTTTGGAGAAACCAGCTCGAGATCGCTAGAATTTGAAAAAATCTGCCACTTCCTTACAGAGCCCCTCCTCCAACACACACGAACGCGCACATGACCAATGAGGGCACGAGATAAGTTTGTGCACAGATGGAAGGCTGACAGGCAGGTAGGCCATCCAGTTACTTTAGCCGGGCCGGCTCAGATGATTGGTCGTGCTTTTTACAGTACTACGGCTTCCACAGATGAATTTTTTTAATGTATTTATTGTCAAAGCATTTAATATATTCATTGATATCGGGATGTTAAGAGCATTCCATGGAATATAACAAAAAGTGTTTCTGAAATAAATTACATACCCCACCTTTAAATGGTTGCCTATAAAAACATTAAACATTAAATAATCAGTTGCATTCATTTCTTATGGCTCTATCTGCAGCTTTTCCTCAGTCATTTCTTATGATTACATTTTTCCACAGGCCAACAACAGCTTCAAAAAAACAATTTCCCTCAAAGAAAAAAACAAACATGCCCTGTTGTCGCAAGAAAGAAAGTGCAGAAGGAAACATCCATGTAAACTCAGTGTGCTGCTCTGTGATGCTAGTTCAAGCCAGATACTTGGTATCTCACCTTGGGTGCAAGTTCATCAATGTTTGGGCTCAGGCTCTGAGCTGAGGAGATCACTCAGGATTGAGTGAAGGTGTGCGTGCAATATACCGGCGGGCTAGATCTAATAGTAATTAGAAATTATCCTGCAGGCCGAAATTAAATCCACCAAGGGCCTGATTTGGCCCCCGGGCCTTGAGTTTGACACATGTGCTCTAGAAGGTTTCATATCCAAGGTGATTTAAAGTTTGGTTTATATTCCATATTTGCTGACTAAATCTTTCCTATACGGCATGCTGTATTCGAACACTGGACATAAATCACATCTAGTGTCCTCGAACAAAGCATGGCAGCATTAAG
This sequence comes from Trematomus bernacchii, assembly GCF_902827165.1. Classification (NCBI taxonomy): domain Eukaryota; kingdom Metazoa; phylum Chordata; class Actinopteri; order Perciformes; family Nototheniidae; genus Trematomus; species Trematomus bernacchii. The sequence continues at coordinate 1,626,975 of NW_022987723.1, forward strand.
CGATATGGCGCCAAGAGTATTATTACATATGAGGGTTTTAAAGTGAAATATATGCCTGTGGTTCATGAGCAAAGTCAAATAGGCTGTAACCATTTCTGAACTGCAGGAATTAATTGAATCGCTGCAAAATAGTTAAAGTAGACGTCAGCCAGATATCTACTTTATAGTCTTTACAGTTAGAGACATTTCTGTCTTTGATGTAAGAATTTCCTTGGTGAGAATTATTGATTCTCTTTAGCTCCAACTGTGAATCAGGTCCAGAATGGCGGGGGAGACTCATGAATAAAATACAAAGAACTTTTCAATGCATACAACTCAATCTCCTCATTGCTTTTATTATATAAACCGCTACATGTTTATCTCATGCCTCTCAATTCTGCACAGATGACAAACACATTTTCAAGCGAGTAGGATTTCCAAATTAGATTTACCAGGATTCAATCACGTTTCTCATTAAAAAACAACTTGCACCCATTGGGATCAGTATTTCCTGTCTGTTTTGACTGAGTGAGTTCACACAAGCAGATCAATAAAGGACTCTGTTTTGTATTTGAAACAAACACACACTCACACAGCAGGCCATTATTCTGTCCCTCAGTGTAATAGTAGAAATACATCATACACTTCCAACTGGCCTGGAAATTGATTATGGATTCATTGATCCCCTGTAGCATGCAATAGCGACAGTAATTATTATATGAGGAATATTATAACCACTGACAACACAATGTGGCATCTTTTTCCATGAGCTTGACCTTGACTTGCATGAAGACATGAGGTCACGGTTAAAATGAGCCATGCTATCGATCTCAGAAATAAGCATGATGTATTTCAGCCGGTTATGTTTGGAGAGTATTTACTATTTTTCCTCCTTTGGCATCAATATTCATTACTTGTCAGGTTAGAGCTTAATTATGAAAGCTTATAATTAATGCTTTGCTTGTTTGATGAATTGTTATCATTGTGCGCGGTGGCATCTCGTGCCGGCGGCGGCGACAACAGTTTACAGTCTCATTTCTCCTCCGAGCCCTCGGCTGTGTTGCACCCTGTGACCCGGTGCTCCTCGGCAGTTTCTGCCTGCACACTTCCAATCAATGATCCAAATGGTCCTTTACATAAGGAATGATGCAGCAGTGCCCGAAGGAGATGCATCATGAATTTATATTGTCATTGGACACTGATGTATCTTTGTTTTCCAAACTCCACATACACAGACATTCTTGGCATAACAGTCATTTCAGGCATGCAGAACACCAACCCTTTCATGCATGAATTATGAAAGCCTCACTCAGGATTTTTTTACCAAGTGTTTTTATTGCTCTTGGGGCATTAAAAACAAGATTTTAACTTTATTTATTTTTTATCTAGTTTTTTCAAATTTAGGAAAAAAATGTTTTATATGTCCACTCAGGTATGCGTTAAAGTCTAAACTGAAAACTTGTAAATTTGGAAAAAATGATAAATAAAGATGTGCAAACTTTAAATTACATTATAATAACTTAAGTATATATATTTAAGGCCCAAAAAGATATTGCAAATTAAGTATTTTCAAGAAGAACAGTAGCAGTATGAAGTTTAGTTGAAATATAGCCAGTGATGCATGACGTCCAGTGGACAGGCGAATAATCATGATTTCCTGCAAACATACAATCAATACTTTGACAATTTATGAATTATATGATTCCTTAGTTGTTACTTGATGTCACCAAATGTTTTATCGGCAGGTGACTTGGTCCATCTGGCTTTCTGTCGTTCATCTTGGTTTAGAGACATTTATCATGCACTTGCACTGACTTTCCACTGAGTAGCAGTGTATGGGATGATGCAATAGGGTCCTACTGTATGTAGTGGCTGATGGTGCAACTATGCAAAAAAAAAAACATGCATATACAAGAAAACACCTTTTGAATAGCTGTCCACTGTAGTGACCTCTATGCGTGAAAGGGTTAAATATGAACAAATCAGTCTTTCAGTTTAATACAGAAGTACAAAATATAAAAAATTGTCTTTAAATAAAATTGTATTTGTTGGATAATTACAAGATCCCATTCCTACTTACTTCCAGTAACGCGATGCAATTTGTAAAACTATGCAAATATACACCACAAATGTGCCAAAACGCATGCAAATGAAGAAACATCTTCAACAACTTGTCAAAACATGCGCAGCGTTTACTAAAATCGCAGCGTAAACAAAACAAATATAGAACACAAGAAGATCAAAACTCTATGGAAACAGGTATACCCAGGGCCGTCCCTCCCTACAGGCCGCTCATGCAGACTGCGTGGGGCCTCATATGTGGCGCAATTAGTGTGGCGCGGCACGGGTTCGCTGCTGCGAGGCTCCACTAGCACCTAGCACCCCCCCCCCCCCCCGTAGACGCTCGCACAACAGAGGGCCTCATCATATAACTTTGCGTGGGGCCTCATGTTGGCCAGGGACGGCCCTGGGTATACACTAAAACGTGATGCAGCTGGGAGGAGGGCTTGTTAACGTTTTTACGGGGTTTATAAAATTGGCAAACTGTCCCTGTTGGCAGTGAGTCTGTTTCATTGTAAGCGTTTTGTCCGTATATTTGAAAAAACGAGGCAAGCTACGTTAGCTGGCTAGCTTACAGCAGATCTGCAATCATTTTAGAAGGAACCATGTGATCACATTGTTAAAATAAGCCAATAAAACTTCCATTTCAGTAAATATTCCGGTGACAGTTGGCCAACTTTATAACCCCCGAACGTCATCAAGCGCCCCAGCTGTGTGCATCACTTTTTAGTGTCCCCGTTCCCGTTGTGTTTGGAGCTTTTTGCAGCGTTTTTTTTCTTTGCATTGTTTTGTATTTTCAGCGTTTCATGTATGCAGCACTTTTATTAAACATGCGCATATTTTGTGAGGTTGATTAATGTTTTTTCTAACTGCTGCACATGTGTCGGTGAAGATCTTTCTTCATTTGCATGTGTTTTGGGACATTTGTGTTTTTTTTAAATATATGGTTTTCTAACTGCAGCGCATTTCTCCTAATGGAAATGTTTTAGGCCTTTGTACTGTACGTGTTTGCGTGTGAGCCACCCTATTTCTCAAATTCTAGCATTTATTGTATTTTACCAAGGAGCAGGAGAAAGGCAGTACCAAGTTCACCTTTAATATCTGTTTATTTATCGCAATATGGTTATCAACAAAGTATTGTGCAGCCCTATTTTTAGTTATCTCCCAATATCCTGAAATCCCATATCTATTTACTCCTTTGTGTCTACATGTGCACAGTGATGAATGTTCCCAACAGGGAGCGTCGTTTAAGACTGTCCCAGGAGATTTCTGAACTTCTTTGGGTTTAATGGAAGCACTGATCTTCAAATGAACACTGACAGTTTGCTTTATTCCTCCGACCCAGTGAGTTATCAGTCCCCATCAGCTGCCCCCAGAGCACTGTGGGGTAGAGAGGTTTTATTGGATGTGTGTGCGTGTGGGAGTGTGTTTGTGTGTATGTGTTATTGACACTAGCAGAGGGACGGAAACACCCCCAGGTTAAAAGAGGATGTAGCATTCTGTGATTTTCATTTCTAGACCATATACCTCATAGGAGTACCTTAGAAACTCTCACATTCATTTACAAAGACCGCCACACACACACACACACACACACACACACACACACACGCGCACGCGCACAAACACATATGCACAGCCTCTCTCAAATCCGAGGATTAAAAGTCTTGTGTTTGGTCGCAAATGAAACGTGTATGCCTTCCTGCGTGTGTGTGTTAGTGTGTGTATATGATGAGAGAGGAGGAGAGGGAGACTTTTTTTTGGCAGTGTGCTGAGCAGAGAGAAGGTTCAAAGCTGTGGGTTTTTTTTTTTTTTTTTTTGCCATCTCCCTTCTTCAGCATGTGCACCACCAATGACCTCAATTAGCGCTGCGTCTGATAGACACACACACAGAGCATCCGTAGATCACACACACATGAACACACTGGGATATAGTGTAAAGAGAGAGGGGACGGCAGTGGTGATGGGATTAGTGGAAGCGAAGCGTTTGCTGCTCAAACATGTTTGTGCGCTTCTCTGTTTCATCATTGAAGGTACACTTTCACGTTCCCTGGTCTTCAGCCTATTGGCTCGAACCAGAAGGATTGTGACACAGAGTTAGAGAAAGAAAGGAGAATCACAGACCCTACCGAGAAGGAGAGGGGCGAGAAAGTGAGAAGAAGTTGGGTATGATCAAAGACAGGCTTTATAAAAAAAGAGAGGAGACAGAGGACAGAGCCCCAAAGTAGAAAAAAGCAAAGGGAGTTTCAGTTCAAAGAAACCAAAAACTGCACAGAAGAAGAAGATGGAGGAGAGAAGAGAGGGAACGGGAGCAAATGGGGAGATGAGTAAATGAAAGAAAAGGACACTGGATGAAAACCAGAAGCAAGAAATGGAAAATATGAAGGAGAAGCAGAAGATGAACAGGAAGTAGCGAGCTGTGCACAGATGTAGGTGGAGGAAGCCGGGGATCTGTCAAACGGCAGGCTCGCTGAGAAACAGTGCTCTGACCTTCACGAGACAAGCTGCTACCACCGGCAACAATTTATGCATGCTCTCACTTTGTATTATTGGCTTAGAACAGAAAGAGTGTATATGCGTGCACGGCCATGCATGCATGCGTGGCCGTATGTGTGTGACAGGAACTTAGCGTGTGAATGAACGCATTGGAAGGAGTGTGAGCGCCGTGTGGGCCCACGCTCCACAGCGTGAATAAGGTAAAGATTGAGGGTTTACCTCCATCACACAGATTCTCCGCCTGTCTCTCCTGTAGTTCTGCTCTCCGCCTCCCTCCCTCTCACCCTGCAGCCCCATCTCTCTCCGCTGGAACTCCATTAGACCTTGCTCTATGTTATCTTATCCTGGAAAAATAGCCAAACCGCCTGCGGTTCAGAGCAATTATTGTACACCGTATCTCAGGAGGTGTTACAAATTAAACATGGCTTGGGTCATGCACGTTTTAGCTTTGAGCAAGGCATACAAGCAAATGTTAATACATTAACATCTTCCTGTAGATCCCACGTAATAATAATAATAAGCATCTGATCCCAACGGCTGAGCACACTCCTCTCTTAGCAATTTATTTTGTCATTCAGGTTTGTAAGTACCTGAGGCGTAGAAAAAAGGAAAAGGTCATCCTGTACTGTTACAAAAACCCAATAATGATTCATCATGAACAAGGGATATTGTTAAATTCAAACTACATATTGCTGTGTGAGGTCGTGGTGGCCTCGGGACATTTCAGTTAGTAAGGAAATCATTTTCTCCTTACTTCAAAACCGTCAGTCATTAGAGAAATGATTTCATTTTTGTCCAAGATGTTGGTCTGAAGAATGAATATAGCTCTGAGTTAAAGGTGGGGTAGGTAAGTTTGAGAAACCGGCTCGAGATACACTTTTTGTTATATTCCATGGAATGCTCTTAACATCCCGATAGCAATGAATATCTGAAGTGCTTTGACAAAAAATCCATAAAAAAATGTCATCTGTGGAAGCCGTAGTACTGTAAAAAGCACGACCAATCATTTTAGCCGGCCCGGCTAAAGTAACTAGATGGCCTACCTGCCTGTCAGCCTTCCATCTGTGCACAAACTTATCTCGTGCCCTCATTGGTCATGTGCGCGTTTGTGTGTGTTGGAGGAGGGGCTCTGTAAGGAAGTAGCAGATTTCTTCCGGTTGTGTATTTTCAAATTCTTGCACACTCGAGCTGGTTTCTCCAAAATGACATACCCCACCTTTAATTGTGATATAAAAGCTGCCTTATTTTCCTCACAGTGGTCCGGACTTTGATTTTAACCCCCCGGGAATTACAATCAATTAAAAAACATCACGTGATTTCATATAAATAATTTTCTAGTAAGATTAAGGCTGACTTGTTAAGAAAAATATATATTTTTTACAGTAAGATCTCAAGTGAAACCATCGGTCTGATCCTCTAAGATAATTAGGAACTGAGCAGGCACAACTGATCATGTGATGTGAACACTTATCTCGTTCTGTGTATTAAACCCGCCACTATCTTCTTATTTTATGTCCCTAATTTGTGGTGTGAAATTATGAGAATTCTTTCTAGCTTATTCAGCTTATTCGCTGAATATTTCAATGAGTTTTGAGGTTTATGGACAGTGACTTTTACAGTTTAGCATTACATAACTGAATTAAATGCAGCCCATGGGGATGAATACAGATGAAGTGGGGGAGACATATTTGAGATGCTATCCGCACCACTGCTGTACTTACGGGGGGGAAATACTGTAACCAAAACAAATTGCTTCCTTGTAGCTATCTTGCAGTACTAATGCGGGATAGCTGCTCGATTTTCTACAATAGTCCCTACTGCAGGTTCATTTTCAGAGAAGTGAATAAATATCTGCTGTGCAGCTCAAAATGTCAGGGAAGTTAAATAAATGTACACCAAGGGAGGGGGAAACAAAGTTTGCAGACTCTGCTTTTTTTATTGTTTATTCCCTCTCTGGTATCTTTTCTGATCTGAACACGTGTGAGGGTATGAATCATGCTTCACTTCTTGCATGTATGTGTGTGTGTGTGTGTGTGTGTGTGTTATGCAGATTGCAGGAATCTCGCGCAGGCAATCTGTCCGCTTTAGAAGCGTCTGCATCTAAGAAGGCAGTCGTCCACCTGTTGTTCGAGCCAACAGTACAGAAGGCTTTCTAAGAGCGCCGAGCTAACGGGGAGAATTATCAGGAAAGCAGACTGATAGCTTCTGATGTCTGGCCGTGAAGACAGTCGGAGACTTGTTGCCCCTCCCCAACATGAGGCTGGAAAAGCTAGGACAACACTTTTGGCTTCTTTTAACTTCTCCTCAACCACATGGCACCACACACGGAGACACCTGCTGAGCTCACGTGATACCTGCAGACACTCAGCAAGTTTTAAGAATCACAACAACTACAGAATCACACACACACACACACACACACACACACACACACATACACATACACATACACATACACATACACATACACATACACATACACATACACATACACACACACACACACAAATACACATCACACACATGGACCAGAGGCTGTTTTCTGACGTGTGATTAACAATGACTCCTAAAACTTAAACTGGCCTGTGGTCACACACACACACACATACACACACACACACACACACACACACACACACACACACACACACACACACACACACACACGCACACACACACGCGCGCTCAGACACTCAGATCAGTTAAAGAGGTTTTCTGCCCTGTGGTTGTCCTTGGGCAATATCATCACAGAGAGAATCAATAGAGCCATCGCTCAGTGAATGGGAAGAAGAAGAGAGAACATATAGGGGGAGAGAGGGGGTTGTACAGAAAGATTAGGGGGAGAGGGAGAATAATAGATGTGGAAGGGAGGGAGGAAGAACTGGATCAAGGAAGGGGAAAGAAAAATCAAGAAAAGTGAGTAAAATAGTGAAATTGAAAGGGAGGGAGAGTGGGAGAGTGGGAGAGTGGGAGAGTATCACAGTGGGATAATAGGAGGAGTGGAGTGAGCAGCTGGCAACAGTGTTTGAGCCAGAGGAGTAGAAAAAGGAAGCTGAAGACAAAGTGACAAGGATGGATGAAGGAAGCGAGTGAAAGTAGAACAGATGGAGAACGAGGGAAGAAAACGGGGAGGGAGAGAAGGGATGAGTGAGTAAGCAGAGCATGTGAGGAAGTAGGAGCGGAGTGAAGAAGGGATGTAAGAGCAGAACATCAGACTATGATTCAGTGAAAATGAGGGAAGGGAGGAAGGGAGTGAGAAGGAGGGAAGAAATTATTGAGATAAAGGTGCACTTAGTGAGTCTGAGTGAATAAATGAAGAAGGGGAAATGAGGACGAGAGGGGATGAAGAAAAGAGAGCAATTTGTGGGCGCCAGTGATTAAGTAAGACGGAGTTACCAGCAATCTAGTTAGGTCAGATTCTTGCACATGAATGAAGCTTTATTATCTCTGAACTAATAAATGATGTAATTGCCCTTGGAGGTAAAAACACAGTGATCCACAAGATGAGGGCATTCACTGAGCAGAGGGCATTAAACATTCCTTGTGTAATACATAATTAAAAAATACTTTTATATTGGCAAAGGATCAAATACTGTGACGTGAAGTTGCTCGTAGAGAAAAACCCACATAGAATTACCCCTCAAACCTCCACAGAGCGTTTTGGTTTTATGACCCGCAGCTGTACTGTTTTGATCGCTCTCACCGCGCTCATCAACCCATTTCCAGCTGCACCAGAGGGAGGTGTTTACAGCACCAGAAGATGATCGGCCCACAAGCAAACGGCTGACAAACCAAGTTAGCAACGTGCCATGTGTGTTTCTCAGGAGGTGGCAAAGATATGAACAGAGTCAACATGTGAGTAGAAAGCAATATTTCACCGAGTTCTCTGTTTGAAAGTTTCACCTCTGTGTGTTTATGTCTCTGGTTCCTGGAGTACATCTGTACATCACTGCTGAAAGGTGAGAAGTTAAATCACTGGAGGGCAGAAAAAAAACAGGTTTTCAGAGGATGTTATAAATCCCTTCCTCTCAAAAATGTGTTTTTCTTATGTGTATGTCTCCTCAAAGATCTGACCTTCACTATTCAGCCTTCAGAGGTGTTTTCACATTCCTCTGCTAAAGGGGAGAAGTCCATGCACTTTCCCAAAATGTGAGATGAAAAACGTACCCCAGGCAAACTTAATTAGGTCAAAAACTCAAAACAGTCTAACACTGAGACATATTGACAGGGAAACATTCTTTGACACAACAACGACCAAGACACCTACAGGTCAAGAGAGATTGTGGACTTTCACCCTGCCATGTTTCTCATCGCTGAACATAGCAACAACAGCAGTTGGTAGTGCACACTTTTTTAATGAGAAAGAGTAGATTTTTCAGATATTCTTTTTACTCTTTATGTGGGAAACCCATTTTCAAAGTATTTATAAAAATGTGTCAGGAGGCATTTCACATTTTCATTTTCAGGGTCATATTTGTATTTTCTCCCTCTCCTGTGACATGTCTCCTTGCTTCAATGTTCAAAAAGCTCTTTATTTTTCTCATACTGCCTGTGCTGCAGCACCTCTTTCCCTCTGTCTGAAACCAGAGCCCAGTCTGCTCTGATTGGTTAGCTGGCCGGCTCTGTCGTGATTGGTCAACCGCTTAGAGATGTCCCGCCCCGTAGCCTATTAGGTACAATGTGTTGCACTAGCCAACTGAAGCGAAGAGTGTGACATAGTGATGTCACTATGTTACAGAAGTAAACAAAGGAGTCCAATGGAAGCGTTTCAGGCATAGGGGTGAGTGTGTGTGGGAGAAAACTTCATCTAGAGCAGGGGTCTCAAACTCAAGGCCCGGGGGCCAAATCCGGCCCGCGACTTCATTTCATGTGGCCCCGCAAGAGCTTGCAAAGAATATAATACGTTTATTATACGCTTACGTGCCACTTTACAGAAGCAGGTTGCCCATAAACTACATGTCCCAGAATGCATCTCGTTTTGTGACATGCTCACTGAAGAGACTTGCAATTATTTGCCCTAGACTTCTGCTTTCAGACGTAGTTAATTACTAAGTTATTATCCTATCCGATAATAATCCAATTCAGAGGCAATAATGTAATATAATACATTATTTTATATTTATAAAACGGACAAGCCAAATCAAGCAATCTGATTGGTTCTTAGCCGTGATATACTGAGCGTATACCACGGGTAGAATTGTAAGTTACTTTTCACAACAAGTCAGTATCCCTCCGCGTCTGAGAAAAACTGTATACAGTTGGGCTGAAAAGCAAACTGCCTGCAGTTTGCTTTTCAAACTGGAACAAGAAAGCAGCGGAGAAGTAACGGGGCAGAAACCCTCCTTTTTACGCAGCGGTCCAGACATAGACATCAAACGGCAAAAACATATTCAGTGTGCAGCTCCTTTGGCATTAGGGCAGGGATATTTAGATACTTTCCAAGGTTTGACATAATGAATTGTGCTACTTTTAAAGCAAGCAACGGGACGCTTCGCGTCGGGCCGAACCACGCCCCTTAACTGTGATATAATGGCCATATACCACGGCCTGTCGTGAGCTATTGCTTAAATATATTATATATTTATATAGTTACAACCGGCCCTTTGAGTGCAACCTTTATGCGAATGTGGCCCGCGATGAAATTGAGTTTGACACCCCTGATCTAGAGGGAACTACTCTTTTAGCACAAGAACCTAAGGGACAGTTTCATCCCACAGGCCATAAGACTGTTAAACACTTGAACTTTTGAAAGAACATCAACTTATATCAATATTCCAATTACTTGTATATAGACTATTCTGCACTATTTCTATTATATTCTATTTTATTTGTATTTACTTGCACTATTTTATCTGTTCTATTGTCTTGCACTGTTGGAGGAGCCTGTGACCTAAGATTTCCATTGTCATAACTACACTGTGTACAAATGACAATAAAAGCCTTGAATCTTGAATCTGAATCTTGATTATAACACACTACAGGTAAAGGGAAGACCCCCAAAGCAGAATAGGGCCTCTTTAAATGTCTCTTTTAGCCTAATACCTGTACCCTAATATGACTGAACAAAACCGTGGTCTGGAAAAAGGTTAAGAGGAGTAGCAGCTGGGAGTGGACAGAGTGGACAGAGTGGACAGAGTGGACAGAGTGGACAGAGTGGACAGAGTGGACAGAGTGGACGGCCCTCAGTGAAGGAGTAATTGCTCTGGAGGGTCCCCGGCCAGGAAGGCAGCTTGTCCATCTTCAACTTCATTAGCAAGTCCCATGTTAATGCAATGACAAATGGCCGACACGGGGAAAGAGGCTGATTAGATTGGAATAGATCATAGGAGAGACAGATTAGCTCATATTACCCTCATACTGGACCTCTTATTATTACCCAGCTGGCCTGTGCTCCTGCTCTGAGGTGAGCTTCAGCTGTCCACCCACCCCCTCCCCTCCTCCTCTTCCCCTCACTCGACACATTGCAAAGTGCTGTGAACGCTGGAGGACAGGCATATTGGCCTATATTAATGTAATCCCTGCACCTAGCACTGCCAGCTCAGCACTGTGCAGCGCTCCTACAACAATGGGAGTAATGGGCAGGGGCTCTCACGTATTATCACCGCTGCCTGTTAGCCAGGGAGACATTAACCTGTGGAACTCAACATGTACATCTTTTTAACCATGACAGTCTGCTGCAGCCTGTTTTTTTTTTTTCTTATCCCCAGCTCATCATAAAGTAACTGATCCAGGCATGTTTAACGTAGGCTGAAGCGTTACTGCTGGCCCAGGGGATTCTCTATCCAGGAGAGAAAGTATTAAGAACATTTATTTCTCTGCAGCTTAGAGAGTTGCAGTCGAAAAACAGTCGCTAGGTAGAGCTAATCATTTGACTCTGTTAGAAATGTAATTAAACCACATCCCTCAGGCATGAAATGAGAAAATAACCCACACACTTAGTGTACACATTTAAGATTGATAAAGGGAAATGTGCTCTGATCTTAAAGATACAATTGCTCCACTGAAACCGTCATAAAGCCTCATTTTAACTCGCACAATCAATCTACCAATGTTTTTTTATCAAAGGCTTTGATATGATGATGAAATGAAGAGCATAATAGTGAAATGAAGAAATTAAACTTCTTGAGAAATATGGGGCAAGTCAGACAAACTTTTTTTTTAAATGAAACTTGAGGAGTTTTACACCCTCAAAATAATTTAGAGCAGTGTTTTGATAACTTTTCCCGACTTCCATTCTTCATATTTTACAAATGCTGCATGAGGAACACACACTTGTACATCATTGTGGAATAAACTCTGAGGCTGTGCCGTATTTCCCCACAAATGAAACCATGGTGAGCGAGTTGGTAGGATCTCCTGCTGCTAGTCTTGTTACTTTAGTGCGTGTGCTTTTTTAAACAACATCATTTTCCCCGTAAACCTAATTTCTTACTCCAGTAAAGCAGCAGTGTGACTTAGCGTCGGTCCATGCACATTTTTTGTTTTCGTTAAGAGGATAAATACGTTGGAAGTGATTTGTAAGCTTTTCATCCATTCTGCCATCTGCTATCTCATGACATTTTGAAGGCTTTAATTACGTTTCAACGTCTTCCAGTTATGTGCTGTAAAAATAAGTTTTCCGTCAACCTGACACAATGACATACTTTAAAATGCATACATTTCTCTTCCAGATGTTTTCTTTCATTTAAGATAGTGAGCGTCATTTGAACATGTCTTGTCTCACACAGCAGCTTTTAAGGGTTACAGGATATTTCAATCAACACCTTAAAGAAGCGTTCATTTCTTTTTTTCTTTTACCAAATTTGAGACAGTTAGAAGGCTGTGCAAACACGCCATTGACAACACCTTATTAAGTTGTTATGGCAAACACTTTAGCAAACTATTGCCTGTCAAACAGACATGGAGCAAGTCCAATATTTGCTCTCTTTATAGCTCTGTTTTGGTGTCAGCCAACTCAACATGAGGGTCAAAACGGCTTCTTAGCTGAAATGCTACACTCTGCGAACTGTTTACTCGTTAAAAACCAACTCCAATAGCTAGTTGCTTGTTGTGTTATTGTTGTTTGTGTTGGGCATGTAGTGAACAGTTAATTTCTAAGAGTTTTTTTGTTGAAAACAGCTGCCGGGTGCAACTTGAAAGTAGGTTTTTGAAAGCAGTGAGCCTGAAGAATTGCAGCCTGTAGAAAGAAACGAAACAATAACCTTTCAGAAAAGAGGTGAAATGTAGAATCAAGGAAACTGCTGATTTGGGGGACAATTGAGTTTGTCCCTGTACTGTAGGTGACCCTTTTACCACTCAGTCATTTGGTCTCATTAATATTCAAACAAAAATGATAATGGCAGCTTCAAAATCACAACTGAAATGCCCTTTGATTATATGCAAAGTTACTATTGTGACAGCCGTCTTTCTCTTGTCATTGTTGCATTTGTGGGTGAGTAAACCATTCAGTTACTTTCATTTAAATCCCCAGCAGCAATGTCTTGATTAAATAAAACATTTATTTCTGAGCCAGGTTTTTCATAATGCAGTGGTGTGCAATTGTCAAAGACTGTTGTCGCCATGGGAATGTTCAGTAGGCAGTCAAATCGAGTTTGTGACAAAGTAAGGAAGAATACAATAAATGTCAACATCCTTGATGTCAGTTTTACGCCCCAAACAATCACTGTGTCAAATTACTGATGACACAAAACGTGTCTTAAACTTTGACAAGAAGCTTAGTTTTTTTATTAGTCCAGAATGACATACCGCTTTCTCTGCAGATTACACGGCTATTTTATTTTGGATTCATGGATCTGCATCTCAATCCGTTTGTCTGACCCACATAATTTGTTTCTTCTGTGAAAATGACAGAACAAACCACAACAAGCTGCTCAGTAGCAGACCGACTACAAACGGCATCTGTCTGTTTTCTGTCTTTTGTTAAACACCAGCGACAGGTGTTACAGTTCGTGCATTAGAGTCTGAGATAAAACCCAGAGAGAATCTGCTGATGTCAGGAGAAGACGTGCGTCTTTCATTGTTGCCAATAATTAGCCCAGCTTGTAATGAGTCTGAGGCTGATTCTGAACACAAAGCTACACTTAAAGACCAACTAAAGGGCATACAGGGGGAGACACACAGCAAAGGAGCTGCAGGCATGCCCAAACTTCCACCTTGGGAAAGTTTAAATGATTAAAAACCCCCTCACCATCCGGCTGCTCATTACGCGCCATGTCCTACTATTGGACCTCATCATTTTCTATAATTGCCCCCATTGGCCGGACTGCTATCCTATTTTGTCCCATTCTGCTGAGAGATTAAGGCATTCCTCTAGCGACCCTGACCTGTCCCAGGCCTTGTCGTGTGACTGACAGCCCATTAGCGGGCCATTGATTGGTTAAATCAAGGAATGTGTGAGCCAATCTAATTAGGGCTGAGTCCTTTCTCTCTGAATGTCACTTGAGACCCTCAGAGGAAACAAAACTGCAGGCAAATTAGGCCTTTTAATCCTCTGGATGGAGATTGTGTTTTTTTACGACAAGATCAGTGTAATTCACACGGCAGAGCTTACAAAACGAAAAAGTGTGTTTATGGACACAGTCGCAGAGAATGTTTTGCACTATAATATGTACATATTAATCAGTCATGTCTAGGCATGCAACTACGCAATTACTGTACATACTCCCTTGGGTTTTGACTGTATTTTCTGTGTTTCATGCACATACTGTATACGCACTGACACATTTCCAGAGGTCCTGATTAATGCTTCACCCCAGTCACCTTCACAACGCCACAATGTCTCTTAGGGAGGTGATTGAGCGTCCACACACACATTTGTATGCATATACGCTGACAGAAAAAACCTGTCCTATCCGTCTTTATCTCTTGCATACATAGACGCTCGGTTAGTGTGTTTGTCTCTGTTGAAGACGCACACTGGCACACTGAGGGGAACATGTGGGGATGTTGTTCTGGGAGCTGGTTTTGCCCACAGCATGTTTGGATACTATGTTGGCTAATCAGCGCAGCGCTCCACCACAGATGGTCCTTGACTGAATCTACTACTATCCCGCCATCAGTCATCTCTCCCTTCTTCGCTTTATTCATGAACAACAACAACCACCACGATGTATTCCTCCCAAAGCTTACCTTGACAGTCTGGGTGTTAATGGCTTTGTGAATTCAATCATGAAATCGGAACAACTTGTGTGGTCACAGGAGTACTCGAGGATTTTTCTTTTTACTCCAGGCTAAATGCTAATGAGATGTTGTTGATGATGCTTTTGTTATGAAAAATTGGTGCCAGTGTAGATGACAGTTATCAGACTGGTTTAGGGATGATGTGAAAACAGAGACACTGCTGTTTAACTGAAATATCTGTTTATTTCTGGTTTATATTTCTTAGTTTCCGCAGTGGTATTTATATGTGCTGCAGTTCTTTGTTTGGAGCTACTTTGTGTGTTTTTTTGCTTTGTGTCTAAGGGGTCCAAGGGCTTTTTAAGGACACCAACTTAACTCAATTTGCTGAGCAGCCACACTACTCCACTGCAAAACAAGTACTGATCAGAAAGCAAACAGTGTAACTACGTGTTGTACAATTCTCAACCAACATAACACATTCACACTCAATTTAAAAAATACATAATTACATTAATATAAATACTAAAATGCAACATCTTCTGAATATTTCATTGTCATAGTCAGTACTTTACAGCTTTTTGTGTGAAATAATTCACTACTTAAGAGCATTTCTTTGTTATGATCGTAAGAAGAGAGGTTTAGTGTGTCTCTTGGTTTAGCTGTGTTTTTAAAAGCTTTTCTATCCTGCCAGTGTAATGAGAACATCTAATTAAGTTCATTAATTTAAACCCGTGTTGCTGTTGCTCTACAGTAGACATCCTAAGCTCTCATTGAAGCTGTGGCATGAGCTGAATGTCAACATCAGCGTGCTAACAAGCTAAAAAGGACAACACTAACAGGCGGATGTTTGGCTGAACGATTACCGTTTCAGTGTTACCTGGCTAAAATATGCTAATTAGCATTTAACGAAACATACGGCTGATGTTAAAAGGGATATCATTCATTTTGCCAATATTTTATATATAAACAGTTGGTTAACTTACATTTTTGCATAATGTTGTTACTAGATGAAAATGTACATACTTTAAAGCAACAATTATATCTATACAACATTTTTTTGGAATACAATCCATCCAATAGTTAGTATAGTTGTGATATTTTGGACTATACCAAGTGGAACCAAGCGACCAATAGACATCAGATGTGAGTGTCTTTAAACAGCCTACTACAATCCACAATAATGAAAGATGGCACCACCGGAGTGCTACATGAGTAGTGGCTGGAAAACAAAAGAAAATCTTGGCAGAAAAATTGAACACACACACACACACACAAAAGCCCCTCACAATGCCTGCACTTTGCCATACACATGTACAGACACAGAACAAACACACACACACAAATCCTCGAACACACACACACACACACACACACACACACACACACACACACACACACACACACACTTACAGATGCAGGGTGCTGCTGTTGCTCCCAGATAAGTCTCTCTCCAAAGACCAGTGTCTTTGTACATCAGGGGGAGCAGAGGGTGAAAGGAACTGCTGGAATGAACTCATGTCGTTAATTTGTTTCAACTCCAAAGACACACGCCAACATCCAAATCTTCTCTACACTTGTGTACCTTCTCTAAAGAACATTCCCATCTTTGCTCTTTTATCTTCTCTCCTTCCCTCCTCTCTGTCCTTCTCTTCCCATCTCTCTGTGTTGCCTCTTGTTAGTGAGCATTGTGCTAAAAGGTGATATTAGTGCCTTCAGTGCTGTGCCAGGAATACTAACGCACAGCTCCCTGGCATTTCAACAGCCTCTGGTGTTACCTGGATTTGTACTGCCAGATTATTTAGGATTACATTTACACACACACACACACACACAGGCACACACACACAGGCACACACACACACATGCAGAGACACAGACTATTCCCCCATACAGAGGAGCGCTCAACCTTCCTCAAATTGGCAGTTGTTGTTGGCTCACCCCTCAGCTGAACCACTATGTTCTCCAGCAGTCTTCTGCGAGTGTAATTGCAGTTTCGGCTCAGGAATTAATCACTGATGTGGTTTAATGGTGTAGGATGTATGTTTTGGGGCGAAAAGCAAATGTGCTGTCTACCTCAAAGAGCCACAAAATGTGTTGGGTTAAAAAAGATCAAAGGAAGAAGGGATAAAGGTGAAAGCAGGACCAAATGGGTGGAGCTAGGGAGATAAAAGGAAATGGGAATGGACAATGAGAGGATGTGTGCAGATTTAAAATGCGAAGAGAGAGGGCAGGTATTGAGAGAAGTGGAACTAACTGAGGGCAGGAGGTGATGAGCGAGCAGGAGGAGGGATCTCACGCAGTGAAATGGAGACGTGGCCCCCGCTAGCAAAGATGAAGGGCTACTTTAATTGGGTTTCTGATGCCGGCTTAATCCTATTCTCCATATTAATCCCTTACATTGTACATAATCAAAACAAATACTCCCATGCGGGCGAAGCTGTTAAGAGGATACAGTAATACAGATAGTGTGTATGTGGGACACCTGTACACAACCTTTGGGGACAAACTAAGGACATGTCCCAGTCATCGCTCTCCCTCTGCAGAGATGGGGACTTTGCAATCACACGAGAGAATCTAAATTAGCATTCTGCTCCCGGAATATATTGTGCTGCTGCAATGTAATTGTGGAACTATTCCTGAGCACGGCTTCATATGCAACAAAGCAACAAGTGGGAACAAGTCACCTTGCACAAAAATAAAATTACATCTGGGTCTACTTTTTTTCAGTGCTGTTTTTTGCCTACTACCGAAAAACATCTATTCCCAATGCTCCCAGTGCTTCAATTCGTCATGCAGCCATTTAACAGCCTCTAGAGCTTTCAGTGTCTATACTTAACAATATCATTCATTTCACAGTTTATTTAAGCTTTATTCTTTGCCTGTTTTTGAGTAAAGTAATAACATACTTAGACTGGTACGTAGATTTTAGTTGAAGGGGCCCCAATTAAGAAGAATTGGGCCTCATTGCAACAGTATTTTTCTTGAATCTTTTCCTGAGAAAGTGTACCTCAGATACATTAGGTGTTCCTAAACCACACAGTGGTCTTATGAATCAGAATCAGAATACCTTTATTTGTCCCACAGAGGAGGAAATGTACATTTGTTACAGCAAGAAAAGAGCCAAAGATAGCTTAGCATTAATTAAGAAGCATGCATAAACTTATGAAAGATACAAGTAGACAATTGAGTGTGAATCCCATTGTCCTTAATAACAATTGCCCCCAGTTAATTTAATCAGCAAGTAAATGCACCTGTGGTTTTATAAGAGTGAATCCCATTGTCCTTATTAATTAAATGTGCCTATAAGTTGATCCTATTAGCAAGCAAATGCCCCCAATACGAATAAAAAGGCATGAGATTTCAGGGTCGTGTGCACAAACAGAAATTGAAAAGAAATGTGAGAGAATTGTCAGAAATGTCCAAACTAAAGTCTAAACAGGGTAAAGTCTAAGTGTATGTTGTGAAGGAAGTGAACACTAAACAAGCTTCATATTTAGCAGCATTAGTAGGACAATAAATAGCTTCATCAACCACTCATTATTGGATGGCATGGTTCCCAGTTTACATAATTGATGAAAATTGAAGTGTCATTGTAGTGTTTATTTATTCAAAAGACCATAATGCTCTGTAAAGTAATCCAAATGATTCTGAAAATGTACATCCTATAAAACACAACTGTAAAATTGAAGCTAATTAAATAACCCATTATTTTTGCTCGAACATGTCCGCGAGTATGCATTAGTGTGTTCTTGAGTGTGTGTGGTTTTGTTTCTAAGAGCAAATCCATAAAGTAAGAACATATTGGTAAATGTCAGAGTCATTGTTCAAACCGCATAAGTGGCTTTTAAGAAAAACACTTATTCTTAAGAAGTGTTAGTGAAGGATCTATTTTCTTGAAAATAAATATGAGTCTTCACAGTGCTATTATCCTTAAGCATACTCAGTGGTCGGGGTCCAATGAACCACAGAAAGGAGGCCTCTTGCTTCTGGGACTAATTATGAGTAAGGATGTCTATAGATTTTATAATTCACAAAGACACTCCTCATTGCTTTCATTGATTTCTCATTTAAAGAGTAAAATAAACAGTTTTTGAGAAAAGGCAGAGTTAATGTTGTGGTATAAGGCACCAAACAACATGACACAATCACGTAAATATTTCAATTTGATCACCAAATATACGTTTTTAAGAGCGGTATATATTGATAAAGTTCAATTTATTCTTCACTACTTTATTTTGAGATTTGTATTTAGGTTTTCCTGTAAGAAACATTCTAGTAGCATTATCACAATAAGAGTTGATTTCTTGTCTTTTTCAAGTAATGTTTATATCCTTATTGTTTTGCTTACTGCCATGTGCGTTATGTTATTTAAAGTGGACCTATCATGCTATATTTGAATAATATAGTGTAGGACCATACCTATATAAGGCATATTTATACTTTTTTTTTTTCAAAATACCAAACAGATCATGCATTTTAGCCATGCCTCATTTTGCTCAATTTGACAATTTATAGCTCTGTTTTTGCAAGGGCAGATTCTGTGAGAACAGCACCACCTACAGGCCTGGCATATGTACTACAGCGTCTCCAGCGCTTTCGAATGGCAATGCCGTGTCTGTCTCCTCCTGATTGGTGGAGTTGGCCCAATAGCCGTAGCGCCACCGTCCTGACGTCAGGACAGTGTTCAAATCTGGATCAGTTTTTATCAGATCCGTTGCAGCCCCTTTTTTTAGAGATTTGGGTATGGAGGAAAATAGAGAGGGTTGTGTTTTCTGACACTTGGTGAGTTCCCTGGAACACCGGGGACACATATTCATGTATAAAAGATGTACAAAAGTGCATTTTGCATGATAGGTCCCCTTTAAGCGCTTTAGTTTGATGTATCGCACTTAAAGTGACAATATATTCAGCTTAACAAATACTGTAATCATCCCTTTTACAACATTACAGCAAACTAACAAATCTGAGCTCTTTTTTAAATCAACGTGACATCAAATAACACGGTAGATGTATATAATAACGTAAAGTGACGCCAAGTATGATACAAAGTAGGAAGAGAACTATAGTAGCATTAGATTATGGGTAATAACTGGTGTTAGTGGATAACATTTGACATCTTGATCATAGAAAATAGCCTTTTTAGCCTGGCACATTCAGCCACTTTAACATGATTTGCAAGGCACATGCAATGAACTCGACTTGACCCAATAATCATCCCATTTTGCAACATGGATACAGAGAGGAATAGCTTTGGAAGCACTTAGATTGCACTTGTACATGCCCAGCTTCAACAGGTACCTGAGGGAGAGTGTGTAAGGAGCCATGCAAGTTTAATGTTTCTGGTTTCTGCAGCAGAACAAAGCCCACGGTGTTGGGTTTCATCTTTTCTCTATGTGGAGCAAGTGGAGCATGAGGAGAAGGTAGTGATAGGGAAGGTAGGTAAACACTTTGTGCCCAACTGGATCAGATTTGTTGGGAAACCGCAGCGGCATCACACGGGTCACCCAGCAGGCTGTGAAATGACTTGTTGATCCTCAGCCTGTGTGTTAGTGTGTGTGTGTGTGTGTGTGTGGAAGATAGAGGCAGTGGTACCTTTTATCTGCAGGTCAGAGAAACCTTTTCAAGTCAGACTCCATTCTGAAATGGCCCTGCAGCTTCGCCGAGGAGAGTGATGAAGTAGAAGCACAGCAGGGGAAGGAAAACATAAAGAGAAAGACGATTTGAAGGATCAGTGGAGTCTGAAAAACAAGGAATTATCAGAAAAAGAGAATGCGAGGGCCCCCAGGAGCCACACGCCACTGCCCAGATCTCTGCTGGACATGAAGATTTACTCAATGTTCTGCTCTGACGATGACAAATTAGATCAGAGGAAAGAGAAGTGAGTGCAGAATGAATGAAGAGTGCTGTCCCTTGCATGAAGGCAAATTTAGAAGATTTCATTTATAGCATTGTGCTGAAAAGATGTGGTTACACAACGGATAATGTTCTACTTGGACGGCAAGAAGGAAGAGGGGATCAATCTCAGAGGAAAATTGAGATTTCAGCAAGCTATTAGCTTTGTGTTGGCCAACCTGGCAGGGACATCGTGATCTGCAAAGGTGCTTAAAGTGTTCTATTACCTCACATAACAAACGACCAGCAGTTTTAACATCATCCAATTATCTCTTCTTTTTCTGGAAAATAATATTTTTGAAACTGATTAATTAACTTATTATGCTCTAAATGTGTGTGTTATAGAAAACCTGTTATTGGGTATAGTGTAAGGGATGAGTGAAATGATATAGAGATATGGCTAAGAGATACTCTCCACTGAAATGCAGAAAAACTCAAGTCAACTCTGAACCAAAGGGAGCAAACTCATTTCGATATTGGATTGTCTATCTCACAAAAAATGGGATTGGTTGTAGTTTAACTTCTGAATGAACACATTACGGGCGAATTCTCCCTGGGACCTGAATAAAGCGGAAGGAAATGTTACCCGACGAATTTTCATTAAAATTCAACAAGAGGCATGCTCCGTGAGAGGTTAGATTATTGGCCGGCAGGCGCAAGAACACGCACGCACGAACACGCACGCACGAACACGCACGCACGTACACACACACACACACACACACACACACACACACACACACACACACACACACACACACACACACCCTCTCTCACAGCTGGTGTGCCTTCCTCCAGACTGACAGAAGCGGGGCGACCGCTCTAAGCTGTGCGCGCTCATTTCTCCTCTCTCCACCAGCGCGCCTTTTACTGTTGACATAAAAAACTTTGAAGAGGTGAGAGTCGAAACGTCAAAACGCCGACAAATCACCGTCGACAGCGCGCATCAAGAAATAAAAAAAGGGGGCAACGAAAAATACCCAGCAAGTCCGAGGAAAGCGGTGGAGCCGGGAGAAAGAGGGAGCTATGCCATCTCCCGCCGAGCAGAGCCCAGTCCTCCTGTGTTGTGTGTCGGAGCTGCAGCATGGTGTCTCTCTCTGGACTCTGGACCTACTGCCTCGCCCCCGGGAGACTTCCTCTCCTTGTCCTCTCCGCCAGACCGCTCCTGCTGCTTCTTTTATTCACGGTCTCTTCCTCCCCGGAGTCCTGCTTCCCGCACCCGCAGACGTGTCACATCCTCGCCCGGATCGGACACACCGTGCGCCTCGGTGCGCTCTTGCCCACCCGGCAGCCGGCACGGATACAAAACGCGCTCAACCGCGCCCTGGCTAGCCTCCGGCACCAGGGTGGAGGGGCAGACTCCTCCACGACACCCTCCCAGACACCCCCTCTGCTGCCCTACAACCTGAGCCTGGAGGTGGTGGCTCGCACGCCCGCGGGAGGCGACCCGGAGTCGCTGTCCCGCAGCGCCTGCCAGGACTTGGTGGTCAGGGGGGTGTCCGCCGTGCTCGCCTTCCCCCGCTCCAGAGAGGAGCTGATCCAGGTGGAGTTCCTCTCCTCTTTCCTGGAGATCCCTTTCATATCCATCCTGGAGGACACAGAGCCGCTTGTGACTAAGGTATGGATGGATGGTGTGTGTTGCTGGCTGTGCTGCACCTGTAGCAGTCATTTTTTAAAGGAACATAAAACATAATAACAGAAGGTTATTTGGGTTTTTATCATTGTTTTCTTGCGTTCTGCTCTCTAATAAGCACCAACCTCTGGCCAAACATATTTTCCTTTGGACTTTTATCAGAGGAACCTTTGCCGACTCACTGCCTTGTGGCGAGGATTTTGGTGGCTGAGCTGGTCTCACCAGCTCGATTTTAAGTCAGGCTGAAGGCAAGGGAATAGCGTAAAGAAAGATAATTGGGACAGGGATAATACGATCCATTATTCTTGAGATTCATTTTAATAATACAATTAGCAATAATACAAATACAATAAGGACCATTAAAGGACCATTTAGTGTCTCAGACTAAGTGGAGCCGCTAAATGTCTTCTCCCAGTAAAGTCTGATGTGCAGATTGATCTCAGCTGAGCTCCCTGCTGGTGGACCTGCAGGCCCTTCACATGCATCTTTAATATCTGATAGCTCTGCTTTAGTATTGGACTGCCCTCCAGCCCTCCAGCAGCAGAGGTTTAAACTGAAATGCTTTTTTTTTTTTAAAGCTCTCATCTTGTGTATATGTGTGGGTTAACAGACTCCATATGAGCAAGAGTGTGTATTTGTGCATGTGCCTGCATGTGAGTGTGTGCATGTTTGATTGAAGACGGCTGTGTTGTGGCACCTCTCTGAGTGAATCATTCAAACAGCTGAGAGACTGATAGATGGATGCTGGGGTGAGGGGCCCGCTGCTGGTGCTATTTGTGCATGGTCACATGTATTTTTTTTGGCTTGTTGCTCGATGTGAGAACATTTGTAAGAAAGCAATAAGTGTGTGTGTGTTAGTATTTCCAGCGGCAGTCGAGCTGCTTGCCAGTCAGTCAATCCAACTCCAGTCATATCCGCCTCTATCCAACTGAGCAGCCAACTGCATCCCCCTGACACACACACACACACACACACACACACACACACACACACACACACACACACACACACACACACACACACACACACACACACACACACACACACACACACACACACACACACACACACACACACACACACACACACACACACACACACACACACACACACACACACACACACACACACACACACACACACACACACACACACACACACACACACACACACACACACACACACACACACACACACATTTACAAAGTGCCAACCACCACACACACATATTTACAAAGTGCCAACCACCACACACACATATTTACAAAGTGCCAACCACCACACACACATAAGGACAAATAAAGAGGACTTCAACTTTACTTTCACACAGGTAGCTAAGACTGAACACACACTCAGGGACACACCTGCCAGAGACATTGATTTCTTCTCCACCTTTTTTCTCACACACACACACACACTTTCACCAACACATAGGCAGGGAGGAGAGAGAAGGAGAGAGGAACGATCCATAGTTTAAGTCTGAAATCTCTGTCCTGTCGCGTCTCTTTGTCAACAATATATTGCTTATTCGATTTCAATAAAGCTTGCATGAATGAGAAGTCACACCACTTGACGAATGTGTCGGCAAAGCAAGGAGATAAGCAACAGAGAGCAGAAGGAAAGGGAGATGAGGGGAGGAAGGGGTGGGCAGGGAAGGAAGAGAGGGCTTCTTCTCTTTCTTTTTTCCCTCTGCCTTTCAGTTCTTCAAAACTGTGCCAAGCAGTCAGTGGGCAAAAGAGAAACAACCGTCACTCTCTTCCTCTGTGTCTCTCTGTTTCAGTAATCATTTCAAGCAGATGTTGTGTTTTGAATGTTTGTTGTTTATGCTACAGAAATGTTCTTCAGCCTAATATTAAATTCATGATGTTTCTTTTCTGTGTCAGGCTAGTCCTCCGTGCTTCATAGAAGGTGACGTGTTCAGGTGTGAGGCAGCAGCAACATCTGTTTGTTTGTAAGCCGTAGAGGGAAAGCAGGGCAGCTGCGATGAGGAGTAGCAGACGAATAAAATACTAGGGACAGAAACTCAGGATTAAAACATGTAAAACTCAGTATAATGTGTAAGAAAAAAGTGCAGGAAGGTCAGCCTTTCAGAACCTTAATAATGAAAGGAGTAAGCAACTTAAATTGACACTTTCATGAACTAAAACTCAAGTAGGATTCCTTTCTGTTCTTGTAACTGTGTATGTGGTTGCTTGGGTAAACCGTTTAATACTGAAACTGTTACTTGGTTAATAAATGTATCTAGTCTAATCGTCCTATAATAAGCAAAACATTGTATTTTCCCATTGTGTGATAGTTAAAGATTTGCACCACTTTCCCATTTAGATATAATTGTTATTGTTAGATATTTCCAATTTAAAGACCTCCCCAAGTGAGGGGCGTTTTTCAGCATTTACTAACATTTGAGTCCTGCAGCCTTCAAACCATATGATTTTCAGTACATTGCCAGTGAAGGCAATGCATTTCCATTTCTCACACTCCAGGGTGCATGTCAATAGACGGAGAGCCATGGAAGACATCGACTAAAAGGAGGCTGGTAGGGGGTGGGACATGTTCCTAACAAACTGAGAGGGCAGAGACGAGTGGGCTGGGTCAACAGGAAAGCAAATTGTTACCCTGTATACAAACCGGAAAATGTATCTGTGCTGATAGCGAAACACACAACCAGAAGATATCATTCTAATTAAAAATGCTATTTACATTTGAGCATCAGTTGGGGAGGAGCACTCCTCACAGGGGGAAGGAGGGCTGGAGAAACGCAGAGACAAAACAAACACTCCTGCCAAAAATGTGCCGGATCCGTCACAGATTGATCCAAATAAAGGCGGTCTTTTTGTTCGTCTCTGGAGAGTATTCCTCCCTGGAGTGTCTGGAATTGTGGAGATATTTCTGCAGGGTGTTGGGAACTGAGCCCATGTTTTTTCAGGTAAATGTTTCCCCCCTCTAGACATCAGAGAGAGGTAGATACACAGAGAGGAAGAGAAACACCTGCAGCAGGAGGCTACCTTCTAACTTTATAATGTATCGTACACCACGAAGAAATAAAAGGGGACTTGTTGAGTGTGATTATATTGGAGGTTGTTCAAGGTCAAAGAACGTGGCGACGAGTCTTTCAAGAATTAATTAGTCGTTGGCTCTGGGTTATTTTTCTTTACTGTCAGCTAATTTCTCCCTTATTTCACGATTCATCAGAAGACAAAAACAAAGAAATTAGCTCAGAGCAGCCTCGATCAGTGGGGGCGTCTTACAGCGAGTGTGACATCCCGGAGGTTGTGATGATAGATGTTTCCCAGACTGCCTTTCAGTTCCCCCCCAAAAAAACCCCACTGCTTCATAAAGGGTTGCGATTATGACGAGTGAATTCATTTTAGTTATCGCATTCCTGCTTTGCAATACTGGGGACATTTTGGGACACTAAAGGACGCAGACGGACGGAAGGACAGGAAGGCAGACGGAGACAGAGGTTGGTTGTCCGTCTGCGCCCCGCTGCTGAGTCAGAAGGAGCTGTGGGACTTGGTGATGCAAGGAAGTGCTTATTCCTCCCAACCTACTTAAGCTAATTAGAACCAGTGTGTGACCCCTAACTGTAAATCTCTCCTGTTCATCTGTAGCAGGGAGGATGGGGAATGGGAGAAGGGAAAGGGGGACAGGCGGAAGGAGGGGGAAGGAAAAAGTAAATGGCTTTCTAACTCCCATCAGGGCCATTATGGACATTTGGGCAGGTGATTAGTTCATCAGTGTCTTCTCATGGAACATGGATAAGGAATTCAATTGAGGGTATTTGATGTTTAATTAAAAAAATAATCACAAATAACCTTTCGTAACCCCCAAAAAAGAATGATATGGGTTTAAACATTTGTATTCTGCTAGTATGATGTAGGATGTGCTTGTGGAGTCATTATGGAATGAAATAAATGGTTTGCCTGCCGACTTAATTGAAAAAGACGTGTATGAAATCTCCGCACATTTCCAATGCCTGTTTCAATTGGGTCTAACCAAACAATTTTCGATTCGCTGATAGTATCACAGAAAATGATATTGTGGATCATGATTTCTATTTTCGGAAATGTATTAGCAGGGAGGCCTGAAGAAAATGGTTTTGCTGATTCCTGAATGTGATTGGGTGCGAGGGGTGGTATGCTGTGAATTCATTATTTGTCATTTCTCCACAGTGGAGGCTTTGTTCCTGCAGCTCACTCACTGACATTTTACTCCCAGACCCTCATTTTGTCTGCAAATGTATCCATAAAGCATAATGCACGGGACTGTATTTCAAAGAGTATGATTCTTAAATACCATGCATATATATTTCTATAGAGCTTTCCTTCATGTTTTTCAGAGTCTAGTTCTTACCTGATTTGGCTTTTAACCAGACCTTGATCATATACAATACAAAGGCATATGTGTTTACATCCTATTGGCACCTTGCACTTGTTACTCTCTATTTGATGTGAAACTATTTAGTTTATTTCTCAAGTCCCTCTGAATCATGGCATTAGCTGAATGACTAAACTGCAGATGTCATTGTCATCAACCTTTTCCCCTAAAATCAAATCACCACTTAAATACGTGCATGTGTTGTGTTAGTCACGATTCTTTCAGTGTTTCTGATGCGGAGTAACCTTTATCGTTCTACTTCCCCCTCTGCAATCTATCCATCCTGCATTCTTTTATTATTAAGTCACTTCTTTTTATTTTTAATGACATACCTCATTCTGCTTTGTAAAATGAAGATTAGTACAGTAAAAAACCCAATTTGCGACTTTGAATGAAATTACATTTTAATCCAGGGACCCTGCTGAATAAGACGCATTGTGGCTCTGAGCTAGCCCTGCTCTCCGAAGACACGCACACTGAACACGTTCACACACACACACATGCACACACGCACGCACGCACGCACGCACACACACACACACACACACACACACACACACACACACACACACCCATACCCATCTACGAATGTATGCAGAGAAGCACATGCACAAGCCACACCAATCTATACCTGCATGTATGTCTCTCTCTCTCTCTCTCTCTCTCTCTCTCTCTCACACACACACACACACACACACACACACACACACACACACACTTGAAATGATGCAATTATCGAATCGCAAAGCCTGCAATCTTTTTTTTTTATTTCTTTTTTTTTCTCTTTCTTCTTCTTGTGTGTCAGTCATCCACACCAATCAGAAGTGCTGTGCTCCACATGTAGCAGCCATTGTTAACCAATCAGAAGTGGCCCATGATAGAAGGTGATAAACATTTTGATCCAATCACCTGCCAAGTATTTTTGAAAGTGCCTGCCCTTTCCAAATGGCTTCCAATGGAGCTTTCCTAGATGGTTTGGTGAAACAAAGCATCTGAGTCAGGTTAGTAATGCTCCATCACATGTTCTACATCTATTACAGGGTGAATCTTAAACTGAAGCTTGACTTTAAAGCAACCCAACGGAAGTTTCATGTAAGTTTAGTTCTTTCACTCGTAGCTCGGGCTGCGGGGGTGCTAGAGACGGGAGCGCGTTGATACGACCTTCCTAGCCGGAGATATGGCCACATTTTACAAAAAACTTCCTTTAGGTCGCCTAAAAATAAATATCGCAAATCGAATCGCAATCGCAATATCTGTCAGAAAAATCGCAATTAGATTATTTCCCTAAATCGTGCAGCCCTAACACACACACACACACACATACACACACACACTCACTCTGTGTGGACTGTGTGCTCACTAAAGGTTATTAAGCCTAATGAGGCTTTACGAGGCTCTGCTGCCTTTAGTGTTTCCTTTGAGATGATGAGGGGATTTGTGCCCCGACCACAGTGGGATAAGACTGAAAAGAGAGGGACAAAACTTTCTGCCAAGCCGGAGCCTCAGGCAAACTGACAGTTTGAGACAAGCCGGCCACTTAATGCAAACAGCTCAGAGCGCTTTCTTTATTAGTATTTTGATGACAGTTCAGCACTGTCTTGACTGAGCCAGATGAATTGAGCAGAGCAGAATCAGCGTGGTGTGTATTACCAAAAGAACTGTGGGCTTCTTTGAGCTGCTCAGTATGGTATTTGAGTTTCTGTTCTAATGTTTGGCTTGTGTTGTTGCCTCTGGTGAAGCAAATGTTTCCAGCAGCTCAACACCAGTATAATATTTCTCTATACTTAAAAAATAAAGCATCCCAGCACTGGTTTGAGGCAGAATGTAATGTGCACGTACTGTATAGGGGAGAGAGGGAGACGTGGTTGTCATTATAGAGAGTTAATGGAGGGATTGAGAGAGGTATGTAGAGATCAGGGAATGAGGGAATGAGGGATCAAGGAAGAAAGAAGGAATCAGTTCGTAGGGAATGCTAAAAGAAGGGATCAGGAAGGAACGGGGGAATAAGAGAAGGAAGAAGAGATTTAGGAAACATGGGAGTATTCCAACAGTATCGAGAAAGGACGGAAAGATATCTGACACAGAATGTGGGAAAATGGATAGAGAAGGAAAGGAGGAATTGTATACAGTTATAGGGAACGATGGGAGAAGATCTTGGAAATAAGAAAGTAAGACATATGGGGAAATAGAGAAGGAGCAATGAAGCAAGGATGAATTGGAGTTATGAATCGGGCGTGGAAGAAGTAAAAATGGGATAGATTGAAGGCTGTGGGAATGGGAGAAGGGATGATGGAAGATGGTAGGATGTGATGGTTGAGGGATGACGGGCAGCCGGGGCCTTGTGCTTGGCTTCCCACTGGGGAGTCTGACGGAGGCAGTTTTATCTAAACTTTGCCAGTTCATTAGAGGATTAGCGAGTGATAACTTCCTGCTATCTGTGATTGGAAAAAACACCTACCTGCACACAGCCATACTGATAAGTGAATGCACACACACATACAGTACATTCTTTGTGATACTTGCACACACTGCACCTAATATAAGACTATAAGCAAACTTATTTCAAACATACTGATGAAAAGACCCATTTTGTCTTTGGAATACTTTTAAAAAGACACTATTACAGAAACTACTGCTATTGACTGGGCAGTAGTTGTGTGTGTATATGTGTGGAAATGTGTGTAATTGTGGTACTTTAGGTAGGAACTGAGGCATAACACCAGAAATCTAGGCCAGGTGGGCGTTAGTGATAAGGGCAGGCTTGGAGACAACACACATACAGGGCCCTATAGAAGCTCCCACAGGTCACAGGTGAAAGACGGGCAGACGGAGAGGCAGACAGGAGGCGAGACAGGTGGGAGAAGGTGAGAGAGATACGTGCTGATGTGAGATTAAACAGATGCTGACAGATGGCTAAGAGACACGGTTGAATGAGTGCCAAGGCGACAGGTTTGCCAAAGACCCGCGGGTGACGTCAAGAAAGTGGGGAAAACAACAAGAAAGGGGTAAGGCAAAGTAAAAAGTAGCAAAGGATAAAGAGTAAGCAAGATAAAGCACTTGGAGGGAAACAGAATGACTGAGAGAGCGATTCAGAAAAGTTTAAAATAGGAAGATTAAACTGAGAGAGACAGCATAGTAAAGTGTGCAAGCTAGTAAGAGATAAAAGAAGTGAAATTGGACCAGGAAGTGACAAAGAAAATTTGACGGAGCGAGAAGCCGTCAAGAGATGAAGCCATTTGAGAGGCGAGCGATGCGCAGACAGGAGGATTGAAAGATGGTAAACCCCAAGGTAACTTCTGTGTTACTTCTGGGATATTTATGTTGGGAGTTGGCAAGAAAACAGGGATGATTTAGAGCCATCTGGATGGGCTTCAACACCACCTGCCCACAGAGGAAAGGCTGTAGGGAGACACCAGTGTACCGGTGGCACTCACACACCAACGCACACCGATACATCGTTTACATGAGGTACATGTGTAGAAATGCAGCCATTTTCACACATTTGGCTCGATGCCAGCTCGTTGGATGTGAAATTAAATAATCACCATGCTGTTTGTTCTGGCTTTTACGACAATGTAATGATTTAAACACACAGGGCAGGCCACCAGGGAGTTTTTATACCCAAAGCAAGAAGCAGAGAATTGAAGTAAAAAAGGCTCCAGCGACAAACAAATTCTTTGCCTGTGTCCATGGGTCACCGATTTCCTAAAAGATTACTTTGCTCAAAGTTAAACTTTTTTGCGCAAGCATAAAATATTATTATAGGTCTACTCGAGCTATTATAGTACTCCATTAAAAGAAAGGGCTGGCTTTGCTTGGAGACACGCTGCCACCTTCTGCGGCGTGCTGCTGACTGATGGCCGTCCACAGATCATTTATACTGCGGGGGTTTCGGAGTCTGACACTGTAGACCCCCTGCAGACAAACACCCTCTGTCTAATGACATGTAAGAAAGTATAGTAATGGAGAATAGTGTGTATTAATGGTTTTTCACTCTAAATCAATATTTTTCGCCTTACTTTGAATTGGTAGATATTTTGTACGGCAGTTCCAACAGTAGATGTAAACTGTGAGTATAATGATGCGATGGGGTCTTAGTAGTTTCTGTTCGCAATACCTATAGAGACACTGAAACCATTTTACTGGATTACTTTGACAAATAAGAAAATATGATGATTATACAGAGTATCTTTTTTGCTATGATTCCTAGATTTCTGGACCTTAATTTGTAATGCACCAAAAATAATCTTCGCTACCTGCTTTCTCCCTCAACTGAAACCCTTGTGAACAAATATAAATTCACAAGGCACAATGCAGGAACACAAACTTATCCTGTAACTGCCATAAACTACATGGATATATTGCTGTGGACACAATCACACACACACACACACACACACACGGACCAAAACACTTAGAAATTCACACCTACACACACTCAGATATGACACCCACAGCTCTGTTTCCTCACCGCACATAGCATGTGCGACACCGTACAGGCAGATTGTATCCTGCAGCATCCATCATAAACACAAGCAGTTGTCATTTTGTTGGGAAGTCTTGTTTCTCTTCCATATTTCTCTCCCTCTTTCTCCCACTCTATCTCTCTTTCTGAATTGACCTCTGTGTTCGAGCTGCCTCCATAAAGCAGAGCAGAGCGGAACAACGGATAAATCCTGAGTGATATCCCAGGCTGAGTGCAGGGGAAACAAGACGACGTGATATTCATATGCATAACATCTAACGCACACACACTATTTATGGGCTGGAAGGAGAATTGGGGACATGGTTCCACTGATGGAGAGTCACGACGAGACACAGGGAGTAAGATTTAAAGAAGGGAAATGATTGAAGGCAATGGATGGGTGAATCGGTCAAGGCGACACAAAATGAAAGCTCACGGTTATGGTGACACAGACAAAAAAGAAGAGACAAACAAATAAAGGGTAAAGAAGTTTGATAGAGCGGAGAGAAACAGGATGTGATCAATTTCCCCTTCTCATTGCCCTTCATACAAAGGACAGACTGTCCTGCAGATAGCGCTAAAGCAGCTTCCCGACGCACTTATCTGGTGCCAAGTCACGCAAGAGAGCGGAGCAATATTTCACTATAATTCAGGTTAGCCTGCATATATCTCGCATCCATCCCCCATTTACTCTGCTTTATTATAAGGAGAAACCAAGAACGCTGCGAAATTACGATTATTTATAACACTTTTGGAGATTTATTCAACGACCGAGATCTGGACTATTTGGAAAGAAGATGACATCTGTGACGAATGGCATGAAACAGAAACAAATTACTTTTTTCTCAGGAGAGTATAATGCATTTACGGCTGATAGAAAACCAGTCCGTGCTGTATTGAACAACTTAACTTTGTAGTTGCGCTCTTGGGTTATTGATGCAATAATGGATGAAAAACATGAGTGTTGTGTTCCTGGTGTAAAGCAGAATCAATAAGTTCTGAACTACCTGAAGCGAGAATAACAGATTTTTTTAATTAAGGAAAGGGACAGGCATATAATTTTAAAAGGTAAAATGACTGGGTTGCAATGTTTATTTGTCAGTGTACGAGCAGTTGAGTGCACTAACACGAGGGTTTGTCAGGTTGATGTCAGGGTGTGTTTCCTCTGTTTATTTTTCCAGTCATGACACACTGGCAGAGTGGACAGGCTCTGAAGCGTTGAGGTGGAATGGTTTGGTTGAAAAGTCCCCTCCAGCAGCAGATATATTTGTCATGCTGCCCGCTGCCGGACTGCCGAGAGAGAGTTGTCAGGTATAAAATTGAACTATAGAAGAGATCTCTCAATTTTGGTCGAGATGCGGCAGAAGAATGTCCTTAATTGAATTTCTTATGTAACATGGTTTCCATACAGCATGTGATAATGTAACAGCATTAGAAACCATAGAAACAGCTGCACTCTTAGTCTCACCCAGGTGGCTTTCTTCACCCAGCTGTCTAAAGCTATAAAAAGTATTCAGCACAGAGTCTAAAACCTTTTTTGCTGTCCTTTCAATGTAAAGTTTAAAACTGAAGTTATTCAGCCTTTAAAAACTGCACTTTGCACTTGCTTGATGTAGATAAATGTCATGTAGAAGGGAATAGAATTTAGACCTCTGTCTGTGAGCAAAAGGCTCACTGGCAAGTCATGCTGGAATACAGTTGTCTATCAGTAAATATAAATCAAATGCATGCTTGAAGGTGAAAAAAATACAAAATCTAAGTGAAAAAGTATTAATGTTATATAACATATCAGAAATGTATTACACAGGGAAAAACTTGCTTAAAGGGGACCAATCATGCAAAATGCACTTTTGTACGTCTTTTATACATGAATATGTGTCCCCGGTGTTCCAGGGAACTCACCAAGTGTCAGAAAACACAACCCTCTCTATTTTCCTCCATACCCAAATCTCTAAAAAAGGGGCTGCAACGGATCTGATAAAAACTGATCCAGATTTGAACACTGTCCTGACGTCAGGACGGTGGCGCTACGGCTATTGGGCCAACTCCACCAATCAGGAGGAGACAGCCACGGCCATTGCCGTTCGAAAGCGCTGGAGACGCTGTAGTACATATGCCAGGCCAGTAGATGGTGCTGACCTCACTGAATCTGCCCTTGCAAATCCAGAGCTAAAAAATGTCAAATTGAGCAAAATGAGGCATGGCTAAAATGCATGATCTGTTTGGTATTTAAAAAAAAAAAAAGTATAAATATGCCTTATATAGGTATGGTCCTACACTATATTATTCAAATATAGCATGATAGGTCCACTTTAAATGTTGGAAAACAATCCCCAATTTCTTTAGCTGGCAATAGAAAATAGGATATGCTTTGATGGATTACTTGTTTAACATTAATTTGTGCTTTTATTTTTGTTAAATGTTCTGCTCCAACTGATTTAATAGACAGGCTTTACATGTTCGTAAACTGGGAGCCTATGGACTGCCTCTTAGCCGGCCACTGGTGTGCATGATCATCCAGTTATGGTGCCATTTATTTTTTGGTTTGTTTGTTTTTTGGCATAAACAAAGCTGAGCTTATGACTCAGCAAACAATCATTGTTTTGGACATTCCTATGGCGGTCACTCACTCACAGACTTTGTTTAATAGTGCTAATTTTCAAAATAGCAGCGTATTACAGTTGCAGGATTCATTGGCAGGCCTGTCAGCTGTGGTTATTAAAGGATGCCTGATAGACTAGGACGTGCCCAGAGGCTCCATTCCAGTTCTCTGTCAATTCTTTGTCAGTTTCAATCAGACGATGATGACTGGAGCAGAGCTGGGCTACATGTCCAATGCCAAGGCTTTCCCAGCAGCAATGCAGCTCTGCCAATGTTACTGTTTGTGGGCATGTGTGTCTTTTGTTATAATGTTGGATGTGAAAGAATGCTTTGTGGGGGAACTGTGTGTGTGTGTTTGAAAGTGTTCCAGTCATGTCTTCAATGGGTTATCTAGTTGGTGAAATACTTTGATTTATCAAGCAATGAGTGTCACCCATTGGGGATCACATCTGGAAGGACTTTAGTTCTAGCTGCATTCATTTATATTGGGCCACCAGAGCATTACAAAACCCAAATCACAATGTTCTTATGTTAAAAAGTTGTTATGGTAGATGTTCTTCCAAGCTGCTACCTATTTACACATTGAGCAACATCAGCATTCAGATCTCTTATTGGTCACCTGACGAAAGTAGGTCAACATTTCTTTTGTTTTAATGTATTTTCATCTCCTCCATCTTCTGAGACACATGTGTTGTTCTTAGGATACATGATTCTCTCATCATCAACACCAGATATTTGCTGAGTTGTCGATCCTCTGTTTGTTGCTGGACAAGTAGGGCTGAGCTGGTTCACCAGACTTTCTTTTTTAAAAGCTATCGACTTTATAAACTATGGCCTTGAAATCCAAAACAAGAGATTCCCAAACCTTTCCTGGTCCAGTTGTGCATGAACAAACGGCATGCTTTCCCTGTGAGTGAACTAAACACTGGTTCACCATAAGGAGAGCCGGTCGGATGTAATTCCGTGCTGGCACTTAAAGGATGAGATATTGATCGCAACACACACAACTTATTCTCCTGCTCTTCGTAAATCACTTTGTGATTGACAGGTCCCGGACCTGTCCGTCCCATTGACTGTAGATTTCATCAGCCTACCTTCATCCATTCAGGCAACCAGTGGGTTAACCCTGCTTTCAAATCAGCATCAGCTGCTTCTGTGAGAGCATTTATTAACAGTGGGTATTTTCCGAAGCCTAATAATATCGCCGGTTGTCTTTCTATAGCATGCCTGAGATTGCACAAGCTTAAGTGATTAGTTTTGCAGTGGCACAAATCGCTTGGAGGTAGATTGTCAGCAAAGAGTGCAGAAGGTCCTCGGGAGGAAAGCATTCAGTCCTCTAGCTATTTAATTATGGGGGCGGCGGACCCCTGGGTGCACGGCTTCATTCTCCCACTACGGTGGCTCGCTAACAAACTCTGTTGAGTGCCTTTGATTGATCTGAAGCCATTTGAGGTGGCCGTGAAAAGACAAAGGCAGTGACAGAAGGAGGGAAGAGGAAAGGAGGGGGGAGAGAAGTGGGCAGGGAGGCTGGTAGAGGCGGGAGGGATGGAGGGACGAGAGATGGAAGGAAAGAGAAGGGGACGGAGAGCTGCAGGGAGGGAAGCGTGAAGGCAGGGAGAGGGAATGAGGGATGAAGGGAAGCAAGGCGTGGATGAATGGCTGGAGGGAGGGGTGGGGGGGGAGGCTGGCTCTTTCCTGCACACACAGCTACTCACCCTGGAGGAGCACTGAGCCGAACGCACATAGACAAACAAACATTTACACACAAAAACACACTTGGTTAAAATGTTTTTAGAGCTTCCACATGGGAGTAGAGATGTGGATGTATTTGCATAAGTGGGGATTATACTCTGAGCCAGTGGACAGTAGCGATGGCTAAAGTAGATAAGATAAAGCTTTCATTATCCCCCCCCCACCCTGTTACCACACACAACCTCTCCATTTACTGCTTACTCTCTTTTTTTCGCTCGGGACAGAAACAGTCTCTCTTCCTCAGTCTCCTCCTCCTCGGTCTCCCTGCAAACACTCTTCCTGTATATTTGTTGTGCAGCTAACATCCAACTTCCCTCCTTATCTGCCTTACTTAACTCCCAGCGTGAGAACTTTTTCAATTACCCCTGCCTCTTCCTCTGTGGGTTAGGGACGAAGGCACTGTTTTGGCAGGATAAAGCGTCCGCAGAGGAAAGAGAGGGAGAAAAAGAGAAGGATGGAGGCAGGAAGGAAGGAGGGAGGGAAGGAGAAGTTGAGGGAGAGATTCCGCAGTGACTCCGTTCCAACAAGTCATCTTTCATTTTTACGACTTCAATCAAGTGTCCTTGAAACCTAAATACACTCATCATGCATCCTTATCCTGGCGGGAAGGCTGGGATACCTTGACGTATAATACCTGCTTCCCATTGTGTGCACACATTTTAATGGCTGCCACTCTAATGCTGTCATTTTTTAGCAAACACTGTCCTGTCCCGGCTCTGTCTTGGCATAAATACAAAACATTTCCTTTTCTCGGCCATTGTCTCTCGCTGGGCAGTCCCTCTCCCTCTCTCCTGTATCCCCTCCCACACCTTTTATTCTTCACCTCAACCTGTCTCCTTTCTTCCACCTTCACACACAGTCTCTATATTCCCTTTGGCAGGAGACCACTGCAGTCTGTCACACACGGAGCAATATGGTGCCGATTGGAATCACTAACTGTGTGTGTGTGTGTGTGTGTGTGTGTGTGTGTGTGTGTGTGTGTGTGTGTGTGTGTGGTGTGTGTGTGGGTGTGTGTGTGTGTGTGTGTGTGTGTGTGTGTGTGTGTGTGTGTGTGTGGTGTGTGTGTGTGTGTGTGTGTGTGTGGTGTGTGTGTGTGTGTGTGTGTGTGTGTGTGTGTGTGTGTGTGTGTGCTGTGTGTGTGTGTGTGGTGTGTGTGTGTGTGTGTGTGTGTGTGTGTGTGTGTGTGTGTGTGAACTTGCTATGGATGTACTGTAACCTTGCCCAGAGATCTCTGGCTTCAGAAAGTCAGCTGTCGCCTCTGTGTTTGTTCCAGGACAGTTACAGAGTTATAGGAGTACTGTATGTCATTCCATCTGTGTAACTCACTGGGATGCACTCTGTCTGTTGGTGGGTGTCAGAGAGTGCCCAGTGCAGGACTGCCTCCTGCTCCCATTTTTATAACTTGTCCCATTTCCATATTTATTTTTCTCATTAAGACTTGTCTTCCCCTCTCTCTGTTTCTCCATTTCTCTCCTGTTCCTGTCCATTTCCTCATTTGTTTTTCTTCCTATTTTCCCCCTTCTTCTCCCTCTTCTCCCCCTCTGCTCCTTGGTCTATCAATCTCCCCTTCTCTCCATTTTTGTTTCTCTCCCCCTTATCGCTTTTATTCCCTTCTATTTTCCTCCTACTCATTTTCCACCTGCATGGGATTGCTGTTCAGAGCCAGCGAGCGCGGCGCTTGTAATACCCTGACCAGAGTTATTTAGCCGCGTTATGACAGGTAGGGAAATGAAATCACCACTTGGCTGTGTGCGTGTTTTTCTTTTCGTTCCCCTTTACTGTTTCTCCTTCCCATTTATGAGACCCTGCTGCAGGGCTATTTTTAGTCGGCTGCCACCTTCTCAGTGGCTTGTGAAACCCAGCCGCCAGACGTTCACTTATGCAGAAATGTTTTATCATGATTGCAGGATTGATGAATGATATTATCTGCAGTTGTGCTTGGCATAAAAACAACACTTTCCTCCCTGTTTTCTCTCTCCGTCTTTCCCTGTCCTGCAAGGATGGTTTGTTATATTTTCTCACTACTTTGATGAACGGTTCAAAACTTCAGTAAATCTGAGCAGACCTCCAGCCTGCTGTAGGCTGATGATGAATTGTTCATGATCGACACTCTGGTTCATGATCGATACTCTGGGTCGTTCACTCACAATGTGTTTAAGCCATGGTTGCAGCTTGGCTCTACTGTATGGGATAAAGTCTGTATATCTGCACATATACGTTGGCCTAGGTTGGAGGATCTCAACAATTATTGGACAGATTGCCATGACATTCTTTACTGTCACATGTTACCCAGATGAATACAAATGGCATTGGTGATACCTGTACAACTATTGGATGGTTCGCCATGACATTTGATACAAACAGTAGGACATACTTAGCAAACAGATACTTAAATCATGGCATTTTAAATGTGAGACTAACTAGGGCTGTACAAATTGTAAAAAATAACAAATTGGGATGAGTCTTGACTGATCAACTGTAATTTATGATTCACAATATTGGAGGGATTGATCATTATTGAATACTTTGTAAAAAAATATATTCAATTATCCTGTTTTTTTCAAGAGAAACTGTATCAAACACATATGCTTTGTTAGGCATGGAGAATATGATTGGTTGTCAAGGATAC
The DNA here is from genome assembly GCF_902827165.1 of Trematomus bernacchii. Classification (NCBI taxonomy): domain Eukaryota; kingdom Metazoa; phylum Chordata; class Actinopteri; order Perciformes; family Nototheniidae; genus Trematomus; species Trematomus bernacchii. Next base: position 1,664,979 of record NW_022987723.1, read on the forward strand.
CTCTGCAGCTCCATAACGCTTCATTCAAAATGTGTTTTGACACATTAATATTATTTTATTTCAACAAACACTTTGCTCCCTGTGATTTGAAAATTGCACCTGTCCAAAATGCAATTTGGTGACCTTTAGATGAATTTTGCTGTCCTAACATATTGCACAAAACGAATAATATATTATTTTGCTCAAAGAATAATGAGCTCTGTGTCTGTGGTCTGTTGTTCTACAGTACCTATAACCAGGGGTGCACACAACTTTCTCAGTGAGGTACTCAGATGTGTACCTGGAGTCAGTGTTTGGTACTCCAACTTCTGGCTCCCCTCAAAGTTCCCATGAAGCCCTCTGTATCGCGAATGTCAACGGGGGGGGGGGGTGGTAGTGGAGTACAGAGCTTCGCGAATGTCAACGGGGGGGAGGGGGGGTGGGAGTGGGAGTGGGAGTATGGGCTCAGAACAGTCTCATAATACACACATGCACACAGAAGGATTCACACTTGTATTTCATGATCCGCAAAAGGATTCACACTTGTGTTTTTCAATGCACACACAAATGTGTTCCGTTTCATATTCATGTAAATAAAATCCAAATACAGAAAAAAGTTTTACATATGTATTTTTGATCCTCACATATTTGTTTTCCGTTTAAAACCGCTGCACCTACAAACACAAACCGCTTTCTGTGCATGGATCGCTGTGCATTTGTGTGTGGGTTTTTTGAGACTCCCCTGACGGTCACCCGATTCGTACTTGTAATTTTTTCTATCTATAGCCAATCAGATGTCTCCTCAATTCTAAGCCAATCACATGAGCGCGCCCCCACGAGGGTAGATTTCTTGCGTTCATGACGTAGCGCTTCATGTACGCATTTTGCGCTGTCCGGAGCTGACAGGTCCATGGAGCCTGCCTGCAGGCGCTAATCTCAGGACACCTCCACTCTCAGTACATTGCCACTTTCCGAGCAGGAAATGCACGCAAATACAAGCCTTTATATTATTAAGGTACAGTGCCACTTTCCGAACCATTAATGAATGCTTGTGTACACAAAAACGGCAGGCAAAACTGTTTTAAATGTGTGTTTCCTGTATGGCGAATACAGCTGCTTTATTTATGTCTGTATGAAGTTGTTGTGAGTGTGGAGGGAGCAGCTACAGGTTAGCTTAGCCTAATCGATCAGTGCACTACGAAGCCAGTGCTAGACAGTGAACTGTCAACAGGGGGAGCCCCGCCGGTCATTATCGGCCGATATTCACTCTTAATAGTTTGATCGGTGCTCTCTATAAAGGCAGATCAGGAGAGCTGGATCTGATCGATATGGACATAAACGCGAGTGAAGTTTTAGCGAGCTGCATGAGAAACTGACGGGCTGTCAGGAGAGAGGGAGGGAGAGAGGAAAAGAGATGATCCTTACTCCCGTGTTATTATCCGGTCATAGTCCGGTAATTACCTAACGGAAACGCTGCTACACAATTCTTATTATTATTATTATTGAAACATGACCGGTAAGTTTCAAATTTGTCCGGTAAAATTCAATTCTGTACGCGGAAACCCTGCTCCGGACTACGCAAAATGCGTATATGAAGTGACATGAACGCAAGAAATCTACCCTCGTGGGGGCGCGCTCATGTGATTGGCTTAGAATTGAGGAGACATCTGATTGGCTATAGATAGAAAAAATTACAAGTACGAATCGGGTGACCGTCAGGGGAGTCTCAAAAAACCCACACACGAATGCACAGCGATCCATGCACAGAAAGCGGTTTGTGTTTGCAGGTTCAGGGGATTTAAACGGAAAACAAATATGTGAGGATCAAAAATACATATGTAAAACTTTTTTCTGTATTTGGATTTTATTTACATGTATATGAAACGGAACACATTTGTGTGTGCATTGAAAAACACAAGTGTGGATCATGAAATACAAGTGTGAATCCTTCTGTGTGCATGAGTGTATTATGAGACTGTTCTGAGCACATATGGGAGTGGAGTACAGAGCTTCGCGACCACAGACCGTGTGAACATTGTGATCAGCTGTTTTAGCGCAGTGCTGCTGTACAGACCGACGTTAACAGCAGCCCTGTCTGTGCACACGGAGACCGACTCAGTCGTCCGGTGATCTAACCGCCTTCTGGAAAAGCTTCACAAGTACGTCGGTACGTCGGTTGTGACACAAGTGACGGTACGCATTTCAGATTGTTGCCGCGCATGCGTACCTGCGTACCAGTTATGTGCACCCCTGCCTATAACCATCAAACAAAGCTCCTGATTGTATCATACTCAAAGATTTAACTATAAGATTTAAATGAGGACACTGTTGACGTTTGGCCGTTTTTATCCATAAATATGTGTCTGAAATGGCTTCAGATAAGCCAGAAGCGGGGCTTTAGTGGGTGCAGCCAAAGGCCATTTGACTCTCATGCTTTCCACCCTCTGATATTTTATCCTCATCTGTGGCTTCATGCACACAGTTTGTAGAAAATGTTAAACTATTGTCCCTTTAACTCTCCCATGACTCCATGTTTTGTTACTTCCCCAAACAGAAAATGAACCAGTGGTGCCAGGTTTCTCGTATTTCATTCAAACATTTCACACTCTCTGAAAGGATCCCCATATAAGTCCTGCTACCATAAAACTCCAATGTGGATCGATTTGCTCATGCTTCCGTGAGAAAGTGGGGGTAGTAGTAGCCTAAAGGTTGGAGAAGCAGGGGGTGATGTCATGGTTGCTGCTGGGAAAATATGGAAGGAGTACAGTATGAGATGCTTTTTAGGAAAAGGATGGAGGAAGGGTGTGAAAGTTCCTCATGAGAAGTATGGTGAATATGACAAAGCTTGTTCACGGTTAGTTGATATTCACTGGAAAAAAATCTAGTTTCAAAGAAAGAAACTTTTCTGAAATGGCTCTTTCCGGGGACAAAAATACTTTTTCTAGGATTCAGAAAAAGCAGGTACTACTTGAGAGCACACTATTTCCATCTGCATGTTTTTTGCTTAGCTCAGGGGCCCAGCTCGGGTGACAGATCAGTCCCAAGGAAAGGACACGCTGGCTGGCTGATGTTCAAAAATGGAAGACGTGTGATGTTCTGATCCGTAAATGTCATTTTATCTTTTGGCTATCTTTCAAGAAATCATTCACTTGGTATCTCTCTTAAGGGTGTAGTTTCCCCCACACACATTCCCTTTTACTCTCCCTCCCTCCCTCGTCTGTCAGATGCCTAATCTGATATTAAACATGCTCCCAAATGCTACACTACCCTTCAAAGATCCCTTTTACCCGTGAGACACATGTACACCTGCCAATGACATTCCCCTCTCTCAGTCTCTCTTAACTATGGGGACACACCTGCGGGAGACATTGATTTCTTCTCCATCTTTTTCCACACACACCGACCTGCCATTGCCACAAAGCACCTTCCCTTTGAGCAGCCGCCCTACAAATGTCAAGCAGGGGGTGAAGGAAGCGGAAGGAGGTTTGTCTGGGGTTGTTGGGGATTGAGTGAGAGACGCATACATCAGACTCGAGGAGGATTTTACTTTTGCGTGAAATCACGTTATCAGACCGGCACAGGGCATGCCAGCCGGGGAGAAGGAAGCAGGGGGAGGAGGGGCTGAGAGACAGGAGGGGGAAAGGAAATGTTCTAGACACTGTGGGCTTTCATTGCATGGCTCCGAAATATAACACATATTGAGAAGCAGAGAATTTATATTGATGAATTATTACTAGAGGCTCACATTCTTTGCCAAGGAGTGTTTTTAAGTGGTTCATTTGGATGTGGATGTGGACCGGCCAACAGGATTGGGTGTCAATTTCATGGTTACTTTGTCTTGTACACCAACCTAAGCTTCAAAGAAATGTCTTAGATAGAAAAAGGAGCGTATAATCGCCGACATAATATGCGCTCACACATGCTCACGCATACTATACACAGTGTTGGCATAATCTCCCCTGCCTGGCATTTGGATTCTCACTCTGAAGCGCTCTCACTTTTATTGTATATGCATCATATTAGACACAGCATTTTAGTGCTCACATGCATGGGAATCAGAGACTTGTTTTAAAAAGGAAGTAGCACACGGACTCAAAACCTGCACACAAACACGTCCTGATATTTATTATGTTGTTATTTTTCATCTGTGGCTAATATTAATGATTCATTCTGTCTGTTTGCCCACAAGTTTCATCCCAGGAGATTAATATGAAATGTATCTGTCCCACTTCCTCCCCGGCATGCTCACTCACGCCCTGCTGTACCTGACACCGAGCAAGAAGCCTATTTGCTATGCAGGGGAACCTCCGACAAGCCGTAGACCTAAAGTTGAGTTAATGAAACATTAGGCATTAATCAAAATCAGATCGTTAATCTCGACAAGATTATGTCTTATATTTTGTAAATGATGTGTTCCTCCTCTAGCATACTGAGTGGAAGAGGGACGCACACTGGGGCACAAGCTGACTGACGTATACACACACAGTGAAGACAATTTACATAGCGCCATATGTGTGTGTATGTGTGTGTGGGCTGACAAACTATCTCTCATTGCTCTTTGATGCCCTTTACATGTTTCAATCAACATCAATCAACGCTCAGAATTGCAGCACTTCATTTTAATTGAGACTGAAATGCAGCTGCAGAGAGAGAGAGAGAGAAGAGAGGGAAGATTTGACAGATCAGTGAATATTGCTTTCATTCAGTTAGAACATAATGGGGTCAAATGTCACCGTACACCACAGCAACTTCGCCGACCAATGCACACACACACACACACAACCAGAAGTACACACAAATCATACTGGCTGACATCTGCTCCGTCCTAATTGAGGTATCGCACATTGCCGAGGTGTTTGCCAACTGAGGAAATTAAGTTTGGCTCCGAAAAGTCCCGCTACTTAGGAAGATCTGACGCATGCAATCTCTTTTATTAATCTAAATTGGAGGTGACTTTGTAGAGTGTTTAAAACTCTGAGATGGCATTTACAGAAAGATTATTGCTTTTTCTTTATTCCCTTTTCTTTTCCTGCTCTTTTGCTTTGAGCCGCAGAACTGTAGCTACTGTATCGCTGGGTTTTCCAGAAGAGGCACGAGGTCTCTGGCTCCGAGGCAAGTCTGGGTTTTATCTCCGGCTGACTTTGTTTCTGGATATGTCTGTTGCATATTAGAGTGCACGCCCGTACAGAAGCACATACGTTCCTACATAGTGTTGATGCCCCTTTTATACACTAACACAAACAATAAAGACCTTTGTTTTGTCCAGTGGGGGAAGAAGTACTCTGATCTTATACAAAGTAATCATACCGCATTGTAGAAATACTCTGTTACACCGCCTGCATTCAAAATGTTACTTAAAGGGGACCTATCATGCAAAATGCACTTTTGTACGTCTTTTATACATGAATATGTGTCCCCGGTGTTCCAGGGAACTCACCAAGTGTCAGAAAACACAACCCTCTCTCTTTTCCTCCATACCCAAATCTCTAAAAAAGGGGCTGCAACGGATCTGATAAAAACTGATCCAGATTTGAACACTGTCCTGACGTCAGGACGGTGGCGCTACGGCTATTCGGCCAACTCCACCAATCAGGAGGAGACAGCCACGGCCATTGCCGTTTGAAAGCGCTGGAGACGCTGTAGTACATATGCCAGGCCTGTAGGTGGTGCTGTTCTCACAGAATCAGCCCTTGCAAAAACAGAGCTTAAACAGTGCAAATTGAGCGAAATGAGGCATGGCTAAAATGCATGATCTGTTTGGTATTTTGAAAAAGAAAAAGTATAAATATGCCTTATATAGGTATGGTCCTACACTATATTATTCAAATATAGCATGATAGGTCCACTTTAAGTAAAAGTACCAAAGTATTAGCATCCCAAAATCTCAGTGACCATTTTGTGAATAATATGTATATCAATTGTTTATAATTAGCGATCCACAATAGTAGATTATAATGTATTAGTTGATTTATGTTTGGTTATAATAATTCAAACCTGCAAAAGTAACTAGTAACGAATGTTGTCAAATAAATGAAATGAGTAAAAAGTACAATACTTGCTGACAAATTTGAGTGGAATAGAAGTATAAAGAATCATACAAATGTAAATACTCAAGTAAAGTATGTGTACCTCAAAATGAACTTAATAACAATACTTAAAGTGGACCTATCATGCTATATTTGAATAATATATTGTAGGGCCATACCTATACAAAACATGTCTGCAAAGTTTTTTTTTCAAAATACCAAACAGATCATGCATTTTAGCCATGCCTCATTTCGCTCTATGTGCTCTTTTCCAGCCCTGTTTTTGCAAGAGCTGATTCTGTGAGAAGTCTTCTTTGCTGCTTTTGTGGCAGACTACAGCGCCACTTACAGGCCTGGCATATGTACTACAGCATCTCCAGCGCTTTCGAGCGGCAATGGCCGTGGCCGTGGCCCAACCCCCCATTCCCCTGATAGGTGGAGAGTTGCCCATATAGGCGGAGCTCCTTGTTTCTGACGTCAGAGATATTTCAAATCTGTATCAGTCTGTATCAGCTCCGTTGCAGCCCCGTTTTTAGAGATTTGGGTATGGAGGAAAAGAGAGAGGGTTGTGTTTTCTGACACTTGGTGAGTTCCCTGACTCACCGGGGACACATATTCATGTATAAAGGACGTACAAAAGTGCATTTTGCATGATAGGTCCCCTTTAAGTAAATGTACTTAACCACTGATGTTGTCATACATGCATGGTAACCCAGGGATATTGCTTTCCACACACTATCATACCCATGTGTACATTCATCATGAGCACCAGAGAAGTTGCCATCTAATCCCTGTATCCAGCAGACAGTAGTTCCTTCACTCTAAGTGGGCCACCCTTGCGCCTTTGTTGATGATAACATCAAGTTATTTTCCACGGCTATGAGCTACTCCAATTATACCCCCTGGCTAGAAGCACTAATGGCAGATAAGTGATTAGGACCTAGTGCAGAGATTTGCCCCATTTATTTGATGCCGCAATTAATACTGAATGCAGAGGTAACAGAGAGCCAGATTAGTGACTTATTTCTCCTGCAGTCCAAAGGAAGGAAGCCAAATAACCAACAATGGTGTAGTGATTACATCAGCACGTAAATGGGGGGGTCTTAAAGTCCTGTTGGCTTATAATCATGTAGATTCTGCCAAAACATCTCTGTGTTTTTAACTCTGCATCCAACACAATGCAGCCTTACATCTTACCTCTGTACAACGAAAGGAAACTGAGCGCTCACTGTGCAAAAACTGTACACAAAATGTGCTTACTGGCTAAATCCTCCAGGGTGTCTGAATGCCCAAGGTAACTGTTTTCAATATTACTTTGTGGCAATTTCCCTAATGGCAAATTTGCATTACTAATAACATTTAAATAAAAACTAATAAAGGTCATAAAGCGGCTCCCACATTTTTATCAGTCTTTAGGTCCTCTTTCTTTAAAGGGCTCTTTGTGGAAATCTAGATGTAATACCTTCATTAATTAACTTGATATTTTGCCTACATGGTGGATATTTCTCAATTAATTATAGTTTATTCACTTTATTACCTGAACAGACTGACAGCACAGGGTTCCATTAGTATTAGGAGAAGTTATTGGTTTATGAGGCTTAAGGAGAAGTGTAATGAAGCTAGTGTGTGTAGTCTACCATATTACTCCTTGGTCTGTGCCTTCAACTGTTACAAATCAGTGTTGCAAGGTTAAACATTTTTTTACTAAACACAGAGGCAACACTAAAAAAAACATCGTAAAAAGTAGTCATTGAAATCCATATACAGTAGTCAGATTACATGTCACTTGTTAGACGCTTTTATCCAAAGCAACTTACATACTCAATACTGTGGACAATCCCCACAGGAGCAATTTGGGGTGAAGTGTCTTGCCCAGGGACACAACGACATGCTGACTGCAGTGGGGTTTGAACCTGTGACCCCCTGATCCGAACACCAACGCACAACCCACTGCACCACACGCCTCAGATATAGCAGGTGCAAACACCCACAGATGATTTCTCCAGCTTTTTTAAAATGAGTTTAAAATCTGTGATGGGTATCAAACTGGTCAGCTTAAGTTCCTGCTGAAGTGTGTTCCAGGTCGAGGGGGCAGAGTATGATATGGCTTTTTTCCCAAGCTCCGTGCGTACTGAGGGGACGGACAGAGTGATGTCATTTTGAGATCGTAGGCTATAGCTGTACTGTTTGTGTGATATGTAAGTGGATATGTAGAGGGGCAGCAGTCCAAGCATAGCGGTACAGATGAGTTTGTACCAGTGCAGTGATCTGCGCATTGATAGTGATGTCCAGTTGACTAAAGAGTACAGCGTGCAGTGGTGTGTGAGGGGGTTACAGTTGGTTATGAACCTCAGAGCCCCATGGTAGACAGCGTCCAGCAGTAAAATAACAAGTAGGTTAAGATTAGTGATACATTGTGGTATTGGTTTGAATACTATTTTGTTAAATAAACCCTGTGAACTCTACACCTGTCAGCCTTACAAGAAACAACCCTGGGGTCTTTCTTGGAAAATGATAGTCACATTTAGACACAAATAGATGCAAAAATATTATTATGTATTTATTTCAACAAGCCCCATCCATACAAATACATTCATCTCAGAAAAGAGATGAATTAGGCCAGATTTGAGCCAATAGCTTATTTCCATCTGCACTCCAGGTAGGTGCATAACAATCAACAAACACTAAACACTTTGCATAATCTCTATCACACAAACAATTATAACAAATGATTTAAGTACAGGTCAATAAAATAATACATATAAATAAAATATATTATTACAATACAGTTAAAATGGAAAAACTCAGATTACAGTGTAATTAATGTTGGCATGACTGGTTGCTTAAAGGTGGGGTAGGTAATTTTGGAGAAACCAGCTCGAGTGCGCTAGAATTTGAAAATACACAGCCGGAGAAAATCTGCCACTTCCTTACAGAGCCCCTCCTCCAACACACACGAACGCGCACATGACCAATGAGGGCACGAGATAAGTTTTTGCACAGATGGAAGGCTGACAGGCAGGTAGGCCATCCAGTTATTTTAGCCGGGCCGGCTCAGATGATTGGTCGTGCTTTTTACAGTATTACGGCTTCCACTGATGACATTTTTTAATGGATTTTTTGTCAAAGCACTTAAGATATTCATTGCTATCGGGATGTTAAGAGCATTCCATGGAATATAACAAAAAGTGTATCTCGAGCCGGTTTCTCAAACTTACCTACCCCACCTTTAATATAATTTGTTTTGCACCATAAGAGAATGAGTTAAAGTCAGTACAGGTTTTAAGTTCAACTGGAAGAGTATTCCAGTGTTTGATGGCCGTAAATGAAAATGCAGATTGTGCAAAAGACAGTGCGCCTCAGAGGGACGGTTATATCTGCATTTAGTGCAGATCTTGAGTTTCTGCAACTCTGCTCACGGCGAAGCTGAAAGAAGCTCCTTGTGTTGTAGCATTGTAAATGATCCTGAATACCAATCGAACTCTTGAAAGCAGCAATGAGGGTATGCTTTAGGATCTACCTTGTGTCCTTGTGTTGGTGTCAAAACACCAAGATGGTGATCGCTAAAAACCCCAACTACAGAATTCAAAGAAACAAAGTCCACAAACCAGTGGATGAATCACAAGGATGTTTGTTTTTAAACAGTCTTACAAAGAGAGGGTTAAAAAGACTGCAGAAAATAAGTAAAGGCATAACCTTTGTGATGCCTCTACAGCCACAGGGAACCTTTAAAGGTTTAGAGAATTAGATGTCAGGATCCCAAAATAGCTACATGGTTAGATCTGGGGAAGAATTATGATCATGGTAGAAAGAAACCAACATTGACTGTATGTAGGAAAATAGGAGTCGACAGTGATCTCCTGTCCTGTCAGACTGATGTTTTGTTGACCCATCTAACCACCCTGACCTCCTCCCTCTGCAGAGGTCTTGTCACTTGAACGTAAACATATTTCGCTACGGTGCATTTGCTGAAACAAGTGATGCTGTCATTTCCTTTGGACGAGTGTCTCAGCCATGTGTTGTTTCCCTCTGGATTAAAAATAGGCACACGGCTCATTTTTTCTGACCATGACAAATGCATCAGCGACCAAAGTGCCAATAAACAGGGTTGGATGTAATAACAGATGAGAATTGAAGCAGCAGGATTGACGTTTTCCTCCAGGCAGGCAGCTTTATGTGTATGTTTGTTTCATTCTGGTGTTATTAATAGAAATAAAACAATGGTACCTTTGTGAAAACGCATATACGTGCCTCCTTAAGGTTGCTTAAAGGTTACATCTGAAGGGAGAGGTTGCGGCATAACATTATACCTCTGTATTGAGGGATGAATCATCAACATGACTAATGGCATATTTACAAGGAGTAAAGGGCTCAGGGGCTATGCTAAGTGCAGAGTTCCTGTAATATAACTCCCGCTTTTGTAAATCTGTATCATCTCCCCCAGGGTATGTTCAGTACACTACTTTAGTCCTGAAAAAATATCCTTGTTTATGTGATTGGTTCCTTGAGTGAGCACAACGACAGCGTATTATCCCGTTGAACTCATCAGATACATTCACCATTCATGCATTTAGATGGAGCTCAAATCTGGTGGTACTTACTGGAAAAAACTGCAAATGAAGAAGGGATTCACTGCTTTCCTCTTGATAGGTAGGACGATAAATGCACGTTAAACTGTTTCTGAAATGTTGTTCTTTGGTTATCCGATAGTATCTGAAACCACTGGGGCCCGCGGCAAGCGATTTTATTACTGCATCAGAAAGTTTGTTTCTTAACAACATCACCATGTTTACAAATTGCATCAGGCATGCAGGTGAGCCTTATTCTGTAGTGGTGTGACCCTGAGATCAACAACAGCCAAGAGTGATCTGTCTTCCCTCTGTTCGGGTGAATAATCAAGCAACCTGCAAACAGAAATCTTGTTTACTTTTACCCATAGGAAGTGAAAGGACACATTATTTTGATCCTGAGAGACTTTTTCTTCATTGTGAAATCTGCATTTGACAGCTGCACGGCCGTTGTTTGTGTTTTGTAGTTTAGGCTCTGATGAAAAGCATAGTGAGAGGCATGCATAATCATAATGTAGCAGCTTATGGGACAAACAGCTGGCTGCCAAGGTCATTGATTTGAATCCCACAACATGTTGGTGTGAAAGAATAAGAATCAATGCACACTTTCCTTAAACATCCCCGGTACTGTCCTTGAGAGTAGCACTTACTCCTGTCAAGGTTAAAAGGATGGGGTGTGCAGCTCTCTGACTGCTCTCTGACTACTAAAGTGTCAACCAGTCCGTGCTGTAAAAGAACATGCATGCTCAGCAAATCATCCCAGGAGAAAATAAGGTTTAAATATAGACATTACAATGGTTGATGTTGCGAAAAATGTCTACATTTATCTTGAATTACTGTAGTGCTGCAGCAGCCACTGCAAGAGTGAAGATTATTAATTAGAATAACATTAGCACAGTTCACTGGCAGTCTGAGCTAATGACAGGCACAGATGCACAGGGTGTTTGAGGCCATGTGTCGATGTGTCTGGATGGGGAAGTAGAGGAGAGTCCAGTCTTGAAGAGAGATTATGTTTTAATACAACCTGGATCAATAGGTTTTAGGTTCTCAGGTTGGAGAGTATCTCCCTGGATACACATTGTGTGACAGTTTACCTCTACAGTGAGGAATTGGTATCACTTTTTAGTGCTCTCACTTTAGGTTTTACTACAAAATAATATGGTTACACCGTTGGTTTGGGCAGAAACTTTGTGTGTTCCCAGATCTTAACAATAACTTTGGGGAGTACAATTGTATAACTTTAAGAACAAGACCCAGTTTGTTCTAAACTTTGATTGTTTGTGCTCTCTGTTGTATCTCAGTGCATCTGTGCTGCCTGTTTCTATTGGCATCTGAATCCATGTCCTTGTCCCTGCTTTTCTAATATATCTCATGTCCTTAAGAATGACTTTCTCTGAAACGTTTTCTCACGCCTTTTCCCCCAAAACCTAAGTTGACACTGAGAACAAATCAGTAATCTTAAAGTGATTCTCCTGAGGGTGGGTGGGGTACAGGGGACTGGGTTGGTACGGCAGCAGAACACCGCAAGGACATTTTGCTGCAGGATTGAATTTTCTGTAAAAATGCTAAATATGAATCTAGTAAACAAAACAATTTGCTAAAAGGTATTCAGATGACTCATGCTTCTAATAATAATTATCTCAAATGTGCCTCGCATTGATTCCTGGTATCATTTTGAGAGTAAGCGTCATCACTTTTAGATGAGTTGATACTCCACTTGAACGCTCCATTTCTATATATTCTGCTCATTTCCTCACCAGCAGCAGGAGGAGGCCAAACAACATGTTCATCTGTGCCCCAAATCAACTCACCCCAAATGGCCCCGCAATCGACTGGAACTCACAGTCACATTAGAGAGGCACTTCTGGCATGAACAGGGTGCCGTTTGTCATACAAATGACCCCAGATTCAAATAGAGTCTAATAGTCTTTTTGTTCACTTCTTCTGTGTCCGTCGCTTTTGCTCCCACATTTTTTCCCTTGTCTCTAATTAGCCCCTTTTATGCCCGATCTTGCACTTGAAACCGTTCACACTTTTCTGTGCAGTTTCATCTTATCGCCCTCTTCACGTCTGGCCCTCCATCTCTCCGTCATCTCCCTTTTATAGAGACGGATGGAAGGGGATATCAGGGAGTCTGGGTGAAGAGCTCAGCTGATAGGCTAAATCAAGGCAGGTCATTTACTCACCGCCAACCCATCCATCCTTAAACCTGCACGTACCCACTCTTACACCCACACACCCTCCACCCAACACTCTCTCCTTGCACAAACACACTACCCCTAAATGACTTCCATCCCTCTCGAAGTATTATTTCACTCCTGGGAAGTCGGGTCTGAGATTCAGTATTCAGTGCGACCGGCGCAAAGGGATATTTTCCATTAACAAGTTGTTCGGTCACACATATGAGCAGACGCGCTCACCAAAACAAACGCACACACACTTTTAGGAAACATCACACATACTCAAACACACACCTGGTGCCAAAAGCTCTAGACACCTCATTACGGGCATGGCGTGTTTTCACTGTTTGGGTGTTGTGAATAAATGTCCCCCCCCTGAAGTTCTTTCTGTTTGCCGCTATGCTCCCCGTGGACTGACTGTTAATGACATCACGCCGCTCTGCATCTGTACTTGGGGAACTATTGGTACCATTCCCATGGTAACTAAATAATATTGCCATCTCATCGGTCCAGCTGCCTGCTGGTCGAATTACAACCCAGCAAGAGGCCATTTTCCACCCTGACAGCCTCTGTGCCAGCCCTGGAACACCATAAACAGCTTATTTTACCCCCAACATGATGCCATGATTACTGCAATGCTTGACGCCAGCTCCAGCAGGTCAGCAAGTCGGCGAGAGAGGAAGATAAAACTGGGTTGTGCAGGAAGGGAGGGAGAGCTATGATGCTGAAAATCGTTGTGGTAGAAACTCAGCGGCAAGTGTGGTACAAAAGAACCGGCGGGCTGAGGCTCCATTGTGCTGAGGCTCCATCGTGCGGTATTTGGTATTGACAGATGTGCGGCGTAATCAGAATAGGGCATGCATGTTCTACTGTAGAGTGGATGGATGAGTCGGGAGAGAAAATGCGATTACACCGACAATCATAACTCAGATTAGCCTTCCACTGTACCTCTCTCCACTGTTTAACACGGGAATCAATCACCATCACATTCAGTACCCCGCCTCATATCACACACAGGGCCACACGAAAGGGACACATATTATTCTCCCCGGCAGAGAAAACAACATTGTCTATAGAGCAAGGACAACAATCGCTCTCTTTAATAAATAACAGCAGCTATTATGATCATAAATAATGAGAGGGCCATAGGCTGTTTGTAGGGGGAGGATGATACATGAATCCATTCAGCATATTTCTGCTGTGGGCCTGTATCCCTGTAACTGAGGGGATCAAAGGATCTCCTGACAAAAGAGGCGCCGATGCAGCATGCTGAGATGACAGCCTTCACCGATGCTAGCCGTGCACTCAGCACTAACATTGGCTGACTAGAGACCTGACTAACCAGTCCAGAACAGCACATTCAGTCCCCCCGCTGTTTCCTCTATCAGATTATTATTGATGACATCAGGATACTCTCGGGCCGTAGAGGCTCATTAAATCACAAGTCATCTGATAATGAAAGTGAACACTCTGCACTAGATTACTTCATTTACTTTACTCTACAGAATAGCGGGGAAGCATTTGCAGGCTTTGATATGCATTGTATTAATTCCCCATGCTTTGCCTTTTCATTTAACTGTGTGACTTGAAATTGTGTAGCAAAAAAAAAGTTCTTCATGGTTATTTTACAAAGCCCAAAGCACTTGGCTGGTTTGCGTATGTGATCAGTCAGTCTGGAAATGTGTGTTGTAATATTGAGTGTATTTGTGTGTGTGTGTGCAGTAGTTATCTGGTACTCTCAGTTCTCCAGTAGCCTGCAGTGCTCCAGGCAGGAGAATGGTCTTGATCATTCAAATTAATTTGAAGCCACACTGAGAACAATATTCCATCAAATGGTTTGTAAATCACAGGCACTCACATTTACACACTCACACACGGCACATACAATTCCTCTTGAAGACACTCTAACACTCATGGACAGACAAACACTTTGTATTCACATACACAAATGCACACACACATCCACTTCGTTATGGTTGGTTTGACACCGATGTACAAAATGCGTGAATCCCATTTTCTCCCAGCCTTTTCTCCCATTTGGAATGATCCCTATAAACTCGGAGCCCGGAGGAAAAGAGGAGACATGGCCTGTGAAGTGTTTCATGGCTTTCCCCACCATAGCTCAAGACTACAGTGGTGTTTTTACGATGTAACTTTTAACCCCCCCAAACTCCCAACTCACCACTCCACCAGAGAAACTAACAAGGTCCTTACGTATAATGGACTCGACACACATATACGTCCAAGAGTTCCCACATTGTCAAAGCAACGAGCCAATGTAATTCTTTGTGCTCTTTACATTTTTCGCCCGCTGTTTCATCACGCTCCCCCATGGGCTACAATCTCCCGCATGATATTCTGCTCGATCATTGTATAGAGATGGTGGGCGGAATTTGATCGAGTCAAGGTATTTGCATATGTAATTTACCAGTTACAATCAAAGAGACACGGCTCCATCTCCATCATCTGTTAACTGTGAAACGAGATTTAGCCACTTTTTCAATCTGCGGCCAGTCCTGTGGTGGCGGCTAATAGTGTGTATCGTACTGCTTATCACTCTGTTTCTGTGTTCCAACAGGCTGGTGTGCTTAGATAACCATAGTCATTTGCTGTGTTAAGTGGCTGATTGCTTCTCAGTTGGTTTCTCCGTGCAACTGCGAGTGTGTGGCATACTTTCATGCACGTGTAAGCACGTAAATGTCATTTTCTGCCGCTGCCCTTGTGTTTCTTGCAGTTTGGTGTGTCTGTGTGTGTGTGTTTGTTCGCCCTATGTGTGTTCGCCCGCCCTATGTGTGTTCGCCCTATGCTGCTCATGTGTTTAACAGAAGCAGCCTCTTTCCCCCCACAAAGCTTAGCTCCAGTCCCCGGCAGCATGGCTGAGTAAGATTAAAGTCACCCACATTACACTTAGCGCCAGGAGACGTAAGTAAATTAGGAGAAAATTAAACAATGCTATTTGCATACAATTACGCAACAGCACGGCAAACAGCTTTGTTAGCCACAGCATGGTCAGCGAAAGTATTACTTATTTAACTCTGCAAACAAATCTGGCTGGCCTTATTCACTTACGTCTGTTTATTTGATCTGCGAGAGAAAGTCCGAAAAAATTACACACGTTCAACAGTTTCTTTATTTATTATGAATGGGCAAATCCGAGCGTGCGATGCTAGTTGTTTAACTGCTTTGACAGAAGGCTAAATAAAATTGCTTAGGTTGGATATAAATGATTTCCTTTGTGTACATGTGCCCACATCTGCTTTGACATTTTAGTCTCACTTGTTACGATATAGGCTCAGTGCTCATCAAGGGTGTTTGAAATATAAGACTAACCCCCCGCTGAGAGAATCTTTCGCATGCTTCCTCGAGCGGCGGCAAACTGCCATCACCGCCTCGCCCTGCTCTCGGCTGCATTCAGATGCAAACCATCACCTTTTGCGTCCTTTCACAAATACGGATATTAAACCACGTATCAATTCCTTTCCCATCTTTCATCTCAAACATATATTCACACACCTATCTCCCTCCGTCTGTCTCTCTTCTTATCTCTGCATTCATCCTCCTGACACCCAGCCAACTCACCTGGTGAAATATTAATGTGTGCAGTGAAGTGTTCTTGTTTGGAGTGCTGCCCTGGCCGTGGGCTTTGTTTCTGGACAGAATGGGGATCTAAGCAGCCATTCAGAGGCCCAGGCAGAGGTCTACATGGCTGCATGTAAAAGCGAGGAGGACTTAAAAACATGCCCTCCCTGTCTCCACTGCGCCTTGCACAATACAAACAATTCATGATGCAATGATAAGCCTGACCGGGGCTACAGCGAGCTTTCTCTATAAGTCAAGCTGCAGCGAGTAAGAGAGATCCATAGCCAGAACCTGTGGAGGACCGACTCGCTTTTTCAGAGCTTCAGCTTACATCTTTAGATTCCCTTAACCACTAAAACACACACACACACACTCATGTCCCCCATCTTTGTTTTCTGCTCTGTCTTGCTTCTAATAAGCTCTCAGAGTACAGGTGCTATTGTTTCTTCCGTGCCCTCTCCTTTGTACAGGGGGATCTTTTTTTTTCTTTTGGCATTGTGCACTTGCTTGCACACCCAAGTGTTGATGCTTTTCTTTTGGAGGCCTAAATAAGAAATGAGCTTAGTAACTGCGAGCTGCTCCCTCCTGTTCTGATTCAACACACTCCTGTCGGATTGCTTACTCCACATTGCCCACGGATCCCCCTGGGTTTATGCTCGAGTATTCACACCATGTGTTTGTACTGTATTTGTGCGTACTTGCACTGGTGCCTTCTGCATGTGCGTCTGTCTGCTGTCTGTGCGTATGAGTTTCAGTGCATGTATTTGCACACATGCAATTCATTTGAAGGCGTGAAAGTCTTTGGGCCAGCGCATCAAACAGCACTCCGGATTTGTTTAGCAGAGGCAGAGGTTCAGTTCAAGGCTTCTAATTTGCAGATGTGTGAGAAGGGCTATGGATTTTATATTTCATACCTGAATAATGCTGACATCCCTTCTAGCGGTGCCTATCTTGCATTCCTAGTTCAGAGCCTTTATAATCTCATGCATGCGGAGGGAGCTTTTACCTGAGAAGAGAAAAAAAGATAAGGGCATACAGACAAAAGTACACAAACGCATACACACAGTGGAGGTCCTTACGGGTTCAAAATGTGTCACTGCTTAGAGAAAACAGCTACTACATTCCTAACCCAGCCTGAAAAAGACCTGTGTAAAAGATCAGGCTGGGTCTGGATTGACCTGAGCAGCAGAGCTGGATTTAAACAGCACCATGTCTGACAGGATCAAGTCTGTTGTCTGTCAAGCTAGTCCCTGAACACTGTAAAAGAAAAATCATAGAAATACTTCTGTGTTTCAGGGAAAAACTGCCAATAGTTTGAAAACTTTCCAGTTCAAGACGGTACAGCCACCTTTTATCTTGTCTAGACTGTGACATCATGAAAAAACATCCAGCTTGCATTCCTCTAGAGAGCAAAACTCAAATAAGGTTCCCGAAGGTCTGCTGGAAAACAAAATTACATTTTAAATTAAAATAACGGATAACTGCAGCAGCTAACTTGACCCCGACCCAAGGCAAAAGCACACACATTCTTGCAGACATCCTCAGCGGACTTGAAAATCCATCATAAGCATTCTCGCAAGTACTGCATACAAACATACACAAATACATTGCACACATATACGTTTTATCCAGCATGTCACAGGGATAACCACTGATGCTGCCGGCTTATTTTTAAGACATGCTGGATTAAGCTGGAGTGATGAGTGGCAGGGATTTCATTGTTCTTACTTCATACTTCAAGATGCTTCTATACTGTACATGTAGGGATTTGTCATTGTTTCATTATAGATCATACAGCCTGTTTTGAGAACGAGTGGCAGACGTTTCTTTATTTGTTTTCATAAAGAACAGTGTGTGTATGTGTGTAAAAGGAAAGAGCATTGACTATGGGATCATATAGAGGCTGACTAGTTTGTGGCTTGTTAGGCCGCTTAGACGTTATTTTAAATTGGCATCAAAGGCTAGCTGAAAAAGTGGCCTACTCAGCAGCGAGCCAAAAAGAAATGTGGTCAAAAACATGCTTTTCAAATGTCTTGTTTGTGATTTGTCTAAAATGTACCAACCTAGAGATTGTCGGCTTAAGCATGCGTTCTGACTGAAAACAGCATTGTGTTAAATTCAGATACAATGGGGCTGCCTTGATGGGAGTGAGTTGCCAAAATTGCAAGTGAGACAATGAAATAAAATCCAGATCCAGTTTGGGTGACAGATGAATGTGTTGGAAGGATTATCAGATGCCTACGCAAATCACCCGTTTATGACTGACAGAAATTGAAAGAATTTTGGAAAAGTATCACTGCGGCAATCAGCAGAAAAGTTAGAAAAAATTCAACTGACATCTACATTTTTTGCTAATGCTCTTTGCATTTGTATTCCTGCTCCATCAATAACTTGGCCACAATGAAATGTATGAGGTAGTTTACTATTCTTTATTCAGTTCTGTTTTCACTTCTCAACACAACACACACAGGCAAACGAGCGTAGGATCTCTTAGTCCAACGACAAAAATGCACATGACTTCAAAGGGGTTTGTATTTGTATTTAGTGTCTCTCCTGTGACGTGTCTCCATGCTTTAAAGCTCCCATGTCATGCTTTTCCGGTTATTACCCGTCCCCTTGTGTGTTATGAAGGTTTTTATGCATGTAAACGGTGTGCAGAGTCAAAACCCTCAAAGTACACCCTGTAGCGAGTAAAACTCTAACACAGAAAATACCTCCCCAAAAGGCCTCGTTGGAGATACGTCACTGCCCATTTGATTCTTCCGGGTACCGCATGATGTCATGCGGTACCCGGAACGAAATGGACCAATCCCGAAGAGCTATGGCCACACCAGCAGCGGCGTGTTCCTCCTCCAGAGGTTCGAAGAACCGGCATTTCACAGACGAAAGCTTCCAAAACATTGCCCAGTTTGAGGCCGGATATGCACAGCTTGTTTGGACCGTTTGGAGCAGGGGAAGATCTGGGTATACAACCTGTAAGTTTGCGTTGTTATTTGTGTATTTATCAAACAAGACTGTTTAAATGTGTAAACTGTGTTGGACTGCTAAGCCATTGACACAGTGCTAACTGTGCTAACTAAGTTGCTAGCGTTTCCATATATCAACTCTAATATCAGCAGATGGCCTTGCATACATGTATCTCATAGCAGGAGAATGTCTGCATTCACACACACGGAATACTCATACAGTATACTGTACTGTGATTTACCGTACATTGTGACCGTACATATACTGCATGTAGCTAATGAGGCTAGCTGTATGCTAGCGCAAAACAATGTATTCATGCAAGTTACATTGTATGGTAGCAGAATACCCGTATACGATTGCAATTATAAACACGTTATTGCTAGCCTAATATGAACCACTAGCTTTTGTTCATAGTAGTTTTATTACACTGCATTATAGTTGCCTTTCCTCCAAGCTAACGTTCATATCGTGTTAGCTACCAAGGTAAACAAAGCTAGGTTAGCATATTAGCAGGCAAGCTGTTCATTACACAACTACTACTAACGAATCTAAAACAACTAAGTTTCTCTAATATTTTGTGATTTGCATTTGATTTCGTCCAGCCAGATCCTGGCGGACAATCCATGACGTGCTAAAAGGCACTTCTACTACTACTGAGGCCTCGTGCTAAAAGGCACCGCACCGACTGTGCGCAGGCAAGATGCAAGGAGGAGGAATGGATGATATACCGTGTATATATGTATATTTATGTTCATTTTGTACATTTCTAAAAATAAAGTTTAATGGAAATACTTAGTAGGCCTATCCTTTCTTCCCTGAATTCATATATAGCAAACCATGATTTGATTTCTCATCAAACAGTAGTAGTTTATAACGGGTAAAAATAACTTACTCTTTGTTATGAGCGGCTCGTAGGCCACAAAGACAAGGAGACATACACGAGTTTACAAAACCACGGCACATTTATTGTGATAAATGCAGAGATAGGTGGTTGAGAGGATCGCAGAGTTAGTCTTCCTGCAGCCGCTTTGGAGAGAGACTGGGGCCGTAGTGTCCGGAGGTGTCCGTGATCGTGCTAATTAGCCTCTTCAGCTCCACCCCATCGTAAGACAAAGGCCCTGGGGCCGTCACACTCTTCTATAACAACAGTTAAAAATATATATGTATATAAAATATACGGCTGTGCCGACGCCATGATAAGACTGATGTTACGCTGAGAGCAGCCGGGAAAAGCACTGTTAGACATGGGCGCAGCCTCTCTGGTGGTTGACTAATCAGAACGAGTGGCCGAGCTGACCAATCGGAGCACACTAGGCTCACAGGGAGGGGGGGGCAAGAGCTCCAACGAGTCGTTTAGTGGAGAAAGTGAATACTGCTGAATACACATGCTTGACAGAGATGCTGTATGCGAAACCAATGTGAGTTTGGAAAATTGCACAGTATAAATCTATTTTAGTATACCTCAACAATGTAATTATGATCAGTGGAAATGGCCATGACATGGGCCCTTTAATGTTCAAAAAGCTATTTCTCTTACTGCCTGTGCTGCAGCACCTCTTTTCACCCTCTGTCTGAAACCAGAGCCCAGTCTGCTCTGATTGGTTAGCTGGCCGGATCTGTTGTGATTGGTCAACCGCTTAGAGATGTCCCGCCCCTTAGCCTACCACAAACAATATGTGTGAGTGTTACATAGTGATTTTCATTTCATTTCAAGCCTTTATTTACCCAGGTGAATCCCTTTTTTAAGGGAGACCTGCTCAAGTAGGTTCCACATGAAACATCAAAACATAAAACAACAGAACAACAAAAAGGACATCATACAGCATCATTACAGGGATTACAATTTACAATAACTATCCACATGAACAGGTACCAACAGCATCCGATTGAGTAGCATCCAACCGAGCTTTAAAATCATTTAGTGGCACAAGATTGCTCAGTTTCCATTTAATTTGCAGACTAGTCCAAGACAGTGGAGCTGCGCATCTAAAAGCTATTGTCCCTAAGACAGTCCTTCAGTTGGCACATTTAATAAAACCACAGCATGCGATCTCAGGCAGTAGCCACTTACAATTCGCCGTGAGATCAGGGAGCACATGTAGGATGGAAGTTTCCCTAACATGGCTTTGTATATAAAAAGTGATGTCACAGGCATTGGAGGAGTTTGTGAGATGTTACCCTTTGCAGACCATTTACATGCGCAACAGCCTATATGACACACTACAGGAAAGGGAAAACCCCAAAAAGCACAATAGGGCCCCTTTAATCCTAATTGGAGTCATATGCTAACATAGGTTGAAACATATTCCATATAATTCCAATGCACAGAACTATTGGTTTGTGTTAACTCGTAAACTTTCTAGCTACAATTCATACTTTATGCTATTTTTCATTATTATTAATGCACATTCCCCGGACAAGACTTTTTACATCGCATTTGCACTTACAGTATAAGCACAGCAGAAAATGCTCTAATATATCACGAGAATTAATTGTGCCAAAACCTTAAAATGCAGCCAAGAAGGGACTGCAAGGGACGGCAATAACTATCTCATTTTTTTATGTGCTTCAAAAAAAAAAGTCCACTCTGGTGCTGGTCACGGTGGATTGCCCACAGAGACTCTGAATATACCATACCTCCTCTAGTCCTTCCCATCCTATGTTCTAGAACTCCCGCATTTAAGGAAAGCCTCACATCCCTTCATCTCTTCAAAATCACATCACAGCTCCCACCTTTATTCACTTTAATTTGCTTTCTCTTCTCCCAGCGGCAAATACAACTTCTGTTATTCTCAGGTTAGCTCTTATTATTATTCTCACGTCCCCACTCTTGAAGTAATTCTACCGTTGCTCATTGTGAGTCTCCCTGGATAAGAGCGCCGGCTAAATGCCTCAAATGTAAATGAAATTGTAAAAGAATCTCTCTAAAAGTCAAGCAAGTGAGCAGTCATTGTCAGTGCAACAGAAATAATAAAATAGCGCCGGTTTGAAACAGCTGACACAGCTGTGGGATGTACAGATGATCATTATTACAATTAATTTGACAATGATATAATGTAATAATCCATCTCTGATTCTCTAACAAGCTGCATTCACTCTGAGCATGATTTACAGATTTTTATACAAGATGGTGCACAAAATGACTCATTTGGGTGTTTTTTTCAATCTTAAATGTATACTGTCTTCAGCAATATAACATCGCCATTCATTAATATGTGGCCAAGCGTTAATATTAAAGGCATAGAAGGATCTTGCCCAGAGCAACTTAGAATAGAGTCGTGGCTGAACCTGTCTCTGCGGTCCTGCCTGACTCTCATCATACTACTTCCCTGATGGCTCCCACAGGATTGTTGACATCCTCCTGGATTCATCTTCTTCTTATAGACACATGCATTCCCAAACATTTGGTCTACCTATGTTGTAAATGCATTATCTTTTCAATTTACACACGGCATCTATTGCACGTCTGTCCGTCCTGGGAGAGGGATCCCTCCTCTGTTGCTCTCCCTGAGGTTTCTCCCATTTTCCCCTTTAAACTCTGGGTTTCTTTGGAAGTGTTTCCTTGTACGATGTGAGGGTCTAAGGACAGAGGGTGTCGTATTGTCATACTGATATTCTGTACAAACTGTGAAGTCCACTGAGACAAATGTAGCATTTGTGATATTGGGCTATATAAATAAACATTGATTGATTGATTGAGAATAAGAGTATGCTAGTTCCTCCAGCTTTGTCAAAAATAAGCATGATCACTCCTGACAGTGATATGGTGAATAACACTCGCACCTGTAGCTGCCACCTCGTTGGTATCTCTATCCCTCTCTGCCACCTGCTACCATCTCATAAACAACCCTCTCCCCCACCCCGTTACCTCCCTGGCCCCCCCGTCGAGTTCAAACGAAGAGGCCTTTTTTCATTTGTCCCCTCACCCACATCCACCCTCTCTCGGGAAGATAAATACACACTGCATTAATTCAGCCGTGTCTTTGCAGACTTCAGTCAAATATTTTCTCTTTTTTTACTCTCTTTAGGGACTCAAGGACTTTCAGCAGAGGGTCCCTCTGTTTACTTTGTACTCCTGGGTGGGATATTTCCATTTGAATGAACGCGTACGGGTTGGGCTTAGATATCTCATCTTCAGACGCACGTGTGTATTCCTGAAGTTTCTCTACCTGCATGGATCTTTTAACAGCAGATGCGCAGACTTAATTAAGCATTGTATGTGCATGCATCTGCATATGTTATGATGCTAAACATGTGTATGTGCCGGAGGGTATTTATGAGCGTAGTGTGTAATGCATACCTATCATCTCAGTTCAATGAGGTAGTGCAAGTATTAGGTCTCTAAACGTTGGAGTCTATATAAAAGCAGACCCCCCCCTCAACCTTGCCTGGAGCACTGATGGGATGAAAAATGGATAGAGGTCCCAAAGGAAGGGGGGGGGGGAAAGGTCCATCTGTGAGCTGCATTCAAGGACAACAGTGTTATTCATTTTGGAACAGCATGAAACAAGCCAGTGTTTTCAGTGGGGTTTTGGAAATGCGAGCTTCTGGATGAACTGTGGCTGCCACTGTTGTCTTGCCAAGCCAACTGTGATGTTGCAGATTAGATGCGAATCATTGACTCCTTGTTGGTATCCGCGCGGCTCTTCTCATTCAGAGTGAGAGATAATGAACAAATGTGACTGATTGTTTTTGATCAGTGTCGCGGTGAATTACTGCAGCAACAGGGATTGTTTTGCAGTACTCATAAAAGCTGCGTTTAATGTCATTTTATGTGATTCAGCCCGGAGGTGTTGGGGTTTGGTTATACCTATTAATCTCTGTTTTGTTCTTGTTTTCTCTTCTTCACGTCTTCTGTTTTCTCCTCCATCATTTTACTTCTACGTTTACCCCCTTTACTCTTCCCTTATCTGTCTTTATTTGTACTCCTTCTAAACGTTCTCCTTTCTTTCCTCTCTTATAGAACCAGTTCAACCTGATGATGTCAGCCCGTGTCCCTCCGTCCACCCTGGGCAGTCTGCTGCTGGCGGTCCTGCAGGGCAGAGACGGGGACCGGGACAGAGGGGGCCGGGGGGACAGCGGCTTGGGAGGAGCTGCAGTGGTCTGCCCCGGATGGGAGGAGGGGGGTGAAGGGTTGCTGTCTCACCTGCAGAAGCACAGCGGTTCTAACTGGCATTTGTGGGACATCATCAACCTGACCCTCATCTCTGGGGGTGGGGACAGAAGGGTGGAGAGCGGGGAGGAGAAGAAGGAAGATCAGAGGGAAGAGGAGGCTTTTAAGATCCTATCTGGCCGCTTCTTGCGCTCCCCCTCCCCTATCTCCTCCGTCCTCCTCCTGGGATCTGACCCCGAGTGTCTCTCCTCCGTCCTGCGGGCTGCTCAGCGTCTCGCTCCATCACTACCAGCGCTGCAGTGGATCATGGGATATCCCTTGTCTCCGGATTCGCTCCACACTCTGGGAGGTCCCCTTGGACTACTAGCCTACGGGGAGGTGGGCCGCAAGCCAATCAGCTTCTACATCAGGGATGCTTTGCAGTTGATTGGACGTGCGGTCACTGCGGCAACCATGGTGAAGCCGGACCTGGCGCTGATTCAGAACACGGTGAATTGTTACGACAAAAACCGGCATGAGCTCCCCTCTTCAGGACAATATCTGGCCAGGTAAATGCACATTCTATCAAATCAAATCAAGTTTTATTTATAAAGCACATTTAAAAGTGATTTTTGGTCGAGCCAAAGTGCTGTACATGTAATAAAAACACATTACTACAATAAAAATACAACAGAAATATAAAAAACTAAAACACAGGGAATAGTCAGGTGTCATGCTCCGCTCTGACTAGAAGGCCAGAGAGATCTATGTACTCATTCATGGTCAGTCCACCCGCATTACAGGAAAACAGATGTTCTCCCTAACCTCTGGCGGTATCTTCCTATGCAGATCATTTTTGTGCAACTCCAATTAAAAAGTGCAATTAAATCAAATTTTGCCATGAAAAAATCAGCATATGTTACGAACCCTGTAGGCGTATGAATGCTGGTAATGGTAGCATCACTCTGCTGATTTATTGCTAATCGTTCGGTGTGCTGATGAAAGTAAAAGTTACAGAGCGACAGGCTTTCTGCTCATTACCAGAATACCAAAGCTACAGAGAAGGAGAAAAAGTTAGGGGAGAAACAAAGAAAAAGGCTGCAGGTGACACTAAATCTTTAAACAAAGAAAACAAAATATGCTTCCTAAGCTATCATATTACCACCGACTCACAACAGCTGACTGAAAGAAACGTAATAAAAGCCTATCTGGCAGCATTTGTCGAAAGGAAACACACTCTAGCATCTACACAGAACAAGTAGACAGTCAAATGAAATACGTTTGTTGCCGCCATAATGAAAAACTGAACTAGTGCTTCAAACCAGTTAACCTTATACACGTACCGAACGACTGAGTTATCTTCTACAGAGACTTTGAGGAGGTCGGCTCAGTTTAAATCACAGCCTCCCCCCGG
Source organism: Trematomus bernacchii (assembly GCF_902827165.1). Lineage (NCBI taxonomy): Eukaryota > Metazoa > Chordata > Actinopteri > Perciformes > Nototheniidae > Trematomus > Trematomus bernacchii. Next base: position 1,690,784 of record NW_022987723.1, read on the forward strand.
GCGCTTTCAAGAAGCAGCTTTTATCAGCTTGGGCGGTAGATCAGAAAGAGCCGAAGGACCAGCTAAAGACGAGAGAGACTGGGGCGTAAATACTGGCAAGAGGTCCAGAGGCGTTAACCGTGGGGGGGGATATCTACTGTGGAGAAGGTGACATGTTAACTACACTGTTGAGAGACAGAACATAATGGGCAGAGGTGGGAAGTAGTGGAGTACAAATACTTCGTTACTGTACTTAAGTAAATTGTTCTGTATCAGTACTTTACTCCACTACTTATTTTTCTGACGACTTTTTTCTTTGACTTCTTACATTTTGAACACAAATACCTGTACTTTCTACTTGTTACATTTTCAAAACCGGTTCGTTACTTTAGTTTGAATGTGTGTTTGGTGGCGTGATCATTATTATTTAGAGTCATTGCGTGCCTATTGATTTGAACACGATCCGTGTATCCATCATTTCCTGGTCTTCTCTAAAGAAGAGGGACCAATGAAAACGTTGTCATGTTGCCGTTGTTCAGCATGGAAACATTCATTAGCTAACAATGACATTATTGTTCTATTAATATAAAGGGAGGTCAGGTACTCTTTAAAACAGCTGCTAGTTATGGGTACTTTTTACTTAAGTACATTTCAAAGCCCTCTTTACTTTTACTTGAGTAAAGAAGTTTAGTCAGTACTTCTACTTTTACCAGAGTATTTTTAAACACGATTATCTGTACTTCTACATGTGTTTACTTTTGCCATCTCTGTATATGGGTATATATGAGCATAAATAAGAAAGTTAAATTGTATTTATTTTTCTGGCGTGAGTGTTCGCCCTACATTAGTGTTCTTCATTTTCTTCTGTCCTGACTGACATAAGAGCCTTTGCTCAGTGCAATTTATGACTTAAGCACTCCCTATGTTACTACATGACTATGCACATTACTCTTGTCATGATTCGAATCACACAGTGAGGTACTAAGTGCTGAGGTTACAGGTCTTCGTACTCACTCTGAGAGTTTGACAGTCTGGTCACTTGCCATTATTCTGGCTGGACCCGTGAAGGAGAGACAGCTCAGGTTAGCTAGACTCCTTTGAATTATGTAGGATGTGTCTGTGAAATATTAACCTCCACCCATCTACAATGGAGGTAACTACTCAAAATGTATTAGTGTTGTCCCTGTATAATCAACAGTCCTTACTTCCCCACTTTTAGTATGTACATTTGCTTTTATAAAACCTACATTTTAAATGTAGTAACTGTGTACTTAAGATAAAGAGGGCCCTTCAATGCTTTATGATGTCTTCCCTTTTCTGTAGTGTGTGACGAATCACAACAGAGCCGGCCAGCTAACCAATCAGAGCAGACTGGGCTCTGGTTTCAGACAGAGGGTGAAAAGAGGTGCTGCAGCACAGGCAGTATAAGAAAAATAAAGAGCTTTTTGAACATTGAAGCATGGAGACATGTCCCAGTAGAGGCACAAAATATAAATCTGACGAGCAAAATAGGCCCCCTTAAAACAGACCAATATTAGGTTTGTGGCACTTCTCTAAAGATCAGGAGGGATGTCAGCTTCAGAGTAGTACCCTGCAGCAGGGAGAGATTTGTGGATGTTAGAAAAAACGTATTCCTCTTCCAAAAAGGAAATACATAGCTTTAAGCCACATAGAATTGGTAGTGGCCTGATCGGGATTGGACCACAATTACTCTCTATAACCCCTGCAGAAAATAGGCCAAACAGTTTTTCTGTAATACCTCCTGGTCACGTAAAAATGCTTAGCTATTTCCAAAAGTGTACACAGTTAAACCACCGAATGATAGATGGAAGACAAAACTACAATTAAATTCATCGAGTCACAACACTACATTTTCTTTAAGCTCGTTAGCTTCCTGACTGACACTGGCATTTGTGTGAGGAGCTGCATGCTCGGGATGCTGCCCTTGTCTGTCCTCTGCTCCACGGGGGTGGCTGTTTCTGAATAGCGCTGTCATCCTCGTTGTGGGGAGGAGGTCTTTATGGCATACAGATCCAAAGAGTGGCACCAGGGAGTTTTGTGTGTTCCTCTTCGCTGTTGCTGCTACTTCAATTCCTGCAGCTTTTAAAAGGGTTCTGTCAAGGTGTGTTTTGTGATAACGCTTACACACGCGCAGTAAAAAATCACATTGAAATACCTATTAAACCATAAATATTGTCACTTAAAACAGAAAATACGTAATCCTGACATGTGTGCGCAGTAAAAAGGGGGGAAAAAACCCACTTGCATACATTACAACCCCTCCATGTGGCTGATATTGAGTGCAGCACAGAAGCCAAATGCCATAGACTCACTCCGGAGTCGAGTATATCTCCTCTGCAGGTTGACATTGATAAAACAGAATGTATCCGACTTTTGTGGTCATGTGGATCCGGTAAGAGAAGGATTTGTGGCATGAGCTGGGCCCACAGCAAATATTGAACACACACAGTGTCTGCCAGCTGAGAGTGATCATCAACACCACCCACATAATCACAAGCTGGGTTCTCACAGCCTTTCCTCGGTCTGCAGTTAACTTGAGCTCTGGGATGCCAAGACAATTTGGCATGGAGGGCTAGAGGCGGAAATAAGTGGAATGTGGTTACAAAGCAATATTATCGGACATTTATTATCCAAGTTTACACATCTTGAATAGCTTTAATGTGATTAAATTGCCCAATTTTGGCCATGCTAGCAAAGCACAGCCTAATGGATAGCAATGTCTGATCAGTTGGTGTAGATAAAAACATTTTAAAAGCTCTTGGATGGATTGTTTTTTAATTGGAAGGACATTAACGGTCCCTAGAGGTTGAAGCTTACTATTTGGTAATCCGCTGACTTTTCCTGTCGCGCATTAACCTTAGGATGACCTTTAAAATGTGTAGGTAAAATGTCTTGATAGCTATTGACAGAATTGCCATGAAATTTGATATTCAAGAGCAACACTGGGTGAATGGTATTAAGATTATTTTATCCCTTGACTTTCAATGTACTGGCATCATCTGACAAAAAAAAATGTTATCAAAAGAATTGGTTTTGACCAAATAAATTCTAATTGAATTTAATGATCTTCATTGAAGTGCATCTTTATAGTTGGGGCTAATCAGAAAATGTTTGCACGCTAATTTACTAATCCAAGAGATTATCCAAGGTGAATATATTATACCTGCTAAATATCAGTATCTAACATTGTCTCTAACATTGAGCGTTTAAGAATGCCGATGTTAGCAAAAACATTACTACGCCTTAAGGCCGCTACACACCCACTGAGACCAAAGAACGCGTACCGAAGGCGTCCCGACTTTTACGTCAGCTACGCCGCCCGCCTAAGAACACACCGCAAATACTTCAGTCGACGAGTGGCAATAACTGTCCTTACCAGCAGGCAGCGGTAGTGTGAACAGCCAATCAGAGTGATTGCTTGGGCCGACTTTCTCTGACCTGCATGTTGAATCGGCCCGCGGGAGGCATCGGGAGGTGTGAAAAGGTGCCGTAAAGAGACGACGGTGTGGGACACACCAACCTGAGTAGGGCGCTGTGAATGCCCGACTGCCTCTGACGGCCTCTGACTCCCAAAATCGGGTTGGTGTGTAGCCAGCTTAAGTACGGCCTTACAGAGCAGTAAGTGTGGCTATACAATAAAGAACACAAAAAGTAATGCTTTTAAATTCACTCAAACTTCCTCAGGACACCAGGGAAAGTCCCTATCTTTCTGTTGTGGGCCAATTAGTACGACCCACAGAATAGACCATTTATTAAAGAGTCCTCCCCAATTTAGTGACCTTTGTTTCTGGCCTGTGAAAGACTGATAAAAAGGTCGTTCTATCGCATTATTCATACGGGTCCAGTTAGAGTCCACTCCCTCCAGTGTACTGCCCGATCCTTATCCCAACACTGCAACAGCCTGACATGCTTTTGCTCAGGAGAGCTCTGACAAAGGAAGTAAGAGACTTCCACAAGGAAAAGGCAATTAACAGCTCAATGCCGTAGGGATGGAGCGATGAAGGCAGGGAGGGAAAGAGGATGTCTGGAGATATAAGGATGAGAGGAAGGTGTGAGCGCGAGCAAAAGCTGCACAATGGTGCTGATTCAAAGCAGTGGACATATGGGATCGAGCCACAGCAAAAATATGAGAAACTATCCACTTTTGATGTAGTTCTTCCGAATGTCCAGAATACAAACATCCCTAGGGGCTTAAAAATACATTACAGAGAAAGTAGTCAAAGACAAACAGATGGATGAAAGACAAGGGAAGTAGGAAACAGCAAACGGAAAATAGCAATAAAGTCAAAGAAAAGGAAAAAGAAACTTGTGTGGGAAAGGATGTGAGGGAGGAGACGATGGTTGGAAATGGACGGGGGATAGTTTATTATCAGAGTGAGATCTGTCAGTCAGTGCCATCTCACTCGACACATCTGCCAGCGCTGATTCCATCTCCCTCGAAGAGATTAAAAGCATTGAAACAAGCAAGCTTCCTATCATCCCCGGCAGACAGAGTAAACTTTCCTCCACAGTGAAGGAGATGTAGTGATACGGGAGTGAGACACATGCCGGGGACTCTCATCGTTTACCGGCCACTCTGTTGACATTTACTTCCTGAGTGTGTGTGAGTCGGGGCCAGGTGTTGGTGAGAGGAAACCATCCCTCTCTGACACCACTTGGCTGACTTATCAGACCGCTTCATTCTTTAAATGCAGCCTCTGGCCCGATGCACCACAACAAAACCCCGTGACTAACAGGCGGCGCTTCATGAAAGTGTGCCGTACTTTTCACACCCCTGCTCTGATGTCTGTATTATCTAGCACTCCTATCTCAAACTCTTATCTCCGGGCACGAATCCAAAAATGTGACAAATTGCAAGAGAAGGGGGCTTGGCACTTCTCTGCTCACATAAGAGATGTAAAGTGAAGGCTATGGTTAATTTTTTTGTGGCCAGCCGCAGCCATTACGGTCTAGTATATGAGTCTGGAGTGGGTTGGCTTGATGAATCTGCTGTCTATGGGATATGATGATTCAGCCGCGCTATTACCATGAGTGATTTCAGCTCAAGGCAAGGCTAGCACTTCCGCTTTATGGTCACAGAGACAGAGGGAGCTGCTGATGAGGAAACATAAGTTAGCGTGCAAACGGGATGACTTTCAAATCAGAGGCATTTTTTAATCAGCTCTTTAGAATTATGGTGCATTGGATGGGTTTGTAAATTGATACTGTGCTGTTGAAGTCAATCACAATGTGAAGAAAAAGGGTAATGATCAAAAGCATGAGTAGAATACTCAAAATTGTACATACTTGTACATGTTTTAAATTCCCTGTTTGGTGCAGGCATGCTTTAGTCCAGCCTATGCTTGGAGGTGAAGTTAATGATCCTCATGATCGATGAAGTCTTTTTATTTTCCCTCACATATCCCATATTTGATGCGAAAAGTTCCCCTGCTCAATACGCCTCATCAATTCAACATATAACTTGGGCATGAAAGAGGGAGAAAAAGTAAAGGGCGAATAAAACAAAGAGAAAAAGGGAAATCTATTTTGCTGCTCGGAGAAAGGGCTACGGCTTTTCTATTAACAGGAAGGAAAACTTGCCATTTTTTTCCGTGACCCAGACATACACACATAATCAACAGTCCGTGCACGGATCAACTCCCGTACAGAATGCAGTGATCCCTGCATACTTTAACATTTAAACATCTGATACACAATGACCTCCTGACAATCCCCTACTAATCAAGACATGATCAAACAGTACTTGAAGGGATTCACGTCGAGACGACATCGCCTGGAGATGTCCATATGATCAAATGCTAAGACGTAAGCTAACAATCCCAGCACGGTTCAAGAGGCCAGGGCAGCTTTATGTGCGAACGGGAATTGCTCTTACTAATTTATTCCGCTGTAGAGGTCCAATGTGGGGCCACCGGGCGAGTGAGACGAATGGCAATGACTGCCTGTATGGACTGGCAGATAGGAGCGGACCCTCACTGCACTACATTAACTTTTAATTATGACTTTCTGTGAGACGCAATTACCCATCTGAGACCAGGCGAAAGCTCCATAACCAGATCATGATCCATCTGTAACATCATTTGTAACATTTCCCCAGCCTCTCCCCCAGATGTTTGTGTTTATTTTTCCGCCCTGCTAGTTAAGTGTTGTCAGTGATAGAGGAAGATCCTTTACTTGAGTAAAAGTAGAAATACTATGGTTTTTAAATACTTTCCATTACACGTAAAAGTCCTTATTCATATAGAAGTACAGAATTATTATCAGCAAAATGATCTTGAAGTCTCAAAAGTAAAAGTACTCAATGCAGAATGGCTGTATTCACAGTATTATACATGTAGTATAGTGTTGTAATGTCAACAGGGATCCAGTTTTAGATACTTTTTTAAAATATTGGGTACATTAGTAGTACATTACATCACAGATTCATATCACATCAGCATGGGTTTTGTATGTAAAAAGTAGCTAACGCCTATGAAGGTTAAATTAATGTTGTGGAGTTAAAAGTCAAATATGTGCCTCCGAAATTCAGTGGAGTAGAAGTATGTAGCATTAAATGGAAATACGTAGGTAAGTAACATTCCACCACTGAGCATTGTGTACGACTGCAGTCTGTATTTCTTAGTAAAACAACAAAGATCTTTGTTGTCTCCTGCTTAGTGTCTGGTTTTTCTCTCTGTCCCTTGAGGTTTCTCTCCAACACTTCCTTCACCGGGGCCACGGGTTTCATCCAGGTGGATCCTGGCCTCTCCAGGGTCCTCTCTTCGCAGCTGTTCCACGTGTGGAGCCTGAAGAGGGGCGCGCTCGGTCAGCCGGCCTGGGTGACAGTAGGCCAGTGGACCCGGGGCAGACTGGAGCTGGAAGGGGGGATTCTGGGACTGGTGGGAGGGTTCGGGAGCAGCCAGGGCCAAGGCCTCGGAGCCGGGGTGAGGGGAGGGGACGGCCAGGGGGACAGTAGCGCTGGGGGTCGCTGGAGGCCGGGAGATTCGGTCGCGGGTCACCGTCTGAGGGTGGTGACGCTGGTGGAACACCCGTTTGTCTTCACGCGGGAGGTGGACGAGGACGGCTTGTGTCCAGCGGGTCAGCTCTGTCTGGACCCCAGAACCAACCGGTCCGACCTTATCCAGAACCTCTTCACCCAGCTGCACAACCCCAACGCCACCATCACAGACTGGGAGGGAGCAGGTGAGTTTTGCTGTGCCATTTATCCTTAAAATACCTTAGTGTTGAAGTATGCTGAAACCTCCTGTAATACCTGTCCAAAACATATTTCAACTTGAGGTATGAGGCATCAGTTATAATTTATGAAAACCTGAATCTTCTCTAATGTAAACTGTTAGATCTCTCTGCTTAGATCTCATTGATACATCGCTGTGAAATTCTGTACTGCTCCTACTTAAGATTGAAGTGGATTTTTTAAAGAAAAATCAATAAGGGATCATGGCTGGTCAGTCCGGCTCAAAAATATACTAGGTGCAATGTCAAAGCTCAGCTCTGCCACTACTGCTTAATTTCTAGGATTAAAGGCATTTTATAAATAAGTGATGAACACCATCGTGTCAAAGAAATACAAGGTTCTATATCTCTGAGTATTGGCAGTGCAAACAGGCAGTCTACCGTATAGCAGTAAAGTATAAGGCATTTTTTACTTTCTTTGACTTTAATCGGCAAATGGAAGTTGGCTAATAAAAGTTGTATTGAGGATGACATAGGAATTCACAAAATGACAGACCTCTGTGCCAAGTTTCAAGAGTAATTGGCAAACTGCTGAATTTTGATTGTCTGAGTTTGCAAAAAAGGTTTGCCAGAAAAATTTAAATGGCATAAAGTTTAAATATATTTATATTTATATTTTACAGCCTCTCTATCTTGCCAACTCTTTTTTTTATATATATATATATACGTAGTTCAAAGGTTGTTGTACATTCTGTACATCTTCTCCTAGCCCAGTTTAAGAGTGATTTAGTGTGCTGCTGGTGTAAATAAAAGTGTCTTTTTTTTTAAAACAATTTTTACATGAGCGATAATCAACAATCAGCAGTAATTCTCAAATACTGTTCTTAAGTACAATTTTAAGGTACTTGTACTTTAACTGAGTATTTTATGTACTCTTCTATATTTGAGAAGACAATATTGTGCTTTTGAATCCACTACATTAATTTGACCACTTGGTTACTTTCAGATTATTGCCTAATACTGAATATATATCATGTAATAAATAAACATTGACACATAATTATAGGTTAACATATTCAGCAGCAGTGTATACATTAATTACTATTAGCTCCACATTTACCAGCTGTGATGAGACTGATAATGCATCTATTATTATAATCCAGTCATTTCATTTCTATTATTCTGAAATGGTACTTTTGGTACTTCAGTATATTTTGATGCCAGTACTTCTTTGCTTTAACTGAATTATGATGTATACTTGTAACTGAGTATTTTTTACAGATTAGTATTCCTACTCTACTTAAAATATGAGTACTTCTTCCACCTCTAAATAGACATATCAGATTATTATCGTGTCTTTTCTGTCAGACCTACCGGAGGACCTGAGGAAGTGCTGCTACGGATACTGCATCGACCTGTTGGAGAAACTGGCAGAGGACATGGGTTTCACCTTTGACCTTTATATTGTGGGAGACGGGAAGTACGGAGCAGTGGGAGGGGCGGGGCGCTGGACGGGGCTGGTCGGGGACCTGCTGGGGGGAACAGCAGACATGGCGGTCAGCTCCTTCTCCATCAACTCAGCCAGGAGCCGAGTCATCGACTTCACATCGCCCTTCTACTCCACCAGCCTGGGCATTCTGGTACAGTCACTTGAAGTCATAATTAGTTTGTTGCTTTTTCATTTTGAAAGGCTCTATTACGTTTTTTGGGGATTTCCTTTTCAGGTAGTGTGTTATATAGAACTTTGTGCATGTAAATGGTCTACAAAGGCTAAAATTCCCAAAGTGTATCTCCCACACAATCCCCCCTCCTGCCTGAAACACCTCGATTGGACCCCTTTGTTTACTCCCGTAACATAGTGAAATCACCATATCACTATCGCGCTTCTATTGGCTAGCGCTCCAACACATTGTACGTTATAGGCTAAGGGGCGAGACACCCTCTAAGTAGTTGACCAATCAGGGCAGATGTTCTCTGGTTTCAGACAGAGGGTGAAAAGAGGTGCTGCAGCACAGGCAGTATGAGAAAAATAAAGAGCTTTTTGAACATTAAAGCATGGAAACACGTCACAGTCGAGGCACAAAAAACAAAAATACACCTGAAAATCAGCATACTAGGGCCCCTTTAATGATTGTAGAAGACATGGGCTTTATCCTTAAAACATACTGCATTGTAAGTCAGTGGCAGCGCGGCAGTCTTCCTATTACTTTGATTTGTCAATATATCTCTCTCTCTGGCTGACAAATTCTGTATGATTGGACGATGTGGTCTCTAAGTGCTTAATTTCCCCCTAATGCCCGGCTCACACAGTCTTCTGGGGAGGAACACGGGATCATTAGTTTTGAATAATTAGGTTGTTACAGTTTCGGTGGACAATTATGAAAGTTCCAAATGAAAGGCACTTTTAAGAGTGTCTAATGAGTCTGAGAGGGATTTTGAGAAGCCGTCTTGGCAGAATCCTCCAACATGCTGCAGTTATTCTTTGATTTGTTAACATCTCCCTCTGTGGCTGACAAACTGCAATGCATAATATGATCTGAGAATACGAAATGATGAATAGCCCAAAGTTAAAACAATGTATGCACTTGTTTTTCAAACTTAAGTATGCCTACGAGTGTTTAAGAAGAGTTTACTGACAAGATACTGCAAATTGAAGGTTGAATTATAATCGAAATTTAGCACAAAATACAATCCATGTCACTTTTGAAGTTAAAAAGCCGGTTCTTTTTTCTTTTTGACCCTCCAGGTTCGCAGCCGGGACTCTGCAGCCCCCATCGGAGCCTTCATGTGGCCCCTCCACTGGTCCATGTGGGTGGGTATTTTTGTCACGCTGCACCTCACCGCGCTCTTCCTCACCTTGTACGAGTGGAACAGCCCCTTCGGCATGACGCCACATGGCAGGAACAGGCTGCGAGTCTTCTCCTACTCCTCAGCCCTCAATCTCTGCTACGCCATTCTGTTCGGACGTACCGTCGCCACCAAGGTACAGTAGCTTTCCTTTGTCTGATAAATAGGCATTATGGGAATAGAAACTGCAGGGAAAGGAGTGGACACAAACAGTGAGTGGAAAGAGGAAGTGATAGGGGAAGACGATAGAAATGGCCAGGGAGGGGAAAAGATTGATAGGGGAGGGGTTAAGAAGGTAGGCAGTGATGAAGTGGAGAGGTGCAGGGAGGATAATGCACATACAGAGAGGCAGAGGGGAAAGGGTAAGTGGGCCGACAAAGATTGAAGGAGTTATGGCAGGGATGATGGGGATGGATGAAGGTGAGAAATGCGTGAGCGAGTAGAGGTTAACTCCCCAAAGTAGTCAGACAGAAAGTTGAAAATAAGAAGGCAGGGGGAAGAGGGCCAACGAGAAGAGGAAAGGTGAGAGTGCAAATTGGGAAATGGGCTTCAAAAAGAAAACATTAAGGATGTGGACAGAGAATTGTAAGACAGGGTTGAAAGGGTAAGTGGGCACGCAGGGAGAAGCTTCAGAATGAGGGTGACATGGAGGTGGGCGGACAGAGGATGATGTACTGTAAGGGAGAGGGCATTGGGTTGGCATGATAGAGAGCCAGGCTGAATTCGAGAGAAATGTGAGAGAAAAAGTGATCGACGAAGACAAATGGAACTCGAGTTAGGCAAATCTGTCAATTTAAAAAATGTAGCAAGATGAAAAACGATGTATTGCCTTTTAAAGATTAAAAAAAAACTGTACTTTCTTGCCATTTGTTTAGCATGAATACGTAAGGAGATTAAATGTACCCTTGCGGTAACAGCAATCTTCAGAAACCTGTCATGTTTGACTGATGGTGTCGCACCGCCGCACACAGCCGACCACCAAAACTGTCCTCTGCATTCTTTGTTTTATAAACAGCCATATACAGTGCCAAAATATCCACCATTATGATAACTTATACTTGCTGTCTAAATGTTCATGCAGTGCATTCTGATAAATATCTCAAACATCATTTGCTTAAATTATTCCCGTCTGTCCCGGCTCCACTAAGTAAGGATGCACACCATTATAAAAATGTATTTCATCACACGTTGTCCCTAAAGACGCAGTGCATATGACTTGAAACAGAAGCCAAGTTATTAGGGAGACCTTCCCGTAATTGAAAGGTCACAGGTTTGATCCTGGCAAACTGGCAATGTGTCAATTAACAGGTTATGCCTATTAGTAGGAGTGTGACCTGTTTGAATGCCCTTGAGCAGCACTCTGAACCTGGGACACAGCCAAAGAGTCATGTTTATTTAAGAGGGGAGGGCAAGTAAATCATTTGCTAGACTGCTCACAATAACGTATTTCCCAGGAGACACCTGTAGTGTTCAAAGTCAAAGCAAACAAATCAAATGGAAAACTATTTTGGTCTAACAAAAGGCACACAATCAACAGCGATGAATGGAGTGCTTCTCTTAAAATGTAGCAGTCGTACGCATGTTGTCCAACCACTAGCTTACTTCCTATTGTACCGTCACAGACAAAGGGAAGACAGATATTAAATATATGCAAATTTTGACAGAACAGTAGCGAGAAACAAAAAAGTCTGGAGCGTGACTGACTGCATGCACAGAGTATTAACTGGGTGTTTATGGCAGGGCTAATCATGATGAGTGGCATCAGGTTGCCCAACTCTCACACACCTGTCTACACTCCTACAATTAGACACACAGACACATAAGAGGGAGGGGGAGGGGCTGTTGGCTAGGTGGAAATAGAGGTAGAAATTGAGGTCGTGACACAAGGCCATGGAGCATATCATTATTTATAATTGATTTATTTGAACGGTTTAAGACTCACAGTGTTTGCTCATTGTTTGGAAGCTGGTCCTGGATACTAGGCGGATGAAGCAGCTTCGTCTTGTTAAACATTACAGAAACCTTGAACTGTGTTAGCAGACATTGTTCTATTTGCCAAACACTTGAGGTAGTGTTGGTCCTTGAAATTTGGTTTCTTTAAACGTTAAGATAAAACACTTAAACTGTGTGGAAATATTAATACATATGTAAGCTAAGCTGCAAACCCTGATTTTGCAAGAATGGATTAACAGTCTGATCTTAGCTTTTTCTTTTTCTTTTTTAAACAGCTTTAGTCTCAATATTTGAAGGAGCAGTGTGTAGGATTTAGTGACCTTGCCTCACCCGTCCCTTTCCAAGCTTGTCAGAAAAACATGTTGGCATTTGGGTAACATAAAAGCCTTTTTTAGAGCCAATGTTTGGTGTGTCCATTCTGGGCTACACTGCTCTGCAGCATAGCTCTGTGAAAACCTGCTGCCTATGTAGATATGAAAGGCGAATTCTATGCTAAAAGAACACAATGACTATTATTTTCAAGTAATAATACACACGTGAACACACAGTTATGAATGTTACATTCACATTTTCCAATGAAGCCCCCCAATAACCCTACATACTGGTCCTTTAAGGATGATATCATGTACAGAATATAGTCAGCAAGTAAGACCCCTTTCAAACTCATCTGGGGTTGTTGATTCAGCATGCATAATTACAAATTACAAGCCCTAAATTAGAAGCCTGTTTTTGTCTAGCCTGATCAAGTACTGTAGCGGGGGGGAAAAAAAGGAATCTTCAATTTCCCTTGGTACACAATAATGTGGTACAACAATGTCACTGAAGACGTTTAGCATATCGTGAATGCCATCCTCCCTTTCTCGCCTTTCAAATCACCGACTAATTATACAGAAAGTTGAAAACATACCCAACACCCTCGTCATAATGGGTTACAACCTTGTTTGTATAATTAATGTCTCATTAATTCCGTACCTTTGAAACACTAGAAATTCATCTCTTTTCCTCAGTTAAGTGGATTTTAATTGGTGGAATAAATAAATGATCACACTGTTCAGGTAGATCCTTTCCCCCAGGCAGGCAATTTCATGGAAAGATATTTCTGATGTGCCTCAAAAACAGTCACACTTGCATTAGATCCTGTTTTGATTAACTTGATAACTCTTATTTGGGTTCAATTTGGAGGGGAACGAGAATGAGAGGGGGGGGGGGGGGGGGGGGGTTTAGAGCCTCGGGGGGTTCTCCATTTATAAAGGCATCTTTTCCCACACAGTTGTATTTGTAATCAATTGAACCTCTCTTATCTCAGTTTTCTACATGTTGTTTCCTGTCAGTCTGTTTCATTTCTGTCTTGGCATTTTGACATGTTCTGTGTTACACCTTGGTATTTTTAGATGAATTTGTCATCAAGATCTGCTAATTTTTCTCTTCTCTGATCTGTGAAATGATTATAATAATTTGTTAAAAACCAAATCACCTAGTTTCGGCTCATCATTACCATCACTTCAGTCCCATGCTTTTATCCCATGGCAATACTGATGATGAGGTAAAATGTTGTATAATGTTTTTATAATTGTTATGCTCTGAGGTTTGTATTTTGCTTTTGTTTGCTTTGTACAGCCCTTTGAGGCATTCCTTGTGATTTTGGGTTATAATACATTTTGATTTGATTTTGATTTGAACACAAACATTAGATTGTCTCTTGGCATGCTTCTCCACTCTGCAGACTCCTAAATGCTGGACGGGGCGCTTCCTGATGAACCTTTGGGCCATCTTCTGTTTGCTGGTGCTGTCCAGCTACACCGCTAACCTAGCCGCGGTCATGGTCGGGGAGAAGACCTTCGAGCAGGTGTCAGGAATTCATGACGACAAGGTCAGACTGCAAACAAGGACGCAAAACTTGCAACTGCATGCATGTCAGCACCCCCCACACACACACACACACACACACAGACCCCCAGCTACACGAACAACACACAAGCTAATCTCACACAAGGACGGTCTAATGAGTATGAGTGGAATTATTTGTGGAGGATTATCACTTTCCGTATCCCTAAACCCTGTAGGGAGTTCAGGGTTGTTATATGAGCTCCATATCCTTTCCCCTTTTCTGTTTTTATCACAATCTTCACCTTTTGTCCGTCCATGTCTTCCTGTTTCATTTCCTCAGCTGCACCATCCGTCCATGGGCTTCCGTTTTGGGACGGTGAGGGAGAGCAGCGCTGAGGATTACATGAAGAAGAGCTTTCCGGAGATGCACGACTACATGAGACGCTTCAACCAGCCCACCACCCCCGAAGGAGTACACATGCTGAAGTAAGACACAAACGTATACATGAACTCTGAAAAATAAATAAAATGTAATCCCAAAACAAATCCAGTCACGATTACATCTGTTTTCTGTGGTTGTCTCTGCACTTACTTTCAGGCGCACCCTGCATAACAATTGTGTTCCTGACAACAAGAACAAACAGGGCAGATTTACAGACAAGACTCCATTTAAATACGGAACAGAAAATCCTCCATTATATTAAAAAGGACATAGTCTTTTCCTTTATTATCCTAGTGAATACAATGCTAACATGATGTCAACTGGAGGTCATCCATAGACAGTGAATAAGGAACACCTTGGATTCGTGCATGTGATCTGCATCAATATTTTTACATCCTTCAATCAGATTTTGATCGGATATTTCAATCAAAACTTCTACAAGCACATGCTGATCAAATGTGAGTGTACTAAATCAAAAATGATACCCGACAACATCATCAGTTCAAATTTCTGGGTGCTCTTATTTCCAGGTCAGGAAGCCTGTCTATATGGACATACTGACATTTCTATCTAACATCAATGCAATGTCTCTCAACAGCTCAGTGTAATTTGTGTTGCAGAGTTGTTTTTCCCCTTTGATATTTTTCCACCTGCAGTGATGTTGTGTCAAACCCATCGGTTGATGATTTCTTATTATAGAGAACACGCTGTTTGCTTTTGCATCTGACTGAGATAGCATCACAAGTCATCACTTTGTGAGCTGCATGTGTTAACACCCTGCATTAGTAAGAGCTTTTTCTCATCCATAGACACTACCCAATGTTTTCAGTGAGATGAAAGCCAATGAATAAAATAAATTACATTTTAAAATGTCCTCCCAATTGAAGGGTAAACATTTTTGTTTATTCAAAGTGTTGAATGTAGAGATGAGGGCCAGGGACAAAATGAATGGATGGAACGCGTGTCGAATGGGGATTGTGAGAAGATGAAAGTATTAGACGAGGCAAGTTTAATTATATAACACAATTATTCACAAAAGCAGTAAAGTGTTTTAACAAAATGCATTAAACATTGAATTCCAAACTAAACACACATTTAAGGGATTGGAAACATTTCAAAAGATAAAAACAGACAAATAAATAGAAGGTTGTTCAGTATTTCTAGTTAGGGTTTATCAAAAGCAGTGGAGAAAATAAAAAGTATTAACCCTGCATGTTTCAAAGGTAATTCAAGTTGGGTCAATACTTAAAGTGGACCTATCATGCTATATTTGAATAATATAGTGTAGGACCATACCTATATAAGGCATATTTATACTTTTTTTTTTTCAAAATACCAAACAGATCATGCATTTTAGCCATGCCTCATTTTGCTCAATTTGAAAAATGTTAGCTCTGGGCAGATTCAGTGAGAACAGCACCACCTACAGGCCTGGCATATGTACTACCGCGTCTCCAGCGCTTTCGAACGGCAATGGCCGTGACTGTCTCCTCCTGATTGGTGGAGTTGGCCCAATAGCCGTAGCGCCACCGTCCTGACGTCAGGACAGTGTTCAAATCTGGATCAGTTTTTATCAGATCCGTTGCAGCCCCTTTTTTAGAGATTTGGGTATGGAGGAAAATAGAGAGGGTTGTGTTTTCTGACACTTGGTGAGTTCCCTGGAACACCGGGGACACATATTCATGTATAAAAGACGTACAAAAGTGCATTTTGCATGATAGGTCCCCTTTAAGTTTAACTGTAGTTTGTTATATAGGTTTTTGTGCATGTAAATGCGGCAAAGGCTAAAATCCCAAAGTTCCCTCCCTAGTGCTCCAACACATTGTACGTGATAGGCTTAGGGGCGGGACATCTCTAAGCGGTTGCCCAATCACAACAGAGCCGGCCAGCTAACTAATCAGAGCAGACTGGGCTCTGGTTTCAGACAGAGGGTGAAAAGAGGTGCTGCAGCACAGGCAGTATGAGAAAAATAAAGAGCTTTTTGAACATTAAAGCATGGAGACATGTCACAGAATACAAAATACAAATATGGACCTGAAAATGAGCACTCTGTCCTTTCTAACCACTTCATTTGAGTTAGGTCACATGCACAGTATTCCTGTTGTGGGTTTAATGAAAGTCTTATCTTGGTTCTGATTATTTTTTCGCAAATGATGTTTACAGTACTTGGAATTTATTACAAGACAACCGCGCTCACAGATAAAGTCTTCTTATTTATTGTGGGCATAAAAATCATGTTTCAACCTGGAAGTGTCCTTAATAAAAACTGAATGTCCCAGACGGGAACAATATTACAAGAGACAGACGATGCAGATAAATGATTAAAAATACGGATTAATTGAATCAACCTTGTACATAATACAGAAAATGATCTAAATACATTGATATTAAAGGTAGGGTAGGTAAGTTTGAGAAACCGGCTCGAGATACACTTTTTGTTATATTCCATGGAATGCTCTTAACATCCCGATAGCAATGAATATCTTAAGTGCTTTGACAAAAAATCCATAAAAAAATGTCATCTGTGGAAGCCGTAGTACTGTAAAAAGCACGACCAATCATTTTAGCCGGCCCGGCTAAAGTAACTGGATGGCCTACCTGCCTGTCAGCCTTCCATCTGTGCACAAACTTATCTCGTGCCCTCATTGGTCATGTGCGCGTTCGTGTGTGTTGGAGGAGGGGCTCTGTAAGGAAGTGGCACATTTTCTCCGGTTGTGTATTTTCAAATTCTAGCGATCTCGAGCCGGATTCTCAAACTTACCTACCCTACCTTTAAGTCTGACATTTATTGAGGAATAACAGTAATGCAATTATTCCATGCTTAAAACTGTCTGAAATGGACTAATGAGTGCTCTGTGTCTAGGAAGTGCTCAAGGTTTCCAGTTAATGCATACATCTCTGAAAAAGGATGTAATAATGGGGACTAATAGCATGTACCTGGGGAAAAAATATTCAGTTTCAAAGATTAATCTATTTACTTTGAGCCCTCTATTATTATTATTAGTGCATTTTGAAAAGTTTCAAGCTTTAACTAATTGTATTACTTTTTGCCCCTCAAGGTCATATGTAATAAAGTTTTATTTTCGGTATTACATAATATAATTTATATATCTGTTAGGTAAAGCTCTTGCCATGTGGGTCCAGTGTTGTGCATTCAGTTGTATATATTACTCCTCAGCCTGTGACATTAGACTGTTGTTTCAGACTAACGCAGTCACACCTCCTTCATTAGGAGAGGCTGTGTCTGGGCGGTTCATTCACGGATGGGTCCTTTTCTGCAATTATATTTCTCTCCTGATGGTTGTCTGAACCTAACCTCTGTATATAACTTGCTGTTCTGCAGGTCTATCATCGCTGAAGATGGCCTCTAGCTGAGACGTGTTTTTTGTTGCCCACCATAAATTAGAAGATTTGTATCTGTGTTTGCAGTTTTTTGTATCCTTGTCACTACTGTTCGCCATATATTTAGGAATTGGAGCTGTGTGCGCTGCTGCTTGTCAGAACTTTGAACATGCAACCTAATATTTCAGCTCCCTGTATACTCAAAACTTATATCATTCATGTTTCTGATTGTAATGGAAGACATGTGTATGAGTAACCTCAGGATCTGATGACTAACCCACTTTGATGTCTGGCTGCCTGAACTCTAATGCCTCTAATGCTTTTCTCTTCATGTGATCACCAGTAATGGAAGAAAAGAGCGGCAACAAAATGTCTCTTGCACATATTCAGGCTACTCCAAAAGCTCAATTATATGGTACTCGTGTTCATGTTATTGATGCAGCATCTCATGGATTCATCTATACTCCAGTGGTTTTTGCAGAGAGGGATGAGCAGCACATATAGAACCTGATAGTTAAAGAAATGCAATATTTTTTTAGAACTTTTCTGTCTTTTTCATTAAACTGAAATTAAAAGATCATGTTTTTATACGCTCTTTTTAGATAACTTTAATAACTAGCTTTAATAACTTCAATTACACACACATGGGTCATATGAACTGGTATATAGAAAAGTAACTAACAATGGAGGAGTATTTGAATTCTTAACTACTTACTGCAACATCAAAACTAAAAAAACTTCAGTGCTTGCATATGTTATATTATTAAAGTGGACCTATCATGCTATATTTGAATAATATAGTGTAGGACCATACCTATATAAGGCATATTTATACTTTTAACAGATCATGCATTTTAGCCATGCCTCATTTTGCTCAATTTGAATTTTTTTAGCTCTGTTTTAGCAAGGGCTGATTCTGTGAGAACAGCACCATCTACTGGCCTGGCATATGTACTACATCGTCTCCAGCGCTTTCGAACGGCAATGGCCGTGCCTGTCTCCTCCTGATTGGTGGAGTTGGCCCAATAGCCGTAGCGCCACCGTCCTGACGTCAGGACAGTGTTCAAATCTGGATCAGTTTTTATCAGATCCGTTGCAGCCCCTTTTTTAGAGATTTGGGTATGGAGGAAAATAGAGAGGGTTGTGTTTTCTGACACTTGGTGAGTTCCCTGGAACACCGGGGACACATATTCATGTATAAAAGACGTACAAAAGTGCATTTTGCATGATAGGTCCCCTTTAACTTACTTTTAATTATGTATTTGTGTAAGGAACATTTTAAATGTAATAATAAATAACATGTTACCACTGTAATTCAGACATGCTAACAGAAATGTGTATTATCCTGGTTTAGCCTTTGTTCCGACACACACAGATATTCTGTACCACACACAGAAACACACACTCACAGCTATAACCACATTCGCCTCTCAGACACAATGCAGCGCCACAGAGCACCCGCAGAGATGCTGAGATACTGCATGTGCTGACTATGTGATACAAGTAGGAAGATATAAAAGCGCTTGTTCAGAGAAAGAGGATGAGTACAGGGAAGATGAAGGCGGCGTTTGTTTGCGTGCGAGGCAAAGCAGGAGTGGAGAAAAGTCACAGCAGTGCAGAGGGCCCGAGTGAGAGAATGAAATACTGTGTTGGCAGAACTACCGACCCCAATACCGAGCTCAAGCCTTAGAGGAGAAATATCTCAAAAGCCTGGAGAGACAAAATGCCACACATACAGCTACACACACATGTATAGTCTCAGAGGAAGAAATGCAATAATATCAGCGGTGAAAAGTAACTAAGAACATTTACTCAAGTACTGTATTTAATAACAGTTTGATGGAATTGTTCTTTGCTTGAGTATTTCAATGTTTTGCTACAGTACTTTGTACTTCTACCCCACTGCAATTCAGAGGTAAATAGTGTCCTTTTACTCCACTTCATTTATTGAATGCCTTTAGTTACTTTGGATTAATGATATGAAATAGGACTTTAGTTCCACCTGAAGTAAATCCACAAGCTACCCTGCAGTATACAAAGTCATTAAAACTAGCTGCCCCTTTACCAGCTTTGATAACACTTTGATGATAATTATAAAACATATCATATATATTATCCTGAAATTGACCAATCTGCAGAATGAGCACTTTTACTTTTGTTAATTAAAGTATATTTTGATGGTTATACTTTTGTATTTTAATTGCAGGACTTTCACTTGTATCTGAGTTCTTCTTCCAGCACTGAATAATATACCTACACACTGCCTAGACCTACAGTCTAACCTGCACACTTTCATGCCTGTATTCTACCTGTTCATGCTCACACACACACACACACACACACACACACACACACAGACATACCACTTTTATCCCTAGGCCTTCCCACCCTCTTTTATCCCAGATGAAGTATTTCCTCTCTTTTCCTTCAACCTCGGATTTGACAGGCCTAGACAGAGAAAAACAGACGTTTCTGCTTTGCCAGCACAGACTTTGTAAAAGTCAACCTTTTTGTTTAGCAGTAAACGTCCTGAATAACAACGAGTCTCGGGTAATTTGATCAGCCTTCTCTATTTTCTCCATTAAGCTGTCTATGTGCGGTTGTGCATTATTTTCCCAATTCATGCATTAACGCCTGTTTATCCGTCTGCCGGTTGAATTTGGTGTATGGGTGTGCTCAAATATCTTCATGTAATTTGTACATATTGGGCTGTCTGGGGAGTGTGTGTCAGGAAATGTGTATCTTTTTCTATTATAACAATTCGTTTGGGTGTAGGTATATCATTAAAATCCAGCGTGTTGTGCTCCATAGCCTGAAACTTATCTCCCGTCAGCGGCAGAGGCTGCACACAGAGGAACGGTCTAGAATTAAGAGTCAATTAGGGTCAATTGGATCGATATAGCGGAGTAGGAAAGTCTTCAGCAGTGTGTATAATGCTTATCAGTCCGCAGCAGAGCCTGTTGGTTTAGGGAATGATGTATGTGTTTACTCAGTGTTTTAGAATGCAGTTAATCTCATCCTGTGTTTAAATGACAAAAAAGGGATGACAGGAACGAAAACAAGAATCCTTCATGGCTTTAGGGTGTGTGAGAAAGTTTGGGATCTGATTCAAAGGTCCCTAAAGGTTTTAGTTGAGTTGTCTTCAATTAATGCTTTTCTCTTAAATCTGTGTGTGTGTTTGTGGTGAAGGACAGATCCTCCTGCCCTGGATGCCTTCATCATGGACAAAGCCCTTTTGGATTTTGAGGTCTCTATCGACGCTGAGTGCAAACTACTAACAGTGGGGAAGCCTTTCGCCATTGAAGGTAAGCATGAATACTTGTTTGTATTTCTTGCGAGGACATTGCATTGACTTGAAGGCATTACCTAGTAACATTAAAATAGTAACTAAATCTTACTAAGTCTTTTTTCATGTCTGTGTTTTTATTAACAGTTATTCTCTTCCTATTTGTGAAGCACTTTGTAACACATGCCATACAAATCAAGTTACACTTACCAAAACCACTAAATGTCTGACCCCAAACAAGAAGCTTAACCTAATAAAAGTTGAATTCTTCACCCTCAAATCTAGTCTTAAAATCCTAAAATAAATTGACCTTGTGGGGACCTACTTTTTGTCTCGAGTTGGCAAGTGAGTCCCCACAATGTGACTCACACAGAAATACACACAAACCAAAAGTGATTCACACACATCTGCGTACACACTTACAGCGTCAATGCTGTACCTGTATGGCAACCTGCGCTCTTGTTCATGCAACACAGAAACATGCTCAAGTATATTCGATATTCACCTCAAAGCATGCACATCTACACACACATACACTATAAAGAAATATATAGTATGCACATACTCACACACACATTCAGTAAGGAGATCAAATACTGTTGTTGGCTACCTGACTGACAGAATAACACAGTGATTCACTGTATGAACTTTTAACGCTGCAGGGTTAAAGTATTCAACCATCTATTATTAACAACAGCGTCCAGTCAGAAGACTTTGGACTCAACCCATACAGGTCAAATTAACTGCAGCAGAATCATGAAGTGTAAAGATGGATCCACTGCCAGGCAAAAGTCATCTAATGATCCACAAAGGGAGTTAGAATAATGAAATATGAGATCTACATTGCTTAACAAAGGAGTGAGCTTATGTGTGTAAGAGAACGGCAGGTTGTATTCTGTGTGTGTGCTGGTACTATTGTAAAAGAAAATAGTTTTCAGTGGGAGGGCAAAGTCATTGCTCATTCTTCCATCAGAAAAATATGAGCCATGGCAGGCAGGGACAAAATGAAAGCCATCAATTGAAGTCCAGAAGCTTGCAGAAAAACTTTTTACACTGCGGTTACATGTTTTCATGTTTAACAAAGATATCCTTCCTTCTGCACATAATCTTTTTTTCTACACCTACAGTATAACTTTTAGATGTTTACTACCCACACTACTTTTTACATGTTTGTTAGATGCTTTTATCCAAAGCGACTTACTGTGGACAATCACCACAGGAGCAATTTGGGGTGAAGTGTCTTGCCCAGGGACACAACAACATGCTGGCTGCAGTGAGGTTTGAACCTGTGCTCCCCTGATCCGAACACCAACGCACAACCCACTGCGCCACACGCCTATTTGAAAACAAGTTTATATTCATACATTAATAATAGCCTACCCTGTTGAAGAATGTTTTTAATATTACCATAATATATATGCAGCATGTAGTGGAACATGCTGACCTAAATGTTTTGACTTCAGTTACAATATCTTGCAAGCAGTGACATGAAATCCTATAAAACCTAATGGGAAAACATAACTGCATCTTGCATCGCTGCAGCATTGCTTTGTTGGTCAATACGCCTGTAACTCAATAACGTCTTATTTCATTCTGTTTTGAGATGGGATATTGTGTTTACAAGACTAATTGCAATTGTGCTCAATAGCTAATGACAAATAACGAGTAATAAATCATGTTTTTTTTTCAAACTAATTAATTGCTTGGCAGAACCACAATAGTTGTATGAACATTATAATGACTATAGCTGCAGTAATGACGGTTGTAGAAGAGCAGTTTCCCTCGTGGATATGTGTGTGCTATATGCTGCATATGAGCATTTATTTTTCAGAACAAGAGCAAATTGGATCATTTTTTTAAATAAAGGCTGCTGACTACCTGTCAAATGAAATTATGTCTTAGCCCCAATAAAAGTCCGGTGCTCCCTTTCATTGAGGTAAATAAAGGCTCCAGCCATTACAGTGACTTTTATTGTATATATTATTACATGTCATATGCACATACACACATTCTGAAGGTGACCTTGGTGAAAGGTTTCCGCTGGCAGAACACATTTATTGCATGTACCAAGCGTTTAACCTCTAACCCAAACTCAGACTAGTCACTTCAATGTTTCTTCAGGTATAGAATTAGTCTGTGCCTGGCGCTGATGCATGTGTGTGTATGTATATTTGTTTCGGTTCAGCCTTTCCCTTTCATCCTCTGAGACAAACAGAGAGACAGTAAACATATACTTGTAAGAGTGCCACATAGGACCGAACACTTACTTTGATACCATTTCTCTGTCAATCAAAGCATAGCCTCCGAAAGACCCCACTCCCTCGTTCCCTGCTCACTATACTACTCTTGTTCACTGGAGATTGTCTACTACTTTCTTCACTGCATACGAGAAAATGAGCAAAGAGACATCATCGTACTGTAGCGTTACTCGTGATTTTTCAGCTGAGAAAACAGGTCTCATTGGTATGTACACAGGGTCAGTTTGTTGAATACTGGATTCAGTGTCCACAAGAAGAGGCAGTCGAAAACTCCAAGCTGCCTCGGGTAGCTATTCAACCCCACAGCACGCGTGAGGAAGAATGAGATGGGAATGAATAACTCAATAAGTCTGAACGGTTGAGGAAGAAAGAGCAGGAAATGAGCCAGACAGGAAATGTGAGAGAGGAAATATACAGAAGGAGGAGGAGAGGATATAGGGGAAGACAGAACACGAGATGGGAAAAGTAAGAGGAAGAACAACAAAGGTAAGGGGGTGTGAGCGAGGTGGGAGTTGAGCACAAGAAGGAGATAGAGGGCTTTCATTTGCCCACTGCCAGTTTGCGCCTTTCTGCACAGCGAGTGATAAAAGAGGCAGCCAACAGAGTCTCCTAATCAAGACAAACCTTCACCCCAAGCAGATGGAGTGAGGGAGGGGGGAGGAGAGGACAGAGAGAGCGAGAGAAAGGATGGAGGAGGAAAAAGAGTGTTATTTGCTCCATGTGAGGATGCGGGGCAGGATTTATAGAGTGGTTTGTGGTGGCGAGATACAAGGAGCCGGAGGAATTGGGACTGTGGACACGCTGCAGGCGAGGGGCTGCCGCCGAAATCTTCGGGCTACTTAAGGGGGGAGAGATGCGGGGCGCCGTGGCTGTGCGTCTGTTTTCACTGAGTGCTGTTGGGAGATGTTTACGACAGCCGAGACACACCCCATTAATAATATTGCCATCGAACATGCAGCCACTCGCTGTTTGTGTGTGTGTGTGTGTGTGTGTGTGTGTGTGTGTGTGTGTGTGTGTGTGTGTGTGTGTGTGTGTGTGTGTGTGTGTGTGTGTGTGTGTGTGTGTGTGTGTGTGTGTGTGTGTGTGTGTGTGTGTGTGTGTGTGTGTGTGTGTGTGTGTGTGTGTGTGTGTGTGTGTGTGTGTGTGTGTGTGTTCCTGTGGGCATAAGTGTTCTACACACAAGCTCAGTGAAGCAGGACAGAGCGCGTCTGAAGATCAAAACGAAGCTGGCAGAAGAGTTTGTTGTGGGGGAGAGGCCGTTGTTGGTCAGGCAGCTCACGTCTGGCAGGAGTGACATCAGGACGCCCTGTGTGTGTGTGTGTGTGGGGGGGGGGGGTGGGGGTGGGTGGGTGGCTGGGTGTGTGTGTGTGACTTTAATAAGCAATTGCTCATTAGAGCAATTTTTCTAATGATCTCTTACCAAACAACATTTACTCATTTTAATTCTCAATCAATATCTTTGGTTTAAACTGACATCTAGCTGTTGTTTGACTACAGTATATCCTTGCCCCTGATATATAACACTGCTCTATAACTCATATATTCATCACAGCTTTAAAGGGGCCCTTTTTTGCTTTTTGTAGTGTGTTATAGGTTTTGTGAATTGAAATGGTCCGCAGAGTCTAAAATCCCAAAGTTCACGCCAGTTTCTCTCCCACACACTCGATTGATGAGTTTAATATGTCCTCTCCAACATTTGACTTTTAATAAGTGGGTAATTATGAAATAACCTTTTAGAATTACGTCCCAAAACATTGAAGAAAGCAATAGCAGTATTACAACTTATAACATATTACATTATAACATAATAGTTTAAGCTCAGATAATAAGTTATTTGCTCAGAAACCACCTGTGATGTGTGTTTCAAAATGAAGCAGTGCATTTGTTACAAGTCTTTGTAAAGTGTTTTTGAATTAAACTTGCACAGATGTGTGGCTGTGAGCGAGGGAGTTGGTGTGTGGGGGGGTTGTAGTGACAGCTGTGGGACTTGTGATGGAAAATGTGTATGCCTGGGGGAAAGAATCAAAAACAAATGACAAGTAGCTGCCCACTTCAAGTTCACTATTTGACTGAGTGCTCTAAAGAAATGCGGACAGAGATAGGCTGATGACAGAAAAGTGCTGTCTGTCTGCGAGACGTACTGAGACAAAGCAATGGACTCAGGAGATAAAGAGAAGAATGGAGTGTGGCAGAAATTGAACGAAATTGAAGGGATGACAGAGATAGGGGGGAGGACTAGCAGGAGAAGAGACTAGCGGCAACGGTGGGAGAGAAATGACCTCGGACAGGGAGAGGAGAAGGAAGAGAGGAAGAATAATGAGTAGAAAAGGGTAGTCAAAGGAGGGTGAGAGCAGAGGGAGGGAGGCTTAGACGCTCTTTGTCATGTAGGAAGCAGAGTGTGACAGTTACGTGAACCTTTGCTATTCTCTGTTTTGGTCCGCAACCCCCATCAGGTCACACACCTTGAGAGCCAACACACACATAAACTCACTCACAAACAGCTGCCAAGAACGTGACAATCATACACACACATCAAAGCGCTGTTGGCATGACACTGTCTTTCACTGCAGCACAGATGAAATGAGAAAAAACAACCCCAGGAGGTCTTGTATAGCAATACATCTCTGAGAGGGTTCTTTGATTTTCAGCTAAGGGACATATTTCTCTGGTTTTGTACCTGTAGCTACGTGGGATGTAATGCAAAACACATGCAGTTTAATCTGGGAGGGGAAGACAACATCGAGGTTTCAAGTTGCAATGACACATGAGGGTGCCACTATTGAAAATGAAAGCAATGAATACCAGTGGGAAAAGTATACTTAAATCTGCAGCTTAATTAAAAATATTGTAGTTATATAATGTTATTGCTCTATGTTTTATTGCTTTGTCTGGTGTCATTAGTTCTCCTACTAGCAGTGTTTACTTTTAACAAAAGGGAAATAAGGAAGTTTAACGCAGTAGCAATCAAATGTTGGGTGAAACTATTTCTACAAATCAAGCACGATTAATACTTAATGTTCTATAATAATGATTTGCATTACTGATTGCGCAATTAAAATATCTTTGAAGCTATTATATCCATGTCAGTGACAGCGGCAGTTTTAAACTCTAATTGCACATCATATTTAATTGCGTGTAAACATCAGCATGCAGAGTTATCAATAACAGCAGCTGTCCATTTTTCAAATGGTAGACGTTTGAATTATCTCAAGGTTCAGTGGAAGAGGCCATATTATGCTTTTTGGAGTTTTCCTTTGCCTGAAGTTTGTTATATAGGTTTGTGTGCATGTAAATGGTCTGCAAAGGCTAAAATCCCAAAGCTCCTTACAGAGGGAGTTTCTCCTCCACACACTCTCCCTCCCTGCCAGAAACCCCTCCTCTGGACTTACTTTTATAACATAGTGGCATTACTATATAACACTCACCCTTCTATTGGCTAGTACTCCAACAAATTGTACGTGATAGACAAAGGGGCGGGACATCTCTAAGCGGTTGACCAATCACAACAGAGCCGGCCAGCTAACCAATCAGAGCAGACTGGGCTCTGGTTTCAGACAGAGGGTGAAAAGAGCTGCTGCAAAATAAAGAGCTTTTTGAACATTAAAGCATGGAGACATGTCCCAGTAGAGACACTACATACTGATATGAACCTGAAAATGGGCATAACAATTCAAAGCTAACTGTTGCAATAATACAATGAGAGGCTCGCTTCCTTTTTATATCTCAGAAACTTACCAATTTCCAATGTGCAGAAAATAATAACACTGTATGCCACTATTATGCTTTACACAACGTTGACTCAGTGTAGGATTACTGTCCATCACTAGCAGAATCTAGGTGCTTTTGTAGAAAAAGCCTTTTATACGAATGGATTTTGGAATCGATTCACAGTCTTTGAAGATAAGAAACTCGATTCTCACGTGCATTTATTTTTCTCCACCCACCCTTAAGCAATGGTAAAATATTTTCCTCAGATATTGGATAACAGAAAGCCTCAACACATTTGTAGATGTGAACCATGCTTCCTATTAATAAACATGAATTTCACTACTTAAAAAGGTGTTTTTAAATTAAGGTAACACAACCTGCCTGAAATCACCAGTGAAATTCAACAACAACACATTAACAGTATTTTCAAAGGAACACCATCGACAGAGGAACAAGAATAAAGTCCAAAAATCTTTCATTTTAAAAGGTTTCCCTGCAAATGGAGTGAAACTAATCTTTGTTTGGCCTTTGTACAAAACTGAGTCTTGTTTCTGTAACTGCAGGCGATGTGTGTGTAGTGAGCGTGGAGTGAATGCTATGAGTCACGCACTACGATTAGCGACTGATGCTATTTTATTATTATTTGATGTGTTTTTTTTACAAAACAACCTTTTTAACTGGAGAAGGGTGGTATTCCCTCTTTACACGTTCAGATTTTTAAGTATGTCATAATACTGCCAGTAAAATTAATTAATGAAATGTCTATTATACGCTGATGGCTGCATAGAGTATCATATTCCTCTTAATACTTTCCAGGGATGCTTCAGGGAACACTGGCTGAAAACTCAAATGGAAATTCAACCATGTAACAAATTAAAAAATAACCATGCACGCAGGAAATAAAAAAAATTAATTTTGAAGATGACAAAGCAATGGGGGATTGTGTACAGGTGAGTAAAGAGTAATTTAAGGCAATCGAACACATTTCACTTAAATTGACATTAATGATATTTCTTCCTAAATCTTGAGTCTTATAACACATGATGGTGCAGGACCAACTCCTCCCACATAGTGTTTTCATTTTCACAGAAGTAATTTATATTACACTAATAAATCACCACAAGGTGACCACAGCCATGGGAGTGCATATCCAAAGGGAACAGCCTGTAAGGAGCACAGACAGGTAGGGTGTGAGCGTATCTGTGTCTGATCCACTGAAGAGAGAAAGGGTTGAGTGGAACTTGATCCCACTACAACCTCAGAGACTACTCCATGTCAGCCCAACAATCTGACGGGTGTGAAGTGTCGGAAATGGAAAAGAGTATCGGGCATGACAATTTGTCATTTTTATCTTGTGAAGTGTTTCCATAATGTAGGACAACTCCAGTCTGGGTGTAGGATGCTTCACAAGGCTCCAGTCGAAAAGCGTGTCGTTTGACATCGTGTACAGCATGCTCCGTGATACTCAGATGTCCACATTGATCCCAGAAGTCTATCGCTAGCCTAGGCATGCACTAATCCATCTTTTTCCATCGTGATACCAATTCCAATACCCCAACTCAAGGTACCGATAAGATACTAGTGCTCTCTTTTTAACAGCTTTAAAGATTTGTAAACCTCACTGCTTGAAACTCTTTGCACCATTTCTTTATGTGAGGTTACATGAGGCCAGGGATGGCTTTGGCACTGAAAACTGATGTGACAGCCTGCTGTGATTAAATGTAACTGATAGCGGAAACACTGAATTTTTTATAATGACACTGACAAAGAAACTGTATTAATATGGACGGGTCACATCTGGCCATTATCCGATCCACTTAGTAAGGACAATATTGGCGTGATACCAATCGGGCATCAACTTAGCAAGTCTTGTCTCATAAAAGACAGCAGGCTGATATTTGTCCTCTACGCAGGGGACACCTCCGACGATCAGTGGGTTTGTGCTTTGTTTCACCACACAAACACTAAACCAGGGAAAAGCCCGGGGCAATGTAGTTGCACTGCATATGGACCGGGAGAAAAACAGTTGATCTTGATTCCCTCTGAAGCCTGAGCCCTATACATTTCCCTTTTCCAGAGGGCATCAGCCCTTTGGCTAACCTCACCTGGCTGTGGTTAGTTATGCACGTTAGACAGTTTTTTCGTGTCTCTTCCTCAGGCATGTTCTTCAGATTCTGTTATATCTAGCATACTGTATGTATTTACACCTGTGTGTGTGTGTCTCCTATTTTAGGTTACGGTATCGGCCTGCCGCAGGGCTCTCCTCTAACCCGTAATGTGTCAGAGTTTGTGAGTCGCTACAAGTCTGACGGCTTCATGGACATGCTACATGACAAATGGTATAAGGTGGTCCCCTGCGGGAAGCGAGTCTTTGCCGTCACTGAGGTAAGTCATTGGTGGGAGAGTGTGCTCATGTGTACGTGTGTGGTGTGTAAAGCAAAGCCTTGTGCTGCTGTACTCCTATAAATGAGTTTCCCTTTGGGACACAGACTGGATTGCCTGCCAGCTAAGCACATATACACTGAGACCTGTTCACATACACACACGGACAAATATGTATCACATAAACCCAGGCCTATTTACTGACCTTAACCTGAGTTACAGTCACCTGCTGTCGGAGTGTCGATACCCATTTGAGTGCTGCGACAGGGAACTCGTCGTTCTTGCCCTCCCTTTTTAAAGAACTGGGGATCTGTAAAAAGAGCCTACTATCTTTATCTCTTGTTTGTAAATGAATAAGCTATTCAACTCCCTCTGGCCATGTCTTTTAAATCCCACTTCAAAGTTGAGTCATATCATCGCAACAAACGCAGTTACACAGTCATAGGTTTCTCCGGTGAAATGAAAACCTTAACTTCACCCTGCATCAGGAACCTATTACTTTTCATCCCATTTGAAGCCCAGGGAGTGAACTGCTCTCGAACAATGTAGGCATTAGTGCGATCTTGCCCTCTGGATTGGGAGCAAAAGGAGGTCAGTATTGTCGCTGATGAATTTGTCGAGTCAGCAAAGGGCTAATTGCCATCGGAGGCAATGCAGAAATGAGTCGGGTGAAGGGAACATTATTAGAGAGTATTGGAAAAGCTCACCATTGTCTCTTCCACTTCCTCCAGGCACATATAAATCCTCTTGAGAGATAGACACAATGTCAAGGGGAATGTGGGCGACCCAAATGGGAACAAACTTCTCGTGAATGAACCATCATCTCTTTTTACCGTCTCCCTCTTTACTGCTGTTCCTTTCTATTACCCTCAGTTTTGCTTCCCCCTCAGCTCGATATGCTTTTCTGTTCTCCACGTCCATTTCTTTCCAAACATGTCTTTTACGCTGCTGCCCTCTCCACTTTGTGTTAGTTCTTATGGGCGTACACAGACAAACTAGATGCACAACAGCAGAATATCAATTGCATATTCACAAAAAGTGGCCTCAATGGTAATTATGTAAATACAAATCATCAATCTCTGTATTTTCCTCTGCGTCGGCTTAAGTCTTTACTAATCTGCGTTACTCTCCAAACCTCCCTCCCTCTCCCCGCCCTCAGACTCTACAGATGGGGATCCAGCATTTTTCCGGTCTGTTCGTGCTGCTGTGTATGGGGGTGGTCGGAGCCCTGCTGACCTTGGCAGGTGAACACACCTTCTATCACCTGGTCATCCCTCACCTCCGACGCACACACACTCTGCAGTACTGGCTGCACACCAGCCAGGTGAGTACAGACATCATGTTTGGACACATGCACACACACTCACATGGTCTCTCATGCACAAACATACACACACACGCACACGCACACACACACGCACACGCACACGCACACGCACACGCACACGCACACGCACACGCACACACACCAATATACAGCTGTCCCCTAGTTAAGGCTTATTTAACAGGTAACCTACGCCCTCTACTGTTTAAAACTCATAACAGGAACAAGAACAGGACTATTATTTTATTTAAAACTGAATGCAATCATGTTTTAAACGACAATGTAACGATGATTTCTCATAAATATTAATAACTTGAAGCTAAATGTATTTCTCATTGTATACTTTGTTAATTAGCTAATTTGTTTTTTAATTGTGCTGCATAAAGTTACTTGGACAATTCTTGAATTAATATGTTAATTAAGTAAAAAGTTATTAAACTGTTCTCACTGGCAGTGCTGTATTCTTTTTTTATTCTATTCTAAGGCGAATCTTTTATAAACATCTTACACGGATCATTTAATGTACGTTTTCATTCCAATGCTCATCTATTATCACTTTTTACTCTTTGGAAATATGGTTATTTAAAATGGATTTAAATATCATAATAGAGGATTTAAAGAAAATGAAGATAATAAAAGACATACTTGGAAGATTTATTTTTGCATTAGGGCCTCTAGAGAACTGGTGTCTCTAATACGAGTCGTCATATTATACGACGTACATCACAGGAACCAGAAATTGGGGATTTAAAGGTCATATTGAGTTGTTTAAGAAAGTCTAGCCATTTCCCAAATGAGGTGCCTGTAGCAATATATTTGAGGGAGCAATGGATGTCAACACGGCTCCCATTTGTTGACTTCATCCTTCTGAAAGGGCAACCACTCCCAGGCAGCCGTTAGCATTCATCACCAAGCTCCGTTATCTGAGAGGAGGACGTCTGAGTTAGTCCCTCAAGATAATCCCTACCTAGAGTGAGAGTCTCCCTTTCCCTCAGATATCTCCAGAGGTATATCAGAAAGACTTCAACTCATGTGGCTTAGCTTAAAATGGCTTTGGAGTGATTTGTTTCAGTCTAACCAAAGCACTTTGGAACCAAAATGGGCTTTAGCAACTGACACATTAAAGGTGAGGTAGGTAAGTTTGAGAAACCGGCTCGAGATACACTTTTAGTTATATTCCATGGAATGCTCTTAACATCCCGATAGCAATGAATATCTTAAGTGCTTTGACAAAAAATCCATAAAAACAATTCATCTGTGGAAGCCGTAGCGCTGTAAAAAGCACGACCAATCATTTTAGCCGGCTAAAATAACTGGATGGCCTACCTGCCTGTCAGCCTTCCATCTGTGCACAAACTTATCTCGTGCCCTCATTGGTCATGTGCGCGTTCGTGTGTGTTGGAGGAGGGGCTCTGTAAGGAAGTGGCAGATTTTTTCCGGCTGTGTATTTTCAAATTCTAGCGATCTCGAGCTGGTTTCTCCAAAATTACCTACCCCACCTTTAATCTAATAAAATACTGTCTCTCTGAATATACAATAGTTTAGTTAAATCATTCAGAGGAACACCACAGCATGATTTGTAGGCCCTATTGTGCTTTTTGGGCTTTTCCCTTTCCTGTAGTTGTATAGGTTTGTGTGCATGTAAATGGTCTGCGTTCCCTTTACGCAGCGTCCACACGGCAGCGTGCGTTGAAGCTTGCCGGCGGGCGTGTCTGAAACTCGACCAACAACCAATCGCATGAATCTCCCGCCCCGGACACACAAGCACGCGGTTTGATTGGCTAGAGCTTGTACTGGCATATGATTTGATTGGCTGACGCTTCCGTCGAAGCTTCAAAAGTTGAACATTGCTCAACTTTTGAAGCGAGCAACGCGAGCAAAGCGAAGCGACACTCCCACAATGCAGTTCGGCAAAGCTTGACGTCACCCCATTCAAAGTGAATGGGCAGAAGCGTTGAAGCTTCAACGCACGCCGCCGTGTGGACGGGCTGTTAGAGGGAGTTTCTCTTACACACACTTAGGAAGTCTGAGAAAAATAAAGACCTTTTTGAACATTAAAGCATGTTAATGTCACAGTGGAGGCACAAAATACAAACCTAAAAATGAACATAATATGTCCTCTTTAAATAATAGCTGTCACTGATGTTTTGTACTTATTAGACTAATGGATGTTAGCAGCTCTAAGTAATCATCTTTCCTGCTCTACTTCACAGCTGATGAAGTGATTCACATTATAATCGCTGGTTCTCTTTTCTTCTTTACTTCCAGAAAATTCACAGAGCCCTCCACACCACGTATGAGGATGTTGGGAAGGAGCTGACGGACCTTGACCAAAAGTAAATGACGTCATCTGCCTCTACTCACTTCATTGTCACCGTTCATTTGAAACTGCTAGAATAAGCCAGTTCAGATGCATGCAGAGATATTATATTTAAACAAGATACACGATTCATGTCTAGCGAGAAATAGCTTCTTTCAAGAAAAAGTCCTATTTTGACATTTTGAGAAACACACTTTCTGCTTTTTTCCTGATAGTAAGATGATAAATAACTTTCATGTCTGTGCAGGAAATATGAAGCTACAGCCAGCAACTGTCTAGCTAAGCAAAAATACTGGAAAACAGCTAGCCTGGCTCCGTCAGAGATACAATCTGCATACCAGCACCTCTCTACTTAACACGTTATATCTTGTTTTTGTTCTAAGCTGCTGACAGCTTAATATTTACCGGACAGACTGTTATCAATCTTCTTATCAAACGCTCTGCAAGAAAGCGGATAAGCATATTTGTTAAATGTCAAACTGTTTATTTAAAACAAGTCCATTTGTATGATTTCTTCGCTTTTTTAACTTAATAACAGACAAAATAATTTGTTAAAATTAGGATATCTTGCACTGACAGCCTCATGTTAGATATAAAACATGACTTATTTGTTTATATTTAACCCAGAGCAATTCTAATCTAAAACAAGTGATATTAATAGGTATGAGTCGGATAGCCCTGCTTAATGTGCATGTTATAAAACAGTATATATTGTGTGTTTGCATTCAGTTATAGGAAAATGTTTACTGCTGTACAGTATATCTCACTGGATATATGCCCTTTGCTGTGATCTTCCTCTCTTTCACTAGCCCCTCCTCTTGTATCTCAGAGAACTGCACCCTCCACAGGAAACACCATCAGCCTTCTCCCCCATCTCCTCCCACATCCCTCCCTGCTTCCACTACAGCTGGAGACACCTGCAACTCCTCTCCATCCCATGAGCCCAAGGAGAAACGCGTGCACTTTGACCTGGAAACCCTGCACAGCTACCGCCTGCACACACACACCGCCTCAGTGCGCGGCCGGCCCGGGATGGTGGGCCGTCCTGGACTCGGTTTAGGAGGGTGGGGGATGGGGGGTTTTACCACCCCTCCGCAGATTAGCCTCCAAGCCAACGGAGGCCCTGTCTCCTCCCTGGCTTCCACGGGCTTGGTGCTCTCTCCTCTGGGGAACAGGGCCGCTCAGACGAGCCTGTGGGAGGGGGAGCTCCAGGACCTGCAAGGGAAGATCGAGACGTTTCGCACCCAGCTGAGAGACGCCCTGGCCAGGAGGGCAGAGATCCAGAGCAGCCTGGAGAGAGAGAGGAGCGGACTCGTACGCAGGGATACCAGCCTGGAGAGGGAGAGGCAGAGGATACAGACTATAAACACAGACAGAAGTAGCTCCACTCAGCCCAAACTCCCAGAGAGAGACAGGACCAGCCAACTGCAAACCCTCAATAATCAACTGACAGGGAGGGCTAACCAATCAGGCGCTCCTGGGACTCAGCCAAGCAGCCAATTAAACACAGTGAACAGTTTGGACAGAGGGAGAGCCAACCAGATACGCACTGTTAATACTTTGACCGGAGAAAGGACTGTCCATTCGCGCACTTCCACCAGTTTGGAGCGGAGTAGAGTCAACCAACCAGGTGCTGTAAACATTACTGTCCAATCACGGAACACTTCTAGCCTGGACAGACAGATGGTGAACCTATCACGCACTCTGAACGCTTTGGAGAGGACAAAAGCCAACCAATCAGGTGTGAGCAGTGGGACTTGATCGTCTTTCTGATGCTGCTGGTGTGTAGGATTTCAAAGGGAGTCGTGCAGCTGGTATTTGCATAGCCGTGGGAAGATGGCTTTTGTTGGAATGGGTTAAGTTTACGGGATGCTTGCTAAAAAATTACAGTATATGTTGACTCACCATTACTTACTGCAACCCTAATATTTTCACACTCGCTTATAATTACAACTAAACAACTCTATAACTGCAATTGCTTTTCAAATGTCTACATTGTCCATGAAATCATAAAAAGGCAATGCAATCTTGTTGAATGAAAGCCAATATAAATACGGGACAATATCAGTGTATTTAAAGGTAAACCATGACTGTATGGGTAATCTAACAATGCTAAAGTGTGCTTGTGGAGACCGGTTGAAACCATTAATCACTGTTATCTGGAAACCAGAACTTAATTACAAATATGATCCATTGTCCTGGCTAAAGAGGCCTAAGCACAAGAATAATCTAAATTATGTGAAAAAAACAGCAAACAAAACAATTTGAAAAAGCGCATTTAACATCCGTTTTTACAGAGGGCTAATAGCAGGAGATATACATGCAAAAAATGTATGTATTTAAAGTCATTCAAGTAATAATTTCCCAGTAAATGTGAATAATAAAGGGATAAAACTGTGAAGAAAGAGTGGTACAGCCCCGAAGTGTTGTACCTAAATACCCCATGACGTAAACAAATCCTTCTTGATACCTTGTGAGTATTGTCCCGCCATCAACACTACAAGACACTACAAGACAAGATATTTTTATAGCTAAAACCCACTCTCGTAAAATGTGTAAAAACTAAAAAGGTTTTTTGCTTTTGGAAGAGAGGCTTTGAGATGGTAATTTTCCCCTGTGATTTGATGGTCTTTCATAAAGAGAATACCAAGGTAGGAAAATGCACATTAAAGGAAAACCTGTTTGTTATACTGTCTGTAGTGAAATGGATTTGTGCCATTTAGACTTAAATACATACCTCAAACCCATTTCATGGCTGCTGCATTAACTAAATCAAGGTGCAATGTCAGTTAAATGGTGTGGTCGATGTTGTTACCTTGTGTCGTTATGGGCAGCCTGTGAAAACAGTACTATCATTTGTTCTGTGGCTCCCAAACCCCTGATTGCAGAATTAAACTTTCTAAACACTTGATATAAAAAGGCGTAAGTTAAGGTGGGTTTCCTAACAAGGGGATGCTATTTGAACATTTAGAGATCAGTGTTTACTACAGACTAAATGTCAGGACATTTATGACTCCCCGAACTCTATGAAGGTGGAATACCAAATCCCTGCAGTACCACTTTAATGTGAAACTCGGCCCTTTTTTGGGTTTATTTTAGGTGGAAACACAGATGACCCCCCCCCCCCCCCCCCCTTATTACTTGTTGGACTACATTAACATTTAATGTGTCCATCAGTCGCTGCAGCAACATGAGTCAGAGTTGGCTGTCAGTGTTCGAAAACTCTTTCCATTTTCTAAAGTGCTGAAGCTGGCATCATTTCAAAGACAGTGGTTCTTTATATCTGCTTCAGACTCTTAGTAATAATCTAACAACCCAACATTGTTTTACATTGAGGCAGTTAAAACTAAAGAATTATATCTCAGAGTATTTATTTATCTGAACCTTTAAAGGTCCCATGTCATGGCCATTTCTACTGATCATAATTCCATTGTTGAGTTCTACTAAAATAGATTTATATTGTGCAATTTTCCAAAATCTCATTGGTTTCTCATACAGCATCTCTGTATAGTATGTGTATTCACTCTCTGTCCTACACGGCTTGTTGGAGCTCCTGCCCCCCCCCCCCCCCCCCCCCCCCCCCCCCCCCCCCCCCCCCCCCCCCCCCCCCTATGAGCCCAGTGGCCGTCTGCGAGACAGCGAGACACAGCGAAACCCAGCCCGAACACCCGCAGCCTGGCTGGGAGTTTGTGTGTGTGCTCACACACCGACTCACAGCCTCGCCGCGTCCCACCGTCTCAGGGAGGAGAAATCGGCGGAGCTGCAGCTGAGTAAAGATTGAGTGTGTGTGTGTGTGAGGAAGTCCGCGGATTGGTCCATTTTGACCAATCCACGGAGGGGTCGTCGTTACGTCACTTGGTTCCCGGAAGAAAAAAATTGAAAAAGAAAATCTCCAACGAGGCGTTCTGGGGCAGCATAGACACGTATCTTCTGTGTTAGAGTTTTACTCGCTACAGGGTGTACTTTGAGGGTTTGTGACTTTGCAGACCGTTTACATGCATACAAACCTTCACACCACACAAGGGGTGGGTAATAACCGGAAAAGCATGACATGGGACCTTTAAATTGTCCAAACAAATCCCCAGACAGCTCAAAACAGTTGTGTATCTGCATCAAATGTCACCCATTTGAAATGAATTTGTTCACCATATACATCATGAGTCGTTGACTGTATTGCGCATGAATTAACACTGATAACAAATAACTAGCTCCTGCACATCTGAATGAGCTCCTGTGAGTGTTTTTAGTGTTTTCTATCATTACTAATCATTAAAAACATGTACAATTTAAAACAGTTTACACTCAGATAAAGCATAATCATTTTGTTTACTACTTGTAATAGGTGTCATGCCAATGATAAAGAGAGAAGGCTCTTTAGATGTTGACTATATTGGACTCTTACGCAGTTATTCAGCCAACCACCAGAGGGAGCTGCATCCCTGCTTCCCACGGCTATGGACAATGGAGAGTTTATAGATTGAGGTTTATTCCAACAAAACCACTTAAATAAATATGAAAGATTGATGGTGTGGTTTATGCTGTTCTCATGCAACGGCAGAGGACCTGGGGAAATAAGGCCTTTGTGAAACCACTCCAGCACTATACAATGTGATGTCTGCTAATAATATTGTGATCCTTAATCTTGTGCGGGGACACTTTAAACAGGTGTTGGGAATTTCACTGGCCCACTGGTGTGAGGCAGAGATATTACTAAAAAAGATAACTTTTACGATGGTACTGATGTACATTTAGACGTTTCAAACTTTGCTGTGGTGTGAAGTGGTTGTGTTCACATGCCATGGTGTCTATGAGGAAAACAATATATATTTTAGGTCTTTATTGAGAAAGAGCTTGTGGTACTGGATATTTAAACAAATACTTTAAAATCTACCCCTTGTAAAAATTGTATCTGCATATTATTGAATTTTATCATAAAGATCATTCACATGTTTTGAAATAAAACATTTATATACTTATTTTCTTGTATAATCTCATATTTCTTAGTGTGAACTGCAAAGAAGCTGTCCTCAAGCTACACTTTGACTTCCTTGGATTATTTAAGGGTAATACTCTGTGAGCACACTGTCCAAATCATTGTGGTACATGTAGCCCTTGTCTCGCCCATTTAAAGCCATGAATTCACTCATTTCATTGCATATTTGTATGGTCATCTCATCAAATGTTGTTTTAATGATTTCTTTGAGATAGAAATCCATCCCATATTGTCAAGGCCACTTCATACGTGAGTACAAAATCAGACATTTACCACAAATTACTCTGTGATAACAGCCAAGTGTACCGATGGGAAATGTGTTAAATGCATATTTAACTGCAGCTGAGCCGAATGTGCAAGATCACGGCTATTTCAAACACTCAGTTCCCCATGAGTGTTGAAACAGAGCATCTGCCCCACTAGCTATTATACTGGATGAGCTTTAATTGGTAACAGGTGTTAGGGGCGCATACTTCAGATATTTCAGTAAATGGAAACCTCGCCATTCGGCTAAGATTTTTTTTTTTTTTTTAAAGAAAGTAAATGGGTTTTAATTAATTGTCTAATGCGAAGTCAACTGAGAAAACCCAAACAGAGCAGGAATGGCTTTTAAGTGTCTCAACCACTGCCGTCAGAGTATTGAAAATAAGTGGATTTTTGTATCTTTGGATATAGCCCACAACACCTGTTACCTCTGAACAAGTATTGCTCATATACAAATGTGTGTCTGCTCTGATTAGCACTGGTAAGAATCACAAGGGCCTTGACCGATCTGCATTTTTTGGGGGGGGGGGGGGCACTGCTGTTGTACAGTACTACATCTGCTATCACAAGGGTTTTACAAAAAAGCAGCTTGCACCTTTATAGTATATACAGTCTATGCTTCACCGTACCACTTGGGTCCCCAGCTGAAAAACAGAGTCTTGTTTACAAGCTCTGGCACCTGTATAATGCATCTTCAAAGGGGGGAAGTCTGTGCTCCACGCTAATGCTTGAAGGAGCAATGTGTTGCATGATAAAGCTGTAGCATTACCTTGAGAAGATGTAGCAGCTCAGAAACTAAGTCAACTACAAAGAACTGCAAATATCTCTTGCAATTTTTGCTCAAAAACTATAAACATTTTGACACAATAGGACTGTACAGTTTAATGCTGCTGCACAATGCAATACCATTCAGAATGCATGAGCTGTATCTGTCTTTGATTAGTTAATCTACACCCACTAGCAAAGTGTTACCGTGGAGAGCTTTTGAGAGCAATTGATTTGTGACTTGTGGCTGATTATGGTGTTTATCTTGTCAGGAAATGGATATACTATACTTTAGTCACATTTTTAATTGGGAAATCCTTTATATATCCTATAATCTGTATTAGAAACAATTACAGTCAATGTCAAATGTGGGATTTCAGCAGAGTAGTAAGGTTTGAATGTGTTCTTGGTTCA
The DNA here is from genome assembly GCF_902827165.1 of Trematomus bernacchii. Classification (NCBI taxonomy): domain Eukaryota; kingdom Metazoa; phylum Chordata; class Actinopteri; order Perciformes; family Nototheniidae; genus Trematomus; species Trematomus bernacchii. Next base: position 1,730,082 of record NW_022987723.1, read on the forward strand.
TTTAGGCACAGATCCAGAGACGTCACTTTGAAATGTCTTTGTTTCTGAGGCCACTTGGGAGGAGGTGTAAGCACTGCTACTCCACCTGAGGGTATAATGGTGTTGTTTAACTTATCATGTAATGGCAGCTTTCAACCACAAAGAGGCACTTAAACCTAACATGAGTGTAGGGTGTGGAGTGAACATACCTGCAGAGAATCACATTAGGGATATTTCACTGTGTGTGAAGGATTTCCAATCCCTGTATCTAACAGATAGCTGTGTGTGTGTGTGTGTGTGTGTGTGTGTGTGTGTGTGTGTGTGTGTGTGTGTGTGTGTGTGTGGTGTGTGTGTGTGTGTGTGTGTGTGTGTGTGTGTGTGTGTGTGTGTGTGTGTGTGTGTGTGTGTGTGTGTGTGTGTGTGTGTGTGTGTGTGTGTGTGTGTGTGTGTGTGTGTGTGTGTGTGTGTGTGTGTGTGTGTGTGTGTGGTGTGTGTGTGTGTGGTGTGTGGCCCTCTGTATATATGTTAGTCAGTCACACTTCAGTCACCCCATGTAGCAGTGGCCTAGATAACATGGCAGAGTAAATCACCGTTTCACATTTCATCTGTATTGATCTTATATATTCTTGCGTTTCATATCACAGTGGAATGTTTTCTTAACCATATATTCATTGTAACATTAATACTCCTTTAAGATACCATTTACTATCTAACACTGAAAATTGAGAGCTTAAATGAAATGTGACACTTTGTGAGGGAGAGGAAAAATTGATACTGCAGAAAATAATTCTTCAATACAGATGAGAGCTAACAGTGTGTGGGTTGTTTGAAGAGGATTAGTGAGAGATAGGTGTAGCATGCAGATGATTTAGTGCTGGTGCATTGACTAGACTGTATAAAGTGAAGATAATCGCACAGTTATGGATCCGATCGATCACATGTTCTCTGCACTGCACATGGCTGGATTCTCCTTGTTGTAATAAAATAAACAATGGACTCTTTGTCAGCTGACGGGGTGCACACAATGGGTTGTTAAAAAAAAATCAATCAGAATCCAATTTCAGAATCGTGTGGGATAGGTGGACGAGTGTGTGGACGTGCAGAGATGCTTTCATGCAACACATGTGTGAGGTGTGTGCCTCAGCCTGTTAGTCTGCATTAGCTAAATGTGTGCAGTATGTGTGAACCTGCATGAATGCCTACCTGCATTAGCCATGCAAACATGCACATGTGTGTTTGGTTGTCTGCCTGTGGTTTTGCACATATTTGAGATGGTCGTCCTTTAGCTCAGACTAGTAATTGGGTCACATGTGTGAATAGCAGTCGACAAGAATTCTAATCAAACTTAAGAATCCCCAATGCGCATCCCTCTGGCAATCAATTATCATCCAACTAGTGCTGATAATGCACTAATTCTGAATTAAAGAAAATACAATGGTGGCGATTTCTCCATCTCAGAGGTACTGTGACCAAATCCACCATGTTGAGAGGCGTGTGAGTAGTACTCTGTGGGAAGCAGAGGACAGTGTTCATCCACCTCCACCTCACATGTCTATCTCTCTCCCTCTCTATAACGCTTTGTCTAGTAGGTAAATAGGAGCCAGACCCTGTGAGTGATGAGTTTATTAGCTCCTGCCAGCTGTGACCAACCCTTGGATGTTGAAGTGGTGGCGGTGTGTGTGTGTGAGATGCTGTCGGGGTGGGGGCCCTGGGTAGGGAATGAGAAGGGGAGTGAAGAGACGAGGGAGTACCCCATGAGAACCAGAGAAACTCCCTGGCAACCGGAGACTGGATCAACACTAAATGGGGCGCCCCCCATTCATCTAGCAGTGAGCAGCGACACAGAGCCAAATGACAGAGATTGAGGGAGAGGCGGAGGGAGAGTGAGGGTGGGGGTGTAGGTGCTTCTGTCTGAAAATCTATGAATGAGTGTAAAACCCTTGCAGGCTGGTCAGCAGGCTACTTCCTCCTGCTCTGCACACTCTAAAATGTGCATACACTGTAAATAAAACAATGTGTCAACAATGATTGGCATAAGAGATTATTTAGGGATGGAGACAAACACGTGGGTATTAAATAGATTTTTAAGTTCAGTTTTAAGCCCCATTAAGAACTGATAAGTGTGGGAGCAGAGGATATAGATCTCCAACAGAGAACACCTTCAGCAACCACAAAAGTGCACGTGTAAAAACAAATGGCGGTTCTAGACCGATTTTCTGGTCAGTTATTGAATGAGAGGGACACATGTATTGGATAAGGGAGACAAAGACAGTGTTCAAGATTTAAACGTGGAGTAAGTAAAGTCATAGCATGTCAATGACTTAGTTAGAATTGTATTTGGTTACTTACTTAACCATTAACCTAAATGCAGTTTGGGATAATAAATACATTATTTATGCAGCCACACACAGTTTTTATTGTATCTCTTAATATTTATTGGTGTTTGTTTTAGTAACAGAACTTGTTTCAGTAACTTAGTTTCTATTTGTTTAATTACATTACTGAAAAACATAACACATTTCTGTTCACTTTGGCCCAGGTTACAACACAGCAGTGGCTGCATCACAATGTGCATTATCATAGAGTTATTCTTTTGGAGGGGGGACCAAACACAGTGTTACAGTGGCACATGGCACATGAAGCTCTCTCTTTGATGCTAATTGTCGCATTGTCATTCACGATGAGTCAGTGGAGCGCAGAGGTGTGTGTGAATGTGATTCACAATTTGGATGTGGTGCTATTGAACGCGTGTCCACCACCAGCTCCTCGTGGGGAATCCAGATGCAGCACAGTGGCCAGACGCCTGCCCGCCACACCCTTTTAGAGTCAACAAAGGCGGGGACATGGGAGCCAGCATGCATTAAATGACAAAGAAGTTGAGGGTCAAACAAACGAATCTGATGGCATTTAGTGAACCAAGAGGCGTATCTGATGTGTGCGCCTAATATTATAATTACAATGAAATTGGCTCCTGCTTGTAGATGGCAGGTTATCTTCAACACCGCCCCCTCGCTTTTACGCACACATGCGCAGGCTGCGTTTGCTCCACACACACACATTCCCAAATCTAGCCCTTTGTCTCGGTCGCTGCACGGCGGTAGCCCCGAAACAGGAATTCAGCAGGGAAAGGAGGAGAGAAGGATATGTATGGTCCAGACTGTCTCCTCCCCCCACCATAAGCGCACACACACACACCACACTCTCTCCTCCCCCTGTACCCCCCCCCCCTCCTCCTCCTTAGCCCTACTCGCCCCCATGCCTTTGTGTGTGTATGTGTGCGCTGTGAAGCTGACTGCGTACCCGAAAACCGTGTGATGGATGCCTTGCGAAGACCTTTTTTGTGAATTTCAATTTGATCTTTTTTTAATACTGTGTGGGGAATGAGACAACTTGCAGGTGCGAGTAAAGAGGAGAAACCGGGTGGACGCACGTGAATCCCTCACTTATTCAAAGCCAGGAAATAGACAGGAGGAACCAGCAAGTCTCGCAAATTGGACTTTCCACCATCAGCAACCCTCCTCTCCTCTCCTCTCCTCTCCTCTCCTCTCCTCTCCTCTCCTCTCCTCTCCTCTCCTCTCCTGCATCCCTCCTGCTCTGTAGGTCTCCCCACTTACTTCCATCCAACCTAATTTCTCCCAGCCTCATTTAGTCATCCCAGAATAGACTCTCACCGGAGCGCTCTCTAAATATTAGTGGAGGCTTTTTTGGATTTCGGTGTGACTTGGGAGTCGCTGGAGATGGATTAAAGGGACGGTGCACCGCAAAACTGGAGCAGCACGCAAGACCACGCCGGGGGGGAAGGGGGCGACGGGACTCGGTGAATTCACGCAGCCCCCGGGACAGAGGTGAGTGCTCCGGCTGTCCAGCAGCTCTCTCTCCCCGCATGCATCCTCCAGAAACCCGCCGCTACTCCTGGTACGAGCTGAGAGGCGAGCAGGGGGAATCAGCACATGGTTTTCACGTTCATTATTGATGATCTCATACGCAACCTGCCGATCTCTGCCTGTGGTGGAGGAACAGCAATGTTATCAGTAGCTTATATGGCATTGTGTTCCTTTATGGTGTCTCCTTTTGATATATCTACTCAAAATGTAACATTTAGCCTATAGTATGCTATTCATATCAAATACATCTTCAGAAAAACATGCATTCCCTCCAGGAAATGAGTACATCTTAATCACTTTTTAATACATCTTAGTGAATGTATATTAGTAGGACTGATAGCAGCCTAAAACATGTTCTTCTAGGTGTTGTGTTAACCCTCCTCCACATGGAGCATATGGCCCTTATGTCTCTCTGGCTCTTTGGGGCCCTGCAGTGGACATGGCTGTGCAGCTGGCACTGCAACTTTCTTGATGGATGAGTGGGCTACACGGTGAATGGAAAATTGATTATGTGTTGCACTTTATGTTCACCTCATTAATTCGTTTTTAAGGTTCATGTTTACTAGCCATGGGTCATCATAAAAACAGCAGCTCTACACTGTGTATTCTTATGTTAGTGGTCAGTGAATGGCCTGCTGGGAGACTAACATTTCAGTGCCATTTTAAACTACTACAATTCTATACAGAAATCTCCTATGGCAGATCTATGTGGAATAAACCAAAACATTTTCTTATGGAAAGTGCTTTTTTGTTTGAACTATAAAGACAACATTCTGAATTCACACTAATGTGATGAAAATGGGACTGTTATGTGTCTTGACTGAATAAAAAGTTCACAATCACCCACTCTATTTAAAATGCCACTATATCATACAATGCCAAGGCTGTAACTTCAAAATTGATTAATCTGCCAATTTGAGTCAATTATTTAACTATTCGGTTGTTTTTAAACCCCATGATGTCAAGTCATTATCACATAACACAGAGAAAAGCAATACATTTTCACATCTAACCTACCGGTAATTCTAGGCAGCCTTATTTCTGGTATATGTGCTTAAAGGTGGGGTAGGTAAGTTTGAGAAACCGGCTCGAGATACACTTTTTGTTATATTCCATGGAATGCTCTTAACATCCCGATAGCAATGAGCTTTGACAAAAAATCCATAAAAAAATGTCATCTGTGGAAGCCGTAATACTGTAAAAAGCATGACCAATCATTTTAGCCGGCCCGGCTAAAATAACTGAATGGCCTACCTCAGCCTTCCATCTGTGCACAAACTTATCCCGTGCCCTCATTGGTCATGTGCGCATTCGTGTGTGTTGGAGGAGGGGCTCTATAAGGAAGTAGCAGATTTCTTCCGGCTGTGTATTTTCAAATTCTAGCGCACTCAAGCTGTTTCTCCAAAATTACCTACCCCACCTTTAAATAAAGTCTCTAATCATCAATATTGGAGATTCTGGACAACAATCTCCAATAAAAATGAAAACAATTTTTTTAAATAATAATATGAATCCTTTCATTAGACTTCCAGACACTGTGAGAATATAATGTTAAGTGAAATAGAAATGATGGTTCACCTTAACCACACACTTGATATTGCTTTTTCCTTAATAATCGCACCTGTCTGTATATTATAGCATACTAATACGCTTTAGATATAAGCCATACACACTACACCATATCACGATAATCTATAGTCAGTGATGACAACACTTGTGTGATAAAGAAAACAATCATTTCACTAACTTGTACTGTGGAATACATACCATATGCACTTCCAGTCCAGACTATTGTCTCTAATCCATTTTGAAATGTCCCCTCTGTGGGACTAATAAAGGGATTCTGATTCTGATTCTCTAACACCCCCCACCCTGACAGACTGACAGGCTGTTTCTGTCGACCGGAGGCAACACAACCCACCTCATCCACATGCAAACACTGCCATGATGTTTGCAAGCACACAGCATACACATTTTGCACTCGCACACACTTATGCTGTGCCCCAGAGGACAAATGCTGGTGTGGTAGATAAACAGGAGGCGCATTCTTGGTAGTCTAGTGTTTGTGTGTGTGTGTTGGGGTGAGGTTTAAGTGCTGACTGGAGTAGGTCACTGAGACCAAGCAGGCAAGCAGCTATGAGAGTGAGACCCATGGCAGAGCGTCTTTCTAAGCTGCTTTCAGACACGCTGGAATCCATCCATCCCAATATCCTCCACGTCTCTGATCCTCACCCCACAGCAACCCCCTTCTCCCCCGTTACCAGCACTACCCATACACTGGAGCTACACTCATTCTAAAAAAAAAATGTATTTAGGTCTTTGATCTCCGCTTATCTTGTTCCCAGTTTTCTCCTATTCTCCTTTCCTTTCCTCTCCTCTCCTCTGCTATGCTCTCCTCTCCTCTTCTCTCCTTTCCTCTCTTCTTCATTTCTGGCGGTCATGGAAATTACAACGTGGAAGTCTTTGATTCTGTGTGCCTCACACCGCCTCAGGGTCAGGCCCTCTTATCTTGGAGAGAACGAGAGAAACAGAAACCTAGAAAAGAGGATGGAGATGAAGAGAACAGGGAGAGGTAGAGAGAGGTGTTGAGACTAAGGACAGATGGCATGAGAAGGGAAGCTGTGGAAAGGTTGAAAAAGCAGAGGCAGGAATTTGATATATAAACAGATATACCATTTCAAGACAAAACAGTGAAGAGAAAGGAAGTGCCAGTGAGAGAAAAATAAGCAAAGCTAAGCAAACACTGAGCAATAAAATGTGAAGATGGAAGAGGGTGGAAAGAGTATTTTTAGATTGAAGCATCAGATCAGCTTATGTTATGCTCATATTCAATCTGCCTTGTCCATTTGTCTGCCATAAAAAGGGAAATCTCAAAAAGAAAAGTGATTTAAGCAATAATGGAAGACAACATCTCCACTGAGACCCGTCTCAACAGTGTAGACTCAGCACAATGTGTAGCATGTTTCATTGTGGTTTAGAAAGTGACTCACCGCCGAGGTATGTTCATCATAGTGATGAGTATAGATTTAGTTAAAAAGTCAATATTGCCTAAAAATAAATATCAGCACATGAGTAGACTTAGGTAAATATAGGTAACTACATAATACAGAGACAGAAGAAGAGGAGTCTAGAGGAAGGTGTTGGTAAAATGAAGAAAGACTGGCAGGAAAGAGGGAAGGTGATTGAGAAAGTGATAAGTAAAATGGGTGGTGGAAGATTGAGTGAGAAGGAGGACAGATGCAGAGATATCAGTCTGGGCAGAAAGGAGAGAAATAGGGAGCTGTAGGAAAGGCTCTGAATATTTAACTCTGTTTAGTTTTCCATTCGGGCCCTTGGCTCTCACGTCTCTCAGAGGCCTTCTGATCGCCTTAAGGTTACTGATGGTAGGAGATGTCGGCATGTCTAAGAGCTTGTGAGGAAGATTCATTTAGTTTGTAGAAACCATTTGGAAGTTAAAAGCCTCCTTTTGAATGATTTTCTCTGTAGATTTTCAGTGTCTTTTGACCGTGTGCGTGTGTGTGTGTGTGTGTGTGTGTGTGTGTGTGTGTGTGTGTGTGTGTGTGTGTGTGTGTGTGTGTGTGTGTGTGTGTGTGTGTGTGTGTGTGTGTGTGTGTGTGTGTGTGTGTGTGTGTGTGTGTGTGTGCTAATAAGGCACCTCATTACCGAACAACAACACTGTAACAAAATACTCAGAATACATTAGTCAAAACAAGTGGTCACATTCTTTAAACAAATGCATTGTAATTTGTCTATTTCTAAGCATTTCCAACAGCCTTTGGCACCTTTCTAAACCTCCTTCATCAGATACGTCCAGGCCTGACAGAAGTTAGGATGTTCTTTTGATGCTTTCAGAAATATTGAAAGTACTCTAAAGCCTTCTCTTGGCAATCTGTTGTCCCAACAGGCTGTGACTGGTCCCACCCCAAGATGACATCCCCCAAAAACAAAGCCAAGAAGAAACCACCCAAAGACAGCATGACGCTGCTGCCATGCTTTTATTTTGTAGAGGTATGTGTTGATAGATTGATTATTCTCCCTTTTTATAATACGTCTATGCTATGACACACTATATAGATGAATCACTCTTTCTGCTGCATGGAGTCGTTCTATGGTGCCTATTTATGGTGATTGCATCTATATGCATCTGACCTCTACTGAAAGCAGAGTTTGATGTTTTTTAACAAGCAAATATCATAGTGTCATCACTTTTTCCTCATCCCTTGTGTGTGTTTGAAGGTGAGTGTTAGTTGTCGTGGTAAGAGCTGAGATAAAACACTGGATGAATCACCCCCTTTTTCAGGCAAATATTACATGCCAGTCACTCTCTGCTTTGTCCTTGCACTTGTGTGCTTTTGTCCAGCTCCCCATCGTCCTATCCTCCTTGGTGTCCCTGTACTTCCTGGAGCTGACAGATGTGTTGTCCCCGCCGATGGTTGGCTTCCGTTGCCACGACCGTGACCTCTCCATGCCCTACGTGGAGACGGGCGATGAGCTCATCCCGCTGCTGATGCTACTCAGTTTGGCCTTCGCTGGACCTGCAGCATCTGTAAGTCCATCAGGCACACACACACACGCACACACGCACACGCACGCACACACACACACACACACGCATCTACACACACACACACTATCACACACGCACACACACACAGATACACACACGCACACACACACGCATTGATTGATAGTTGTTTGCTAAAAAGGGAGTTCCCTGCTTAATGAACTGGATTTTTTAAGAAATACTGACATTTTGGGGCAAGTGTTTTTTCCTTGTTACCCAAAAATGGTATCTCTGACATGTCTTCTCATGCAGTTTAAGGCTCTATTATGGTGATGTTAGACTAGTTGGGTACAATCAATTACCAAATTAGCTTTAAATGCTCTTAGATTTCCTCAAAGATGGATCACTGATCTAATGGTTTTTAAATGATTATTTGTGTCTTTCCTAATGGCGTTATTTCCGAGAAATAGGATTACATCAAACCAATCATATTCCCATTTTTAAAACCAATGAACTTTCCATTTTAATGCACACAGACACAGCATGCTAGAAACAAGACCAGAAAGTTAGTTTAGAAAATGACATCACTTAAAAGCAGGAAGACTCAACGCTTACGTTACGATAAAACACTGTCCAAAATCTAACATGATAGCTTGGATCACGATATTGATCACAATATATCGTCTAGTCCTAATGAATAGCCATAGGCAAAAAATGCCCCAGAGCGACAACACAGTATAGTTCCAGCTCATAATTGACACTAAGAATGCCTATTTTCTTAATGAGCTTCTTCTTGATCCTACAGAGATGAACACAAATTGAGCTTAAAGAATAATAATCCTTTTAGCTCATTTTTGGTTTCCACCAACTCCATAGAGAAATATCTTCAAGCTTCAAGGGTTGTATTGTCATATGCACAGTATAGCTACAGTGTACATTAGTTACGGCCATTTTTTTCTTTAGCTGGCTTTGTGTAACTATTTTAACAACTATCACTGACATTGTAATATGTTGCTTTGCAGGCAGCGTTTATTTGGATTATCAGATTTTCTCACTGCTAGAAAACGGACTAATAAAAGCAGAATTTTCAGTCTGTACTAGGGCTGTGCAATTAATCGTCTTTTAATCGCAATTACGATTTTGGCCTGCCACAATTACAAAAACAAAATAATCGAAAAAAACGATTATTTTGCTTTGCTAGGTTGTGACAGTGCACTGCAACATATTTGATCTAATTTATTTTATAGTCTAATTTATTTATCATATTTATATATGTTTAGTAGCTTGTTGAAGTGCGCTCCAAAATATTTGTTGATCTTTTTTATTGGTATTTATTATTTTGATATTATTTATTTAAATGTAAATATAAATGTATCATTTATTTTATTTATTGGTTTTTCAGTTGAATTATACGTTCAGGGTAATCAACAGTTAAACAGATACTGTTCAAATTATTATTTTAATTTGTTTTAAAGTTCAATAAATTGACGTTTTCAAAGTCAATGAATAATCGTATTTAATAATCGTGATATCAATTATTGACCAAAATAATCGTGATTATGATTTTTGCCATAATCGCACAGCCCTAGTCTGTACCACCAAAAGCTGAAAATCTTGTAGAGTAATAACTCCCTGCTGGTTTTTTTCACATTTGATCCAATGTTCATGTAAACATGTTGTTAAGTGAAGCCTTATAAGAGCAAAAAACTCCCGTATTGGTGCGGGAAGGATTCATTTTGTCTCAGATATTCAGTGATCTAAAGTGTCTCGGGGTTTGGTTGTGAGTTCTTCACACACAGAAGCACATAAACATATATCACGCAAATATGCAAAGGTAAAGCTTCTCCAACACTCGCTAAGCTAATTCAATCTCCCCTCAGAAATGCCGAATCAATGGCCTCATTGATAAATACACACCTGACATGCCAATACACACCATCAAACACACCCCAGGCCCCCCCAATCAATACACACACACTGACACACACACTGCTAATCCATCAGCAGCATAGAAACGAGCAGAGCTCTCCAACACTCATCTATCACTCAGATTGGAAGTGATCACTATTCGATAGCACCTCGCCTCCATTCTCCCTCCACAGCTCTCTCTCACAGTAGATCACAATCACACAAATGGACTTTTGACATTAATAGCACTTTTACCCGTTTTCCTATTTGATTCTTTCCTCTTTTGTCTCATTATTTTTTGTTATTTTTTATATTTTTCTCTCTGTGCCTACAACAGAAATGTACTTTTCCCCCACTTTTTAACTTCTTTTCCCTTTCCTTTCTGTTTGTAGATAATGATGGGGGAGGGCCTAACGTACTGTCTGCAGTCCAAACTGAAGACATGTCCCAAGTCGGAGAGCAGCATCAACGCTGGAGGCTGCAGCTTCAACTCCTTCCTACGCAGAACCGTGCGCTTTGTCGGTACGTCCAACTCCTAGCAATCCTTTTAGGAGCTTTTGGGGGGATACATAATAATAATAATACATTTATTTTGGGGGGCGCCTTTCATAACACCCAAGGACACCTTACAGGGCATAGGGGCAATATAGGGAACAATTAAAACAGTGGATTTAGTGAAATATCAGCCGGGGTAAGACAAGACAAACAACAGGAAATGGACTATAGAAGGACACAAAAGGACACAGGGTACAGTTTATAAAGAAAATGCCAGTTGCCACATGGTTGTTGGTATGGACGTTGTTGTGCAGTTTGCCTAAGGGGCCACTTTTTAAAGGGTCTCATTAACCGCATGGTTTGTCAAAAAAATATGTTTTCCCCCATAGAAGCATCGGATTCTGTTGGTAATGAAGATGCATATATTACGCATTTGAATTACATGATCCAAAACAAGCACCTCATTGAAGTGCTTGCTAATGCGGTGTATTTAATTCAATCAGTTACTAAGTGTGACAGTATTTATTTCTTTTTCTTTTTCAGTTTAACTTTTGTGTTTACCTTATGGTCAAAGACAAATGTAAGGGTAACGTTTTTTTGCTCAGGGAAACTTTGACATATGGTGGTTGCTAGACATGGTTTGCCACAAAGCATATTCTGCACATGCTATCTAAATCACATAATTCAACACAAGCACTGAAGTGAAGCATTTGTCGAATGATACAGAGGACTAATACTTCAAAGTAAGTCAAGAGGGAACTTGTCTCCATGTGTAGTTTACATCTGCTCCTTTAGGCTTACAAAACAGTCAACACTGTACTGAACAACCTGCTGAGGGTAGTTAGAGAATAAATGCTGTTGTTTTTAAGGTGGATATCAGTTTTGGCTCTGATAAACTCTTCCATTTAACGGGCTGAGCCCCCACCTTGATTCCACTTTTTAGAATAAGGAAAAAAGCTAATTACATGCATTAAATGAAGGGTGACTTGAAAGGAAATGGGCATGATAGAATGCTCCACGGGAAGTATACCTTTAGGCAGACTTTGAGCTTTGAAGTGAAAAGAGTAATTAATTCACCTTGCTTAATTTCCCTGTCTGCGGAAAAGCTTCTCAACGTTACAAACTGAAGGCTTGTGGTGTCACTTCAGGTGGTTGGAGCAAATTTCGAGTCGTTTTTCCAGCAGGTGTTCATAAGTGAACCGCTCATAGTGAAGAATTCTCAAAGGGCTTTTTTTGTTCATCTACCAAGGCTACCATCTCTATCTCCGTCTCCCTCAGGTGTTCATGTGTTCGGTCTCCTGGCAACAGCCCTGGTGACAGATGTCATCCAGTTAGCGACCGGTTACCACTCCCCTTTCTTCCTCACCGTCTGCCAGCCCAATTACACGGCTCCAGGAGTGTCATGTGACAATAATGCCTACATCACACGGGACATATGCTTGGGGAAGGATCAGTATGCCATCATGTCAGCTAGGTAAGACACACAGATACATGTAGACGTCTTAAAAACAGCATCCATGGACACGTGGAAAGTGTCAACCTGCCTGAATAAGAAATCTGCTTCCTGGATACAACTGAAAATAAAACATATAAGGCACTCAGATATTCAGTGCATTCATTACAGGATTATAGTTTTTAAGCTTCTACAGCAATATTAGTTCCCTTTGTTTGCAAGTTGATGCACAAAAGTATATAAAAAATATCTTGTAGGTTAATGCCTTCTGTTGAGGTTCTGCTTATACAGTACATATATATGATTTATCAGAAAATGCTACAAACCACATTTAGTTTCACTCATGAAAGAACAATACTGTATATTTCTACACATCACCATCTTGCAGGGGTGAGTGTGCAAACTAAGACTAAGAGTCATTCAACTAATTTAGATTTGAAAAGGATTACAAAAGATTTAAAAAAAGCGTAGGGGTAAAATGTTTGTAACATTTTTATAGTAGAACAATATTTGCTTACGAAGGATATTCTACTTGGTAAAGTTAAGTGTTTTTTTGCAACTGTACAAAACCTTTATAATGCGCTTATTCTTCCCAGCAGTAAAATCTCACTATCAGGTGCTGCGGCTAATCGACCGTATTGTCAAATGAACCGACAGAGGTCAGACAAACACGCTTCAGCAGCTACTTTAGGTTTAGACGGGCATAATAACTGCAAACAGACAGAAATGATTTCAGTTAAATAGCTGCTAAAGATGATATCCTAGTATAAACACACATACTTGTGAGAACCCATATTTACGTAATGCTTTCCAAATGTCATATCCTTAAAGGAATAGTTATGGATAATTATGATGGATTATTCACTTTCTGACAGAGAATCTAACTCTCAGCAAGAAAGCAAAACTTCAACAAATGTCAACTAAATTCCTAATCCCAACAATTAGCATACACAAAGGTTTAACCCTGAACAAGTGGGAGAAGGTAAACAGAGGATAAGCACACTCATAAAACATAACAGTGCCTTGGTAATGCAAATTAAATCAGATTCACGATTCAGTTTTCTAAACTCTAAATTAGCGACTTTGACCTCAACTAATTTACTCTCCCCTAATGTTCCCACTAAAGCCTATAGTTTTAAGTTTATGTTGATTAATGCTCAGATCCAGGGATACAGGTTTAATGTCAACATCACAAACAGCTTTTTCAGGTTTATTCATGAGTCAATAAACACACAAAATCCACTCAGCTTTTTTATATGAGGCATAAATCTCTCTTTGTCTTTCGGCCTTCACTCTTTCACGCCTAACTCTGCCCCTTTTTTCCCTCAGGAAAACATTTCCATCCCAGCATGCAACGCTCTCTGGCTTCGCTGCTGTCTATATCTCCGTAAGCACCTCTGTGTTTGTGTACCTTGAGTTTGGTGTAATTGCATCATTAACTTTGAGCTTGCATGTGTTTGTGACTGTGTATGTGCGGTTAATCAGAGGTGTCTCTCTTATGAACATTAATACACTCTAACCTTGAAGTAGTTAAAGGGACAGTTCACCTTAAAACGAGACATTTATATTTGTCCTCTTACCTGTAGTGCTTATTATCATCTAGATTGTTTTAGTGTGAGTTGCCGTGTGTTGGAGATATCTGGAATAGAGAAGTCTCTCCCCTATGAGTAGGTGACGCTTCCTTCTGCACAGTGATATGGTTTGCAAGTGTAGTAAGATATAAAAATAGTAAATAGAACTGCTCACAACAGGGTCTGTGGATTATCTTGAGTAATCGCTTCATGATTTCTGCAAATAGTCATTACTTTAGAGTTTTGTATTCATTTTTGACCACACTCAGAGTGCCATCTCGTTCCATTAAATCCAAGAGAAAGCAATTATCTCTATCGCTGATATCTAAAACACTCAGCAACTCTCACTCTGAAAATATTTATTGTTCCATTTAGGAGCTGGATTGTTGTTAGTTTTGATATGATTTTGGTAAGACAAATGCTCGGTGATACAGAAGTATCACCTCTGCACTACATTTATTTGTTGAATGTTGTTTTGATTAGAAAATCTCCATGACTTTTGCAGTCAACAGTTTATCCGTTAAATTATCTGTTTTCACGATAACTACTTATTTTTAATGAATGTTGCTGCTGGCAAAATAAGACGAGTTCCTGCATCACAGAGGATTCTAGCTGGAAAAACATCACTGTCACTTCATACATAAATCACAAATGTATTATGTTGTTTACTCACTGAGAGATTTCCGGATTTCAGACTACAGTACCCTCAGGCTAAAAACCATCCAAATCATACATTAAAAAAAGAATATGAACTGACTTTTAAGGTCAAATTTCCGCTTTTACATCCGAGCTCATATTGGTAGTGGCATTGTGCCATTCTGTAGTCCGGTGCTGACAACAGCAGTATGTGAACTGTACAGCAGAGTAGCACTGTCATTTCCCCCCCCCCCCCCCACACACACACACGCACACGCACACGCACACACACGCGCCACTAACAAAGGCTATTCAAGCTACTGGCCATATCTCTGCTGCCTCACTGAGCCCAGAGTGTGCTCATTAAAGCCTACCAGACCGATTTCTGATGAGAGGGAATAGGTAGGAGAGGAAGAGATGGAAAGCAGCTGTTTTGGTTGCTATTGTTGCATCATGTTGTCTCTGTAGACGCTGTTAATAGTCTGTTAACTCGGATGATTTTTCTTTGGTGTTATTCTACACTTCCCATTACATTAGAACATGTATTTATTGTATTAAGTATCAAAAACTTCACAATCGAGTGAAATGTTTCCAGTAGTTTCCATAGCCTACCTTCTCTTCACACATTTGGTTGTTTATTTTTGTATTTGCTGGAACCTGACAGTAAAAGCAGATGGCTTGATAAAGTGGACACATTTTATTGCATTGGAAGTCACTGAAATGTCAACCTTCTGGCAGATTCTTGCATCTGGAAAAGTTGGATTTTAAAGCTCACTACTAGATGGACAAGCTTGTTAAAATGGATATTTTTGCCAAGCCTGCTTCTCTGTCACATCAGCTGTCAGCTACTTTATGTAATCGAAATATGGTGTGCATGCAGAGAATTTCAATGTAAATCTATGAATATATTCTGTCTCCCTTCCCGTTCCCCTCCTGCTTATACTTCCCCACTCTGCTGTGCTGTCAAAGAATATTCATCGTAATGACCTAGTTTACCCCAGCTAGTTTAAAATGCCTCTAACAATCCATACATTATTCAAATAATTTTCAAGGACCACAAACAATAAGAGAAAGGTTGTTTGATTTTTTTCTTGTATATAATGTCACTTCAAGAGCATTTTTAAACAAGTGCAGTTGCATTTGAAAGAAGTGAAATTGTGTCACCCAGTTATATGAATAACATTAAAGGTGGGGTAGGTAAGTTTGAGAAACCGGCTCGAGATACACTTTTTGTTATATTCCATGGAATGCTCTTAACATCCCGATAGCAATGAATATCTTAAGTGCTTTGACAAAAAATCCATAAAAAAATGTCATCTGTGGAAGCCGTAGTACTGTAAAAAGCACGACCAATCATCTGAGCCGGGCCGGCTAAAATAACTGGATGGCCTACCTGCCTGCCAGCCTTCCATCTGTGCACAAACTTATCTCGTGCCCTCATTGGTCATGTGCACGTTCGTGTGTGTTGGAGGAGGGGCTCTGTAAGGAAGTGGCAGATTTTTCCGGTTGTGTATTTTCAAATTCTAGCGATCTCGAGCTGGTTTCTCCAAAATTACCTACCCCACCTTTAAGTGAAATGTATTTAATTTTTTGCTCAGAAAGCAAGGACCCAGTTATCTTAGCTTGGTTTAAAGAGTGAAAGCACTGGAAAACAGAAAGAGCCAAGCTAGCTGTTTCCCCTGCTTCCACACGACATGCTAATGCTAAGCTTAGCTAAGCTAACCGGCTGTTAGCTGTAGCCTTTTATTTAAAACATAAAAGTGGTATTAATCATCCCAATTAACTTTGAGCAAGTGTATTTCCCAACATTTCAAATTGTTCTTTTAATAATAAAGTATAAAATAAAAATGTATTTTAATCCTGTAAACTGTAAATCAGTCTACCGCTGAGTTCAAGTTTTACTGCAGTGTGTTGTTATGCCTTTTAATGACATCTCCAGCTCTGTCTCCATGCATTTGGCTGGAATATTAATGTGTGCCTTTTCTCTCTGCAGATGTATTTAAATGCCAGCATCAACACCACGACCAAGTTGCTGAAGCCGTTGCTGGTGTTTGCTTTCTGCATGGCGGCGGGCCTCGCCGGGCTGACACAGATCACTCAGCACCGCAGTCACCCCATAGACGTCTACGTGGGATACCTCATAGGAGCCGGTGTAGGAGTCTACCTGGTAAGTGAAAATATGTATCAAACTAAAACCTGTGGGAAAATACTTAAATACCTGATTTAATTTCAAGATACCTACCTTTTATGCTACTTTAACTTGTTCGGAGACACTTTACAAGTGCGACTGTTTTGTAATGTCTTTCCTATTTCAGGGTTTAGTTTGTGAAATGAGTGCCAGCTTTTGTTTGAAGTATTTAGGGGTGTCATTTGTCCCCATGGAGAAGTTAACACGGCATGCAGCAAGGTGATAATGACCAAATACACATAAATAGATTTTTTGGTTTCTAATTAAGTGCTTTTGTCATTTTTGCATTGACTGAATTGTCACGTTGTATTATTATAACACTATCACAGTATTTGCTAACAAATTATTATTTTAACAACCTCTCCATGTGGCTTCAGCACTTCAGCAGGTTTTTTTTAGACAGGATCTATTTATAGCCTTTTTCTATTACGGAGGGAAGGGAGAGAGAAAGAATAATCCGATAAGAATTCTCTGGAACAATTTCACACTTCATTTTAAGAAAACTTGTCGTCTCCATTCTCCATGCTTCCCTCCTCCTCTCACTCTCTGTCTTTCTCGTCTTTTACATTTTAAGAGGGAGAGCGTTTCCTCCTTTCATTAAAGGATAAATCTTAAGAGGGGGAAGCAAATGAATCATGTTGAACTCAGACTAGACAACAGAAAGAAGGAGAAATGCCTATTCATGCATTTGCTCCCCACTAATAGCAATATAAAACAATTTCCCTCCAAAAGATTAAAGAAAGCACATTTTCACGGTCCAGTCTTTATCTAACATGCTTGGCATTTCTATCTCCTCTTTCCCAATCCCCCCACCACCCTGTATCCGTGTCTCAGGCTGTGTTCGCAGTGGGAAACTTCAAAGCATCAGAGGAAGATGCTCCCTCTCTACAGAGACTGACCCCAGCTCAGCAGAAGGACGGCCTGAGGGTGCTGACCCAGCGGAGTCATGACTCGCTGTACAGGAAGACCCCCAGGGTGTCTGAGAGCAGAGAGGAGCTTGGGGCGGGGCTAGGGTCTGGAGCTCGCAGTAAGGTGAGGAGGGAGAAGGCGTCGTTGGCTTCCCTCAAACGAGCGAGTGCTGATGTGGAGCTCCTGGCAACCCGGGGTCCAATGGGCAAGGAAACCATGGTTACATTCAGTAACACCTTGCCCCGCGTCGCAAACGGCAACAGCCCCATCTCACCCTCAGACGAGCTGCCCACCACGCAGCGTCACATGACCTTCAGCGTGCCCTATGACTCCCAGAGGTCTCGGCAACTGGTGACAGAGTGGAGGCAGCGGTCGGTGGAGCTCCGCAGCCAGAGTTCAAGAGACGAGGAGGAAGGGATGGACAGGAGGGACGGGGGAGATGAGGGGGAGGAGGACCAGGAGATGCCCTCCTCTCTTTATCCCACAGTGCAAGCCAACAAGGGCATCGCCACACCAACTGGAGCCAGGATGGTGGTGTCACCCCCACTCGTTCACATCCCTGAAGAGGCCAGCCGGCCGCCGCCTGTCTCTCCGAAGAGTGCTAAGACCCGTGCCAAGTGGCTGTCACTCCAAGATGGAGGCGGGGGGAAAGAGCCGGGGGTCGGGCCGATCGCAGTGTCGACCCCCCGTGTGCCGCACACCCAGCCCAACCAGCCGCCCAGCCAGCCGAGAGTCACTCAGGTGAGGAAGAAATTGGAAAATGAATGCCTGCAAATCATATAATTATATTCTTTAGAGAAGTAATTTCTCCTTCTTTGATTTCTACTGGCATGCAGCCAGTTCTTACAAATATAGTCCAGACAGGAAGATTTAATGGCTGCCAAACGCTGCGTGTGCAACACACCTAAGGATTTATTTTGATGGTCAAATCAAAACACGCGTGGAGCCAATTTCACTGATTAGTTTCCGATATAAAATACTCTCGCTGGGAATCAAACACTTATTATTATTATATATATTATAGTTGGAGTTAAATCTCAATAAAACGTCTGTTAGGGATACTGAATGTGTTGCTATAACCTTTTTCATAATTACTGCAATGAAAGCTCCTGAACATAATCGTTCAGCTGTTTTGAAAAATACAAAATGCTTCTCTTGAAAGCAAGGAAACCTCATCACTTACTTTGGAACCAGAAATTGACAATGCAAAAGTGAGGTCAATTTTCCAGATGATCTTTTTTCCTTTCAGGTTCATGTTATTTATTTGTACCTGTAGGTAGATTTGGTTTGCAGATAAAAGAAAAGGGTTCCATTATGACACATACATCCAGGGGCGCCATAAGAGGGTGAAAAGTTAGGGCGATTCTAAGGGCCCGTGACTCACAGGGGCCCAAACTATTTTAGAACATTAAGAAAAAAATGTTTAAGTAACCAATGTGATTTTCATGGGGCCCAAAATCCCTGGCGGCGCCCCTGCATACATCACATCTAAAATCATTTGAAAACCACTAGTACAAACATGAGCAACCCAGAAAGTTAATAAATAAATATGCATCGCTTTCTTAGCATCTGTGACATTGACTCAGCTTGATTATTTATTATATGGCTGCTGGAACAAAGCTGTTTTTAAAACGCTTTGGGACAAGTGGTTCTACATTCTCAATACATGTTTTCCTGTCCTCCAGGTGATAGCCATGTCCAAGCAGCAGGGTCATGGGGTCACTTCGTCCACTAAGACGTCAGAAGGCGGCTCCTCCTCCGGCGGTGGCTCTAACTGCTCTGAGTCGCCCTATTACCGGATCCCGTCTGATCGCGACAGCTGCACGGGGAGCAACCCGGGGAGCATAGCCGGCAGCGGGAGCATCGTCACCATCGACGCTCACGCCCCTCACCACCCGGTGGTGCGCGTGTCGGCCGCTAACGGCAAGCCGTGGGAGTGGAGGAACACCATCAGCGGAAACATGATGTCCGCCGACACGGCAGCGGACAAACACCGCCTGGCGCTGCAGCGGCAGGACAATGTCAGTCAGTACCGGGACTACCGGACTCTGCCGGTGAAAAAGGAATCGCACTGCTCCTCCTCCTCACCCAGCGCCGAGGGAGGACCCGATCTGCCTCCCCCACCCCTCCCCACCTCCACCTCTCCTCTGCCTCCCCCTCTTCACATGCTGTCGTCCCCTCTACCACCACCACCTCCCCACTCGTCTTCTTCCCCTTTGCCTCCGCCTCCTCACCCAAGCTCCTCTCCTCATCTTCCTCACCCTGCCTCCTCTCACATGCCTCCTCACCTTTCCTCTCAGCTGCCCCCACCACCCCTCCCATCATCTTCTCCCATTCCCCCCCATCCTCACTCATCTACCTCTCAAATGCCCCCACCTCCTCACCCATCCTCCTTTCAAATGCCCCTACCGCCGCATCCATCCTCTTCCCCTTTGCCACCTCCACATCATCTATCCTCTTCCCCTTTGCCCCCTCCACATCATCTATCCTCTTCCCCTTTGCCCCCTCCACCTCACTCCTCGTCCTCCATGCCTCCACCTCCCCACCCATCCTGCTCCAGCATGCTTCCCCCTCCTCCCCATCCAGACTTACTGATGGACGGCCACAACCAGTCGCTGTCCCGCACCTCCACCCTCCCTCGCCGGCCCTCCGCCCGTAGCCAAGCCGAGCAGGAGCACTACTACAAGGCCATGCAGAACGAGAGGATGTTATAGTGAAGACGGCTTTGTCCATATGTATGTACTTCAGAGGACTCCGCTGAAAGAGACAGTGAAACAAAGTAGGATGTGGCAGGAGAATAGTGACTTGTGAAAAATGACAGAAGGGTTTAGAGACTCGTGAAAACGCTGGAAATGAAGGGGCAGCAGGGGTGGAGGACCATAGGGAGGTCTGGCAGCTCACACATGCCCAGCAGGGGATCTGGTTTTCTCTCCTGCTCACACACACTGCCCACAGCGCCGGCTCAACGGCTCTGACTGGGAAAAGAACAGACGAGAGCAGTGGAGTCAAAGAGAGCCGGGTGAAGAATTAAAAACCCCCGCTTCACCTACATCCTCCGTTTGGAAGAGGCTGCAGCTGAGAGAGAGATATCACAATAAACGGTTTGGGATTTGCTAAATTGAGTTTCCCTTGAGAGGCGGGATAAGACTCAGAAAACAAAACAACTACAGGCTATACTAGCTCTCCTAAAAGTAGTGCAGCTGTTTGCCAGCCAATACACACAGATAATTTGCCGTTGTAAGAAAAACTTGAAATAAAAGCTATGAAATAAGAAAAGACGGTAAGTGCAACCACAGATTCAAGAGTATTAGCAACAACCCACAGAAGCATGAGTCTTTTTTCCCCCCTCTGATTACACAAAGCAAATGGGGAAATGTATGTTAGACACCATGCAAATCTGTCAGTAGTATCCACCAGAGAGATCCGGCTTAGGAAGTGTTACTTCTGGTCGGGGTGTGAGATGGAGGAGGAGGGGTGGGCATAAGGAGGATCACGCACAGTTGGACACCCCTATACAGACGTCACTGACTGGATTACTGTTGTAAACATGAGAGGCGTTGGAATGGAAAGGGAATTGTTCCCAAATCGAAGGAGGTGGGCAGCCAGTCTGTCTCTGCTGTGTGCGAAACCTGCCACGGAGCCTGAAGCAGCCTGAAGCAGCACTAAGGAGATTAACGGTTGTTTATCAAACCATGCTAGCACACTCTTCCCTCCATAGGCCCTTTGCATTTGCTCCTCTGGCAAAACACAATGGTGACGGCGGGACTGTTAATGGGAAGCCAGGAGTGCAGACCGCCATCACCACCGACATGCACAGGTGCCGGTTGGATGCAACGTAGTGGCTAGCAGTCTCTGTTTACACATGTTTACATTTCAAAGATTGTGGCACTACTTTCTAAACATGCATACTTTACAAGGGGTTTCAAATATGTTGTTTTATTAATGATGTTTTATTTATGTTTTAAACATCGGTAATAAGAAATGTTTCCTTTTTAGGAGCAACTTCAGGGTTGAAAAACATCTTTCATTGGGGTGCAAATGTGTTTTATGTAGCTTTTTCTTTTAGGAAAAGCTCTGCAGGAAGACTAAATAATGTTTACAATATTTACAGCTCCAGACTTCATCTATTATTTATACCCACTTATCCTTTGCAGGGTCACTTGAGATCGTCACCCTTATTTAAGTATGCCTTATTAGAAAGTGTTACCATTTTGTAAGTAGGTCTTTTTTATGATCAAATAAATTCCCTTTTTTAATTAAAGTGACAGAACCTTCCAAAACCTTCAAAGTAAGCTCCACTTTCTCTTCGGCTTTGGATTTGCATTGCAAAGTCCTCAGTCGCCAATAAAGTTTGAATGGTCGGACAAACTACAGATGAACTACTTGGGCTGATGAGGTCTATGCAATGCAGTCAAAAGGTCCAGAACAAGAGAGTAGGTGCTAAAAACTGCTGTTTCATACAGTATGTCCTGAATGAGCTTACCAATTAAAGGTTTACGTCTAGATTTTTTACAAATTTGGATCAAACGATTAATAATTAACCATGGAATAATGAAATGATTAACCTATAATAAAAAATAATCAGTAGTTGCAGCCCTAAGAAACTTCAAATCTACAAGTCGGGAGGAAGTGTGTGCTCTTTCTGCTCGCCCCTGCCTCTTATGTGTATTTATACTACGGTGTAAGTCATTATTTGGTACCTATCATTTTATACATTGCCGTTTTTTCTAAATACAAAAAGAGATTCCTTTCAATGAAGTGCTTTATTTTAGAGTGTAGCTTACAGACTCAAAAGACATGGAAGACTTTTACCACGTCATCAGAAGGATACTGATTTTGTAAAGTTGTGCTAGGATGGGAAAGTTAAATGGAAGTTGTACTCTGTAGTGGAGCTCCTCTGAGGGGGAGCTGGTAGATAATGTTGCTCGTTGGTTTGTGCTGCATGTGTGTGTACGAGCGTGTTTTTTAAAACTATGCTTCAAGTCTGTGCTGTCGCCTTTGACGGACAGACATGCTGTATTTACAGTGCTGGTGATTATCGTACTACTTTCCCCCATTTTGCCTGTAAAAATACTTGATATTACCTAATGTTATTAATCTTATTAATTATTCTGCAGTCCTTTTTTATGGGCTAATGTTTTCTATCTGTGGTGATGTGTAACATTAATAACCCATTTGAATAATAAAACAAAGACTTCTTAACTGAGGTTTCATCTTGTGTTACTTGAGGGTCACTGCCGGAGCAGCTTGCAGCTCTAATGAAAAGGATATGTTTCATTGATTCTTGGGTTATGAGTACTTTCATGCTCATTCATACTGTACACTCAAACATTGACACACACACTCGCATGAGCACACACAGCCAGACAGATACAGCACATTTGCAACATTTGCTCCTTTCGTGTGGGCGAGTGTCAGGTTTCCATAATGAATACTGCTGAAATACTGGTCAGTCCCAAATGACCTGCAGGGATACTGTGTGTGTGTGTGTGTGTGTGTGTGTGTGTGTGTGTGTGTGTGTGTGTGTGTGTGTGTGGTGTGTGTGTGTGTGTGTGTGTGTGTGTGTGTGTGTGTGTGTGTGTGTGTGTGTGTGGGTGGGTGTGTGTGGGTGTGGGTGGGTGGGTTTGTGTGTGTGGGTGGGTGGGTTTGTGTGTGTGGGTGGGTGGGTTTGTGTGTGTGTGTGGGTGGGTGTGGGTGGGTGGGTTTGTGTGTGGGGTGTGTGTGTGTGTGTGGGTGGGTGGGTGGGTGTGGGTGGGTTGGTTTGTGGGTGGGTGTGTGTGTGTGGGTGGGTGGGTTGGGTGTGTGGGTGTGTGTGGGTGTGGGTGGGTGGGTGGGTTTGTGTGTGTGTGTGTGGGTGGGTGGGTGGGTTTGTTGTGTGTGGGTGTGGGTGGGTGGGTGGGTTTGTGTGTGTGTGTGTGGGTGGGTGGGTGTGGGTGTGGGTGTGTACATTTTGAATTTTTTGAATTTTTGTACTCATTTATTGGGAGTATGTATTCATTTTCATGATAATAACGATAATATTTATTATAGTGAGGTATTATCAATAAGATGGATTTGTGTTTGAGCATGTGCACTAATTGTGTTTTTTGTTACATTTCAAATAATTATTATTTAAAATTCTGCCAGTTCATTTTTTCTGATATAAACTATAGCATGATTCACATGCTTTAGGCCCGGGTGTATGATTATCAGATAGGAGGTAGGGTTTGTATGTATGTGTATAAAAGTAGTATGTGGTCCAGATGTATTCAGGTTATGTGTCCATTCAGATATGTGTCAGATTTGTGCATTTGTATTTCTGTATTCTTGTTTGTTTCGGCGTGTTTGCATGTGTGTGTGTGTCCGGGGCTTTGGAGCATTGAGCTGTGTGATGAGGCCGTACAGGCAGCGGGGGTGCAGATGGTGTACTGATGCCTGAGGACAGTCAGCCTGTCCATGACTCACACTCAGCAAGGCAGCATCTCTCTGTCTTCCTCTCGCTCTGTCTCTCTTTTACTCTCTCCCTTTTGGTGGCCCAGAAAGCACAACAAGTGAGTATTCGTGTGTGACTGCAGGAGGAAACAGAAAATATGGACTGAGCTGATTTTAGGCATGATTCTATTTGTTCTGCCGTGTGTGTGTGTGTGTGCGTGTGTGTGTGCGGTGAGAGTGGCTGTCCAGGGGAAGCTGCTGACACTCTTTTCAGGACTGATTTACCACTGCAGAACAGCACAAAAGCCTTTTGTCCACAGATTCACGTTTATCTTTGTCGCTCTGTCACTGTCATTCTATCTACTGTCATCTAATCCAGCTCCTCTTGAACCTTTTTCACATCGAGGATTTTGAGCTTTTATCCTGATTTTCCTCCATCTTTGAGTTTCTCGAATAACGGATTAGGCTTTTAAACGGTGGCAGGGATCTTTTTACTGTCACTCCGATCAATATAGGCTGTAATTGTTCTAACATTTCAGATATGGAACCCTTTTTAACATGGAAAGATTGTCCTCCTGGATATACTGTACAGGGATTGACTATATTGACATTAGATCTCAGCGTCTAAAGGCTTATTTCAGATAAGGACCCACGGTTGAGGAAAATCTGTTTAACCAATTCTAAAAAAATCTAAAAGTGATGGTGTCATATTCCTATGGTGTAACGCTTGTTAAAAGTTTCATCCTGGGACCAAGTATAAATGACACTTAGTCCCACAAGGGCTTATTAAACCACATTAGAAATCCTGTCATTTGTCGACCAGCCAGACACAGACATGGTAGCGAGCTCTTTCGGATCCCAAAAGATAACCAGCCTTAATGTGCCAGTCAGCCGTCTGCCGGCACAGCTGGGAGCTCAGTCTGACATTTCTCTGAGGCGGGCTTCACTGAGTCAGTAGCTGCATTTCCTTGTTTCTACCTAGGGGTCCAAAGCAATGTACAGTTTTTTTTTTAAACCCATAACTGGGCCCAAACTAAAGACAAAAACATGACCCACAACCTGACAAAGTGGCTTGAAATTAAGAATAACATCCACACCCAGAATGTGCAGGCATTTAGCTGTTAGGAGAAACTATTTCCCTCCATGGATACAGTCTGGAGTTAAGGATATATGCTAGCTCCCTTTCTCTTTTCAACCCGCAGGCTACATAGGGTGATAAATCTCCTATACCAAGCTACATGTTACATTGTTTTAGCCCAGCAAGGAGCCTGACACTTTTATAGGGTTGGCCTCACCTCTTAAGACCACTGCTGCTTTATAGGAGCTCGCTTTTCAAGCACACTGATTCATTGGATATTTCTGACATGAACCAGTTTTACTTTCTCACCTAAATTATGACCTAACCTTTAGGGTTTGGGCCACACTAGAAGCTTTTGAGGCTATAGACACAGTGTTTCTTTGAGCTAAATGCTAACGTTGTCACGTCAACATGCTCACAACACACTGATTTTAAGCAGCTATAGGCCCAATATTTACTATTTCAGCATCTCTGCATGTGTCAGTATGCTAACATTTGTAAGTACAGGTGAGGCTGATTATAAAGTGAATGTTAGTTTTGCAGTTATTTGCTCATAAACCGAAGTTTCTGATGAATCAACATTTTGACCTTTTCATGTCAGTAGATGAAAAGTTAAGGGATCACTAAAGTGTTTGCAAATCATCTTAAGGGGTGCATGAATATCTGTACCGAATTTCATGGCAATCAATTCAATAACCGGTGACATTTTCGCTCCAAACCACAAATGTCAAACTACTGGTGGCGCTACAGGAAAAGTCAGAGGATAATCAATGTGAGTACGACTCCATCCTCTAGAGACTATGAATGTCTGGGAGAAATGTCATGCCAACCTGAAATCCTTGTAGTAGTTTACGATATATTTGAGTCTGTAGGACATAACGGTGGACTGGCCAACAGACTGGCATCGTCATCACTATAGCCCCTCAGCTAGAATGGCCAAAGATTCCTGAAACTCAGACACGGCTAAGAGTCTGTAAATAAGACTGTTTTTAAATATTCCTCGAAAGTTGACTTAGCTAAGATGCAAAGCTTTTGTGTGACATCTCAAAGATACACTCTACAAAGCAGGGAAAGTTTGTAAGTCCCCTCTCTGCTTCCCCAATTATTCTTGATGTGTCTGCCTGGCTGCCTCCTCATGCTTTAACTGAGAAGTGAGGCGATAAAGATGGAGATGGAAACAACATACTCCTGTAACCCTTTACCCTACATGCATGAGTGCACACGGTAACACACTTACTTACTAAACCCAGACGTAGAGATTTAAGACAAACACCCTTATACAGACGGACAGCAATCACATAAATATTCACATACACTTTCACACACTCGCTCTTACATTTGGCCTTGTGCTTTTCGTCTACATTTAGAGGCAGAGGAGAGGGGATAGGGTGCTGTATTTGAGCATGACTGCGCTGATGTGGTTTTGGCCTCACATGCATGAGTAAGACTGTACAGTACATGGCTTTGATACCCTACAGGCTTAGCAAAGGGTAACACACTGACACAGTTATCAGACCAGACTAATTGGGTCTGGGACTATGTGTGTGTGTTTGTGTGTGTAGATGTGTGTAGGAGAGCCTTGGTGCATGCATGTGTTGATGTATGTGTTACCCTTACGTGTATTTGCATCAAATCCTATAAACAATTGTCCTTCACCACCCTCTTACATTTGAACCTTCTTAAATGTAAATGTAAGAAATCAAGAGTGTGTGTTTGTACGTACGTCATGTGCTTGCTTGCTTGTATCATGTCCCTGCATGCTTCTGCCCTGACTGCATATGCCATAAACAACCTCATCTCTACTCCCTTACGTCTTCTCAAATTCATATATATCTCCTGCCAGAAAATGGTGTCATATATGATAGGGTTTTCTAAAGGAAGCTCTTGGCAGACGATCCGCACTCTTGCAACCGTCTGACCCACTTTCAGTCCTCACATCGCCACAGTTAAGATGCTCAGGGATGTTATGCATTGTACACAAACAAATAAATAACGGACACACAAACATTTAGCTGCAACGTTGCACAGCAGTCACAAGTGAATAGTACACTTTATCAAAACTGCAACACAGGCATATGTGTACTGTAGCTCCCATAAATGTTTCACCATTGCAAATAATCCAGTATACAATTTAAAAAAAAGACAATCCTATCATTAATTCAGTCTAAATTAGTCGGTCTGGGAGCCTAAATTTAATGAGTAAATTAAAGTGCTGCGGCAAAAAACTCATCTGTACTTACGCCTATAATCCATCCTATTTCATATCAGCCGTAAGCAGGGGAGCAGAGATAAAGACTGCATCTAAATATATCTGACTGGCTCTAAGTGAGTCTGACTGTTTCTCAGTGTTTTCCAAACTGGTAGTCATGCTCTTGTGTCATACGCCGTGAGTGATGATAAGAGGTGGAAGTAGGAATATGCATTGATTGATATAAGAATGGAGGGAGGAAACTAAATAAAAGTGAAAAATGAGGCCAAGGAGGGAAGGAAGGAGCAGTAACAAATAAAGGAATCAACAATAGAAAGCCACAGGGACTGAAGAAAGAGATGGGATGAGGAGATGAATGAAAGGGTGGAAGGAACAAAAGAGCATGCATGTGACAGGGAGAGATGTGCATAAGGAATGAAGGTGGAAAAGCTCAAATTGGAATGAAGGAAAAAGAGAATTTGAGAGGTGACACAATGGGAAACAAGAGAGAGAGATGACTAACATTGATGAAAGGAAGCTAAAACAGATAAATGAATTGTGGAGATAAAAAGGACCAATGTAAAGTGACTTAATGGGCAAAAGACAGAAAAGAATCCAGCTGTCAATCCACTGTCTCTCCCAGTTCAGCTTATAAATGGATCACTGGCTTCACCACAATACTCGCTGACCTGCATAACAGATACCAATTAACGCAGTGTCACATCTGATCTCCACTGGATCCAACACCAGAAGAGACAGGGGAGGGGGGGGGGGGGGCATAGTGATGGCATGTATGAGAGACAGACAGACAGACAGACAGACAGACAGACAGACAGACAGATACTGAGAAACAGAGAAGAAGAAATAGGATACACAGGTCCAGTACCATGAGCCAAATGTGTGTGTGTTTGTGTCTGTGTGAGTGTGTGTGTGTGTAACTAATGATGCCACTTTATAATGAGGCCAACACATCCATTCACACTCACACATTTCCATTGCATGACCCTAATTATTCCCCTGTGGATTTGCAGCTTCAGACTGATGTTCATTTGTGTGCATATTCAAAAGAGCCGGCAGATTAAGAGAACGGTATTTAAAAACGTTTTCAGACAGAGACCAAGCGCTCGTCTTTCATTATTCATGTCTGTTTCAGTGGCGGTATTCTGCCGCCATGGAGAGAGGCACAAAGAGAAGTAAAAAATGACACAGGAGGGAGGAATGAAGAGAGGAAGAATGACAAAATGTAGCAAATGAGATAGACACCACGTTAAAGGGTTGGATAGAAACATTATCTTTTGATGTAGTCGAGTGAAACAGCTCATTACAAACCAGAGCAACACAAGAAAAGTGCAACAGTCCTCCCACTCACACACCCACGTGCACAGGCACAACAGCACATTACTGCTGAGGAAACAAAACAATACAGTAGCCCACAGATGCACTATTGACCTTTTTAAAGCATAGAGTGAGAGACACAAACTGATAGACGAAAAAGCAAAAAGAGAAAACATTTTGGCATTTTTCTGGCCCTGTGCACTGAGGGTATTCCAGGATGGAGGAAACTCTTTGTACTCCTCCCTTCCTCCAGGCCTCAATCTGCCTTTCAGCTCCCTCCTTCAATACTTTAGTCTCTGCCTCACTCTCCCTTATCCATTCACTTTCTCAACACCCCTCCCCTGCTGTGGATTTACACCCGCCTCCTCCAAATTCCACTCAAGTTATTTTCGTTCTGGGTTATTTTTTTATTCCGCCGATGTTTATTCATGACCGAGGTTCTGAGAGATAAAAAGCCAAGTGCTGAGCTGGCCCCGAGGGCTGTGAGGGCTCCAAGTCAGTCTGCAAATGCACATACACACTACTGGAACACACAGGCGAATGTTTGCAAAAAGACACACACACATGCTAACCTTCCTGCAAACAAACACATGTGTTCAGCTTTTCCTCACATACAAACTGAGGTGTTTTGCCTGTCACTATCATTTTCAGAATAAGACTCAGCCGGCTGCCTCTCTTTGCTGTTTCTGTTTGTCAAGGATAAAATTATTGTCTTTTTGAGATGCCTGTACCAAAATATGCCTGACCCTCATCTGTCAGCAGTGTTTATCATGATGTCATGACACACACGCACATGAAGAAGGGAGCCTGCGTTTCTCTTCCAAACCCACCCCCTCCTAAGTGTAGTTTTATTTGTCTGTTGTCTACTTAGGGATTCTGTGTATGCAAACGTGCGCGAGTGTGTAGACGGATTTGCAGTTCAAATGGCCAGAGGGAAAGAGAGATGAGAGACGTGATGTGCAGAAAGTGAGCAAGAGACACGGAGAGAATGAGGCGCTTGTCTCTCAGAGTGGATTTAAATCCTTTTCTCCATCACCAGTTCCCAAATCTGCTCAGCTACTTTCCTATTTACACACATGCCAGTCTGATCGCTTTGTGTCCCTTTTCTGCAAATGTTCCATATTTCCACATTCCTAGATAGGAAAGCTTGTGTTTGGCATTGGGGTTGCCTGCACATTTAATTATTGAAACTCCCTAAGAAAGAGTAGAATGACTTTAGGTTAAAGGACTGAACCTAGAACCCTAAACCTATTGGTTTACTTTTCTCTACAGTGTCAACGATGTATCTAACGTCCATGCCCCATGTTAATAGATAAGACTACATTGATTTCTAATAACCCGGCATGCATTGATTTAATTTAATTAAGTAGCATTTGATCTGATCTGAAAATCTGATGACGCAAATGTAAATGTTAAACTCTTACTAAATAACACCTCCGAGTGTTTATGTGCCTGTCTACTAAATACATTTGCAATATTTGCAGAAAAAAACTAATCAACCGCACGCATGAGATTAAGTGTTTTATTTGTATGACATAAAACCCTCTCATAATAACTATTAAAAGACTATGTTGATGTAATGTTAGTTTTTCTCCCTATAGGGCTGTTAGGGATATCTAACAGTTAGCAGGCTAATACAACAGTCCTGAAGGAAATCCTCCCTACATAAAGATTAAAATGTCCCATGACACATGTCTTTGTTAACATGAAAAGAAAATCCTCATGGATGTTGAAAAAAAACGACTTCTTAGTTTAACCATCACTTATGCATAAGCAGATTTAAATAATACGATGGGACATGTCTAGAACACGAGCACCCCCTGCTGGGGTCTGGGTGCAGGTGCACCATATTATGGTTTATCTGAGGGTGCAGATGTGACAGAATAATTTGGGTCAGACAATAATAGACGATACCAAAATAGTAAAATCATTTATTTTTGTGCTGTGATTCATTTTGTGTACTTCTGCAGGGAATAAAGATTCTAACTGAAAAATCACTGCTTCAGGCTGTGATCCATTCAGAGCCTGAGGTTATTTATGTAAAAATAATGGCACCACATATTTAGAGGTCTTGACATTGAGCCGCTCCACCACTAGATGGAGAAGTGGGGCAGAAACACTGAACGGATTGTCCTTTTTCCCTCTGGCAGGAGGACTGGATTTGATCCCAATTTGGGTCTGTAAGAACATTTCTTCTCTTCTGCAGCCCTGAAGCAGACAGCCCGGTTCCTTGGACGTCATATGATAAGGCTGGGGGAGAGCCGGCTGGGCCCCCGTTTGGAGAGGAGGACCCATATCTCAGTCAACGCACACACTCTGGGCCCCCTTTATCTCCACAAGGCAGGGAGGCGTATCCTTTCCCCCCTCTCTCTCCCACTCCCCTTCACATAACACTCTCTCCCTCTCACACACATGCACTAGACTACAACCTGCTTCAGACGACGCCCCACCGCCCCTGAGATTTCCACTGAGGGCACAGCCAGGTCCGTCGTGCGTCTTTTTCGCTCGAGAGGAAGCCATTGGGCTCTTATTATTGTCGGACTGCGCGCTCAGGCTGCCCACGGCATCACCTTGGCAATAACAGGAGGGGTGCCAACCAGAAGAAGAAGAAGAAGAGGAGGCGGAGGAGGAGGAGGAGAGGAAGGGGTGGTACAGTACTCCGAATTGACGCTCAGAAATAAACAAGAAGAGCCCCTGTTTGGAAGACGTCCGTGGCGGGAAGGCATCTGCATCTGAGTAAGTCGTGATTTACAGTGTGTGTGACCTGCTTTTGGTGCTTTATCCATCGGCTGGTTGTGCAACGGCGCAATATTTAAGCTTCCAGCCCGGCAGCATCCTTTTAACTGATGACTGAGAGGCTCAGGGACAAGGACACAATACAAAAATAAGGGCGATATTGTGAAATCCTTTACTGTAAACACATTAATATTTACGGTTACAACTCACAAGAGGCGCAGCATCCTCCAAATGGACATGAATGCAAATTAGAAAAGCTTACAATCAAATCACGCGCTGTTTTGGTGGTGAAAAATAGGGAAAAAAAGAGCTGCACGATCATGTCATGTCAACAGGCTTTATGGTAATGTCAGAGGCCCACTATATACTGTACTACTTTGAAGCCATGATACAGCCGGACGACAGGTGTAACGGGGCGATATGTTTACGCGGAATGCTTTTGATGATACATTATGTAACATCGATCTGTTTGGAGAGGAGAGTGCTTCAGGATGTTTTTATCTCGACGGTGTATTTCCAGTGCTCTGCCATCACTGCATGGTGAAGGGATGCTGTCAGGCTGCAGGCTGTGGAGGGGAGGACAGTTCCAGGGTAGCATATTCTCTGCTGTGTTGTGATGTGAGCAGTCTGCTCCAACATGGCGCGCATGAGCTGAAAAACCCTTGTCCATGACATACTCCTGTCTGGAATTTACACTGTGCAGTGGATCAGGGAGGCAGTGGGGTTTTATGAGAGCAGAGAATGGGTCTGTGCATCCCTAAATGGCTCAGCTCAGATGGATTTCAGCTCAGGTTGCCACTGGTGATGAAATCTGGCTCTTATCACGTAGGCTTTCTGTTTCTATTCCAGTCTCTGAATAGAACAATATCAGCTGGACCAACTCCTTGGCGTAACTCTGTTTTTGTAATCATGTTTGATCACAGCAGGTGACACCGGACAAAGAGTGTGTTTTTGTTTGGGTTTGTGTCTATTGTTTCTCTGCTGGGTTTCTGCCCTACATACGTCACTGTTGTGGATCTTTGTTGACAAGACCACACATTTCAAGATGATAGCATTGTTTGTTAACATAACACACCCATTGCATTTCTGAGATAAAAAAATGTGTCTTCGAAGTTTAAACAGGACATGGACTCTTTGTATTATTCATCTTGATAGCTACAGTCACACCTGTTACAGCTTTTCCTGAAGCAAGTCATCTCAAGTCCTAAAGGCATGTTTTTGCAAGGTCAAGAAAGGTGCGAGTAATGATTTGTTATGTTTTGGTGTGATGATCAGATCAAAAGGTGTTCAGCACTGGCAACTTGTTGGGCTCTCTGTTGCCTGTTTATTTACTGTCTCACAGGCACAACTATGTTTATTTTATCTAGCATAAATGCACAAGGTAGGACCCAACTTCTGAGTCATTTAACAAAACACTTTATAGCACCCTTTTCAGGAATCAGTCTATAAAAAAAGTTATAGAAATCTCAGCTTTCTACGGATCACAACCTCCACTTATTAGTCTTCACTGTCCAACATTTGGAAAACGTCTCCTTCTGACCTCTGATCCAAAAATTAAATCATCAAAGGAAAAATACTCGTCATACAATTAAGAATCACAATGAAATATTTAATTTGTGTGATTTAAGAACACCGATAAAGACTACATTGCATGGTGCACGGCCAACCAACTAGATTGAATAGCAATAGCAGCACATCTCTGCGCACTGTTTGTTGTGTGTTTGTTATTTTTATTGTATGAGCGAGGCATGTTTTATCCACCATAGGCCTCAGCCCTGCGGTGTGTGTCTATATCCGGTCTGCTGCTCTGTGTTGTGTCAGCGACTGGCAGTCGAGCTGACAGCCCTTGTCTTGTCCACCCAATCCTCATGCAGCATTATGACTCTGGACAGCCACATTTTTGATTGTCAGGTTTTGTGTGCCTATATGTTTTTGTGTGTTTGCCTCTGTGCGGCTCTGTGTGTGCGTTTTAGTCTTTGCATGGAGGCCAGAAAAAAAGATGGATGCCGTGTTTATGTGTGTTGATGGCTGTCTCCTGACCTGGCAGGCTGGACACTGGGATGGATCAGTTTTCACCAATTTAGATTGGGGGAATGGGCTGGTAGCCGGAAGGTCATTCATCCTACTGTTGGACTGTCAATAGAAAATGAGGCAAAACATGAACGAGTCACACTCTGTTCTACCAACCAACTACAGTCAAAGTTGCCCTTTAGTGAGCTCAACCCGACAGTAGTTCTCAGTGAGCAGGAGAAAACTGGTCACATTGAGCCGCTCCTTGGAGTGTAAATGTGAAACTGTAGCCAAAAAGAGCACACTCACTATCTTCCCTGATAAACACAGTTTGTACGCCTTACTTATGACACTGCAGTTGTGTCGCTATCTAATGCTAAAACAACCCCATTCTCCCTCACAGGAGGTCACACTTATTTGTAGCCAGACCTCATTGTGGCTTTAATCAATGCTTTTACAGTAACAATGGATCTAATTACTACTAAGTACCTTGTATTGACAACTCACAGATCATTAGCACCCAACTCTGCAGTTCCCCTCGGCTCGACAGAGCATTTCACTTTCAGCCTACTGTTGAGATTTTTCCAGCGCTCAACTTTACTGTTATGGTATAGTCTCAAAGGGGAGAAACTCCCATATGCCCATCCCCAAACAGCAAAACAGACAAGGTTAGTGAATAGCTGGTGAACATAGTGGCTTAGACTTAAGTATTTTCCCTTTAGGAGTTAGTGCGGACCAAAACGGAAATAAAAGAATACAGAATTGTTGAATCAGGTCAGAAACCCATTTCCTTAAGGCCAATGGGGCTCCATATTTGCTGGATGTTTAAAAAAGCAACAGTTTGCAAACAAATTCATCATCATATCAACTTACAGTAGAAGGTGAAAGTCTGTCATTGTTGTGTTTACAGCTTGTTCTCACTGCCAACACTGCAGGTGAATAAAAATGCCGGGAAGTTAAAGGTAACCATAAGTGATTTTGCTTTTAACTGAGCACTATCGCCGCTAATGGAGAACTGCAATTTTCTTGCATTTGTGGAAGTGGAAGAGCTTGTTGGATCAAGAAAAAAAGTGTCATCCTGCCCTGGGCGAGTAACCCTAGAGTGATAGATATTGCTAATCATCCTTAATGACCTTGCTGTCATTAAGGATAATGTCATTTTTGAAGTGGTTATAAAATCACATCAGTATAGTAGGCGAGGAAAATGAATGTCATGTCTAGAGAAGCCATTATAGTTACTGTGTTATGGAAATATGGTGTTGTAGGGACAGAGAGGAAGTGGAAGTGAAAGCTTACTCAGCAGGCGCACAGATAAGGAGTAGAAACATCTGGGCGGATAGTAAAGATGTGAGATATTTTTGATAATGTGATGCAATCCACCTTGCCCTTTCAGCCTCACACTTTTTCTTGTCTTTCTATGAATCTGTGTCTCCTCTTTTACTCTTGGATAGTCACTTTTTCTTCACACTATCTTTCATTATAGCCCCTCTCCTTGCTGCTTTGTCATGACAGATAAGGCAAGGGAGGATTTGTTTTTTGTCTCTCTCTTCCCAGCAGACAGTCTGTCTTCTTATAAACTGTCATTTTTAGCCTCCAAGTCATTTTAATCTCAGAGGAAAAAGAGCTCAGCGGTGTGTGTATTTTAATGTGTGTGTGTGTCTGCGTGTGTGCATGTGTTTTGCTCCCCTCCTGTAACACACGCACATCCTCTCATATGACGATCATCAGTGTTGTTGCAAAGATTATATCAAAAGCACTATTGATAACTGCATTGTCGATGAACTTGAAACACACACATACTCACACACACACTCACATCTGGTTTAAGAGCAAGGAACAGAATGAATAGTAGGTCTTGTGCCCTCATAAATGAAGCATAGTATTTTTTATTGGACAGGGGGATATTGGACAGGGGGATATTGGACTAACATACTTTGCATAAACAATTCCTAAGTCTCTCGAGGGCCTTAAGTGGGAATGGGATCTTGCCATAAGGGAAGGCTTCCATTTGGCCTAATGGTTCCTGTGTTAACATTGAGAGGCTGCTCCAATAATGCAAGGCCATATAGACTTCCTATATCCGGGTATATAGAGTATGCTGATTGACCACAGAGGAGACACTCCACTATAGAATTGAAAATAAATGCTGTCAGCAGGTCAGTGCATTGTTTGTGGAAAAATGCAGACTAAGGAAAAGGCCAACATTTAAAACCACCATCAGCTGATTGATTTTTAATGTGCTGTCGGGACATTCGGTACTCATACAAGAATTTGTATTGCCATGCCTATACATACTCTTGAATTAAATCATGTGAGAATACTCATACAAGGGACACATTGTCACAATGTTGCTTCAGTTTGTTTTGCTTATTCTGCCCTTGTGAAACTCCTCTTAGCAACATGTTCCCATCCCAGGGTCATTTCACTGACTTTGCTCCACTTGTCCACCACATGCCATCAAAATGTCCCACCTGTCTCTGTGACTTCACTCCACCACCCAGCCCTTTTCCTGCCACTCCCATCACCTGACCTTCCCCATCCAATTGCTCACCTATTCCCAATGTCCTTCCTAAGTCTTGCATATCCACCCACATTTAGCCAGATTGTCTAGTTTGCGTCCACCCATAGTTTTACATAGCTTTTTTCTGCCGTCCTGATCTGTTTAGAGATGATTCTCGCCACACCCTGTTCGACGAGTTTGCCTGCCTTGAAGGTTTTCACCCGTTCCCGTCTTTGATTCAAGTAAAATTTCACTTTTATCTCCACCTGTGTGCCGTGCTTTTGGGTTAAAGCCTGCTGTTATTTGAGAGCCGTTACACCCAGTTGCTTTATTGTGTAGCTGTGTCGTGAGAAGCATCAGTGGAGATTGACCCTTTTTCTTGAGCACATCCAAGCCCTTTATATCTCATGATTCTAAATTGTTGAGCTCTCCTGGGAAATAATCCGTATCTATAATCTCAGCCTTTTGTTTGTTCTCTTTTAGCAACTTTATGATGTTGCTAATACAACCAAATATGTAACCATGCTGGTTATCTGTTAAGTTAGGATGACTTCTCGTTTTGTGCTTACTTAGTTCTCCATGTTGTTGCCAATCCAGTGCCTATTCCCCTCTATAAATATGAAGCTTGTAAATCTAAATATAATGTATGATGTCCTTTATTGTTTTATGTTTCATGTGGAACCTATATGCTGCAGGTCTCCCTTGAAAAAGAGACCTATGATCTCAATGGGACCAATCTGGTTAAATAAAGGTTTGAAATGAAATGAAATCAAAACTGGTTATCTACCGGTTTCAATCTCAGTTATGGCTGTCGCTTCACCCTGTTTTCTGAGCAGTAAACCAAACCCCAGGCTTTTATACAGTCAGGCACATACCTATCTGTGACATCAAACACGCTATGTTCCTACAGATTACAAGCTGAACCTGTGTTCTGTCCTCCATGCAGTGGCTGCAATCAAAACACTGCAATCAATAAAGTGTCACAAGAGCTGTAGACTCAGCGGGCATTCCCTGGGTGTATACAAAAGAAAACACAAAAACTCAGCAGATTTTGCAGTGTACATGTCATATTTGTTGAAGTAATAAAAAGAGTGTGGTCAAGTGAAGAAATGTGTGCATGAGCCGAGGGGATGAGAACGAATTCAGGGAGAAAAGAAACAGGGTGTGTGTCAGAGTGACGAAAGGCAGAACAAGAAAGAGGTTTGGGGTTGGGGTCTGATAAGGCAGAATACTCCCTATTGAGTGGCCGAACAACATCACTTTAAGCAGTGGTTGGGTTTGGGTGTGCAGAGGCGATGAAGTGGGCAGGATTTGAAGATCTCAGCTCCTTTTACTCCTATATGTCCATCGCTCTTTTGTATGTACAAATCAGGGCTATTATGTATGCTTTTAAGTAAAGATTTCTTGACATTTTATGTAAAACGCATCACTGACATGGATTGTCTGACAAAATCGTATGTTGGCTTGGGACTTTAGAGTAAAGGTTGTGTACCGACATGGGTGCATGGAGTTCGAAACACATTTTACTGCATATACCAGCCAGGGAGTGTCTTGTCAAAATATTTACTGTAGGTGTAGTATGGGTTATCTAGGAGCCACAGCTGGAACTACAGTCATTATCAAGATGTCTCAGCGTCCATATTCTGTCTGTTGCAAATCAGCAGAAAACTTATATGGGCGATTTTTTTTTAAGCTTTTATCTTTGTTAACTTGTGTTGTCTTACTAAAAAATATGTTTGATACACAGATTTAAAATCACAGTGCTTCAGCTTGTTGTATCTTGTTGAAACATGGGCAAAGTAAGACATCAGAACTGACCGTCGCCCCATGTGTCTGTGTCTGTGTGTGGCTCCTCATTTGTCTTCTCACCATGGATGTTTCACAGTGTGTCACTCTGCCTTGTACTGATAGAGCTGTTATTTATGGGCGACCTCTAGGGGGGAGTGGGGCTTTACCCTCTGACCCCTGAAACACTAACAAGTGACCTCAACGGACTTCCTGAGAGTTTTTGTTGGCACCGCTCTGTTTAGCAGAATTTGTGCCTCGGATAGAAGGATGCAGAGCTGCGTGTGTGGTGATGGAGGAGCCGTAGTGTGCGTAATGGCCTGGGACATTTGTATGTCTGTGAGTGTGTGTATGGCAGGGACAAAAAGGCAAGGAGGAGTATTGTTGTCCCTTTGCTCTTCTGGCCTGAAGGAAGGAAGCCGTGGATGTGGGGAGTAGAGAGAAGGAGAAAGAAGTGCCACTCTAGCTCAGTGAGTGTGAAAGGGATTTGAGATTAGTTTCCTCCTCCAGACTCTCTTCAGTTCTCTAATGCAGGGCCTGGGTCATTAAGCTCAAGCGCCATTTTCACAGTCATCATTCTTCCTGAAGAGGAACCATTTTTGTACCAGACAGTGTTTTTTTTATGTGAATGCATTTATGTGTGTTCTCTACGTGATTTCCATTCAATAAAAGCCAGGTATTTCTATCTTGTTCGCCTTTGGGATCTTTCCAAATGTTAAATATTAGGATGTAATTAGTAATTGAATTTGTGCTTGACCTATATTTACTAAATTCCATCTGATTTCTTCACAGAATTTAGTTCACGTAAGCCTGCTTGTGTGTGTGCTGGGAAGTTTCATTATGACAATATCAGTCGAAAAGGTTTTTGCTGTTGTGAATTAACACCTGAGTGAACACATTTCCTTTTTACATGGCAGAAAGGGCTCTGTAAGTATAGGGAGGCTGTGGCTCAGTGGGATTTGTGCGCTGAATTTAGTGCGCTGAACTTTGAATCACGGGGTAGCAAGTTCGAGTCCCACTGCAGTCAGCATGTCGTTGTGTCCCTGGGCAAGACACTTCACCCCAAATTGCTCCTGTGGGGATTGTCCACAGTATTGAATGTATGTAAGTCGCTTTGGATAAAAGCGTCTAACAAGTGACATGTAATGTAATGTAGGTTGTCAAAATCATCACGTCAGTATTGTATAACCAGAACCATTAGAGGCTATTTTCAAGTTATTTTTGGCCATTTGTAATATGATATGAATAGTATGAAACTGTTTCTCTGTTTCTTTTTATTGTTTCTATTTCACTCTTTATTATTTTATTAGTAAACGAGAGACCTCATGTATTTGGTGCTGCAATTTAGGAGGTTGTCCCTCATTATTTAGATAAGCGGAAAATACAGTTTGGCAATTTAAAGTTTTCTTAAACTTCTGGGCTCTGTAGTTCTTTTGTGAACTCCATCAATCAGGAGTTGTAGATATCATGGGATCTATTTTCCGTGACGAATTTGCCCAAGTACATTGTGATGAGGGAATACATTTGTTGATGTGTTTTGAATGGTTTTTGGAGGAAATGGAGGTTATTGGTACAGAAAAATGTACTATTAGGCAGAAAATACATAGACGATACATGCTATTAGGATCAAGTTATTGTCAGTTTTGGTCATGTGATCTGTTAACAATAGCTAAAATATATAATACTATATAAAATACTTATTCTTTAATAACTTAATAACATGCTTTAATAGAAATGACTTCCTATGTTCTCTTTTTGTTGATGTCGTCCTTTTCCGTCCCATATGGTTGCACTTTTGTTGGTGTTAGGTCAATTCTGACAGTGTGTATTGAAGTGTTTACTATAATTAAGAACAGATGCTATGAAAACAAGCTTTGAAAAAGATCTGGACTTGGGAGGCAGGATCAGACTCTAATTCCAGGTTGTTGGTGTGTTTGTTTAAGATAATCCGAGATTAGTGGTGATCAGACCTGCTGTAATCTGCTACTACTACCGAGAGATAGACACATGCACGGATGGCCCCTGGCTTTCTCAGAGCTACACATTGTGACTTGTCTCATGTACAGATCAGTACTGCGTGTACGAGCTGACCTTTTTACTCCCAGACTGTGTAGCGTAAATAATGAATACAACATCTCTTGTCCGACTTTTCAGAACATTTTAGTGCAATTGCCTGTAACAAATTTGGTTCCTCCAAAAGCAATCCTTCAAACATTCAAAAGTGATGTTTTGTTACTGCAAGGGCAATAGTTAAATACAATTGAAGATGACAGTGTGACGATTTGCCTTTGGTACATTCTGCCAATTAAGTTGAATGAAAATCTTGGAAAGAAATCCTGGTTGGCTCGTCATGATATCCCTAAACAAAGATGCAGCAGGATTACCATTCATTGAGCTCCATGGGCATTAAGATAATCACTTTTGGGGCGTTTCAGTCCAGATCGAGAGTATGTAAGGAGACTGCTGGTGCTAGAGGACCATGATGCTATTAGAAGAGGATGCTGGTGCTCTATGCAGGCAGTTAATGTGTTCCTGGAAATGCTACAGCAGCAGTGCACTCAACAGGGAATAGGGCTGGTCATTAGTTTCCCTGACTTCACCTGCTTTGACATATTGACAAAACATCCCTACTTTTAGTTGTTTGTATGTACACTGCTGGCTAATAAAGCTTTGTCGCTTAGTCCTGTCTGGTTTATAATCTTTCTTATTTATCTGTCTCAATATGTTTCTGCTGGCCAGTCTGTGAGCGTCCCTGGATGTCTTCTTTTCACGCCCATAAATGTAATTACTCTTCCTACCATGCTGCAGAGATGGTTGTCTTTGTGCCTACTCTGCTTTCTTCTTGTTCGTCCATAATTTATGAGAGAGCCAGAAGGATGTAGCCCCACTATGTTCGTACAAGGTGGACATATTTGTTTCCGATACATCTTAAAAATCTATCACAGATGTAGCCTAGAGGTTAGAGGAGCAGGGTTAGCATTACAATTCAGGTTTGAAATATGAGCACAACCTCGAGTTGGTCCAATGGACATCTGTTGTTAACTCGTGATGAACTGGATAGTTATAATCAAATGTTCAGGTTTTCTACAGTTGTTAAGCATTGATTGTTTTCAGTGTTGTTTTTATTTTTGGAGCCGATAATACCTTATTTAAACATCACTTTCTATTTGGCAACATAGTCTAACTCAAGGTCTACTTGCTATGTTAGTTTTTTGACCAACTTTTTTGATGGTTTCAAACTATTTTGTTCAAGAGAAGATCCCATATAATGACTTTATGTCAAGACTTACTTAAACAATAGTGAATTTGAGAAGTGTATCTTAATTGATTGGGTCTTAAGTATTTCAATATGCAATTTGTTGCCTGTTTACATTGTGAGACATCTGGTTTATGTTTTATTAACAGACAAATAACACGTCTGATACATGATAATTTAACATATATTTTAAAAAGTACTGTTCAATGTGATATTTATTTTGTGTCAGGTCTACGTACTTCTCAGTTTACAATACTAGGACATACATATTTGTAATACTACACTGGGTTACATGAGTTCATAATAATTGTGGGCAAACCTTTCAAGACTACTATGGTGATGTATTTCTCCCCCACAAACCTCATTACAATAAACTTTTGAGTAAATGCATTACGCAGATTTAGTCAGAGGGACAAAGTGGAATGCATTTACTCGTCTGATGTATGTAACTGATGTATGTCCTGAGTTGAATGTGCAAATGTATGCCGATGATGCGGTCATCTTTATACACGGGAAACATACAGAAATAATCTCATCTTGTCTCTCAAATGCATCGGACAAGGTTCAACACTGGCTGAACAACATTTGCTTACAGTTAAACGTAAAAAAAATCGGTCAAATCGAAGGATCCAATGGGTTTTTAAACGGAGCAGAAATATAACTAGTCCCCCACTTCAAGTATCTTGGGACTCGAACTTGAATTTTAAGAAACATATCAAGAAAGTATCCAATACCATTAAATTCAACTTGCAACATTTTAAACAAATCAGACCCTTCTTAACTGTCAATGCTGCAAAGTCATACCTCCACTGTATGATTCTATCCCACATTGAATACTGTTTTACAAACTGGTCGTTTGCTTGTGCCACAAACCTTAAACCGATAGAACAGCTGTACAAGAGAGCTATCAAGGTTTTTGACAGAAAGCCACATTCATACCACCACTGTACCATCCTTGAAAAACACAATTTCTTGAGTTTTGACAATTTGAAGTATTTTAAAAGTAGTGCTTTTTTTATAAATGTTTACATGGACTGGCCCCCCCTCCCTTAGGGGAATTCATCCACAAAAAACACACTGGACGCTGCACTAGGTCAGAAACCAGAGGAGACTGTGAAGTCCATCGTAGACGGACCACTTTTGGTCAAAATGTCCTCTCCATTAAAGGCAGCTCATTCTGGAATAGCCTCCCAACTGAGATACGGGATTGTCCCACTCTCAATAGTTTTAAAGGTCAACTCAAAGAATGGTTGAGAAACAAACAGACGTGCAATCACCGCTAAATACACAGGGGTATCTCCTCTTGCACTTTAGGTAGCTCTTGTATCATCTCTTGCACTTTATATGTTGTTGCTGCTAGATTGTACTGCCAGGTGGTAAATACTTGTGTATGCTGCTCATGCTCTTTTTGCATATCATGTATTTATTTTTTGCTATGTTTATAAATGTCATGTTCTTATATGTTGTATGTCAGGGACTACGGATGGAAATGAGCTCAAAGCTAAAATCCGGCATATTTACACTTGAAGCATTATTTGGCTTAAGTGTTCATTAATGTGCATGGTCCCTATTCAAATAAACGATTAAATGAAAAAAAACAGAGGTCATTAACATTAGTAGAAAAACATGTTTTGATCCGTCTTCATCTCGCGTCCCCAAACTGTTTCCTTCTACCCAGTTGGTGTGTTCGGCCCAATCTCTGCAGATGCTTATGACCTCTCTCGGGTCAGGATGGTCAGCCGGTGCTTCCAGGCCTCCTTCATACCACTGATGAACTGATCCAGATGCTCAGTCACATCTGCCCTGCTCCAACTGTAACCTGAGGGCTGGGAAGGGACGAGAAGGAGATTAAGACTAAAACTGTACCTGGCTGGAAGTCTGAAAAACATAATATACTGGATCCTTATTTGATTATTTATTAATGAACTTGACAGTGCTGGCTTCCCTTATTCATCGTCATTTTCCTCAGTGCATTTCAAGATGTTTCTTCAGACTTCCTGTTTGTGCTGGCTCAGTGGAAAAGGCGAATATTTTTAATGAAAGCTTCCAGACAGTAGAATATGTGTTCATGTGAGGTTGATCAGATGATTGAGGTTTTACATTTTCTCCAAAGGGTCTCCATGTGATGGTAATGTGGTTTGGTTAAGGAGCAAAGAGCAGTGTGGTATTTGTTTGTGTGTGCTGCCCGAAGTGTGTGATGGGATTTTAGAGAATGTCCCCCTGAGGTTTTGTGAGTCCTGCAGCTTCTGTGATTGGATAGTTCACTTACAAGCAGGACGGAAAATGTATGCTTCTTTATCGTTTGAGAGGAGCCAGTGTTGTTTCATTACATGCCTTTGTGTGGGAAATAAAAAGCGTAGCAATCACATCAACCCTACATCACGGCCAAGATTGTGATGGTTTTCTCTGTTGATACGTTCACAATCTAAGCTTATTCAGTTGGGAAATGATGCAAGCT
Source organism: Trematomus bernacchii (assembly GCF_902827165.1). Lineage (NCBI taxonomy): Eukaryota > Metazoa > Chordata > Actinopteri > Perciformes > Nototheniidae > Trematomus > Trematomus bernacchii. The sequence goes on from NW_022987723.1 coordinate 1,773,366, forward strand.
AACTCACAGAACCAGTGGGTGTCCTGGCCACTCAACAGGAGAATTGACATGATCAAACAGTTTCAACACATTTTACTGGCTTTGGAGAGGAGTGGGCGGGGAGTTATGTAGAGTTGTTGTGTCATGCTTGTTTTGTAAGAGTTTGGTTTGGACCAGTGCAGAGAAATCAGAATACCATATGTGTTGTGATACAGTTTCAGTTTGGGATAGAAAAAGGCACACTGCTGCTTTGCTATAGTGCTTTACACATGTTGGGCCACACTGTAAAGTTCACAGAGGTCTGTTAGTCTGGCAAAATAGTTATATTAACGCAAAGATGCCATGTCATCCCTTATAACTGGATATGAGTAATTTGCCCACCTGATCTCAACCATGCTTGAAAGTAAAATATTGTTTTACTGGTAATACATACATATTCAGATATAGCCATAAAACCAGAAGCTATGAATTTGTCTTAAATGTAAACTCTTAATATCATAATTGGGACTGCAATTATATTCATTATCACGTTTCTAAGAGTCCAAGCTAATTTCTTCAAACATGTCTGAGAAACAAGGCAACAACCCAAAGAGATTCACTTTGTAATATTCAAGGTGTACAGTAATCTTAAATTCAACATGACTTTTATATCAGATTTCGACTTGAGATTTAGTTTCAAAAGAAAAGATTCTGCACTACAGTGTAGGTCAGGATCAGCATTAACATCATTTTTTTTTTGCCAGGTCAAAAATCTCATGTATAGTGGAAAAAATGTATTCTGCTTTTAGTGTACCATTTAAAACACACACATCTTTTCTAGGGAGACTATGGCTTAAGCATTCCTCAGTTAACGCCCCCCCAAAGTTTAAATAAAAATAACACCCCTGTATATAAATTCCTACACAACATAAGTAAAAATGGGTTTCTATTACAGAGGAATGTCATCTCAGATGGTGTGCCGATTCCCATTATAAATAAATGTACTCTTTTTTTAAAAGTCAAAAGTAATCAAGTTTCCAATTGGAAGAGATAACGTAAGCCATTGCCTACAGAAAAAAATAAAACTTGATAGAAGATAAATTATCTTTGTCCAGTGTCAGTTGAGCAAAAGTGGCAGTCCTTCTTCTGCTTCTTCTCTGCTCCGTCCATCCTCCATCCTGGAGCCTCTGGTCTGGAACCCATTAGAGCAGGAATCTCCAGCAGCGCCCTGCTAGCACATTAGCATGCCTTCCCTGACTCTCCCTGACAGGAAAGAGACACTGATTTAGTGCCAGCAGAAAGATATTTAACCTCAGTCACCGGGAAATCTTTGGAAGGTAAATGGCCGAACGGAGCGAATGCAAGGAAAGTTGTTTGTCACCGTGTGTCATGTCTGATGTTCATATCTGACTATAACTTACTCTCCCTTTCTGTCTCTCTTTTTTTTTTCTTTAGGATGGCTGAGGTGTCACAAGAGGAGAAACTCCAGGCCATCGCTGTAAGTTATTTGTACACACACACACACACACACACACACACACACACACACACACACACACACACTCTCAAACACACACACAGTGCATATTAAGGCACTCTCATAAGGCGCGTTCACACCGGAGTACTTTTCCCACAATAGTTCATCAGAACTCAGATATATTTGCGTTCACACCAAAAAGCCCCCTGAACTAAATTAGTTCATCAGAACCATTTTTACCCGCTTTTCAGTCCCTGCTAGAGAGCAGGGACTTTCGTGGGAGAAAAAGGTTCCTATGTCTGATTGGCTGGGCTGAATGCAAACCACGCCCCGTAAAACTCCCAAAAAGTTTTGTGAAGCCGCCATTTTATTATCCTCGGATTCCTCGCATTAGCATTATTAGCATTAGCATTAGCCCAGCGCACAAACGCAGAGAGATAAAGTCTCTTTTTCTGCAAAGTATAATTATGTATATTGGGATATAAATATTCGCATACAAATTACAACTGATGGCAAACACAGTTCCTGACATGCATTTGATTTGATTTGTTGTGAGTAGTTTTACAACCCAATAGATCAAAATCAATACAGAGGGATTTACAGTCAATTAAACAGAAACGTCCAACATTTGAAATATCTGTCAAGGCAAAATGGCCTCCATAGGTAGTTAATGTTGTAAGATATATACAACTCTACAACTACGATAAGTGCACCTCCAATAAAACAACATTAGGGTCCAAACACTACACACACTATAATATCAAAAAGTTTCTCATCACAATTATCTGAGATGAACTTGGCATATTGAGTATATAATGTGTTCCTATAATGCATTAGTGCAGTAACTGTGCACCAGCTTCCCTCTCTTTCTCTGGATTCCTTATAGTAATTACATTGACTGAAACATAATGTACTCAGTCATCAAAGATCTCCATTAAATCCTCAGCACTACAATTGAAGACATAGGCTGGGGTTGTTTGATAACAATCCCTTTTATTTTATTTATAGAGCTCCTTTCATAGTAAGACCTAATACATTTCAGCCCTATTAAGGACACAGAGCGGTGTTAAAGAAGACATCTGTGTCATCATTTTCCTATTATCTCTTGTAGAACTTGCAGAGTAATTGTAATGCTTGTGTGTATGTTTTGTAACAGGAGAAGAGGAAGAGGCAGACAGAGATAGAAAACAAAAGGAGGCAGCTGGATGATGACCGACGACAACTCCAGCATCTCAAGGTGCACACACACACACACACACACACACACACACACACACACACACACACACACACACACACACACACACACACACACACACACACACACACACACACACACACACACACACACACACACACACTCACTTCCACATGCATTTACATTTTACACACGCCTTTTTTCTCCTACTGTTCAAGTGAGAAAACTGTAATTGAACATAAAAACTGATGTAACATATTATCTGCAAACAGGTGGGGTTTGCTAATGTTTAGAAGTAATTGACTAATGGTGTAGGAGCTTTATTATAATACTAAAGCTACTCTGTGGTGTTTTAACTCCTGGAAATGACCTGACTGACGCTCTATACTGTGTGGATAAGTTACCGAATGTGTTGCTGCTTCAGTGAAGAAACTGTAGCCTGTTTCCAGTTGCAGCATAAATCAATCGATGTATTGTCTCAGTGTGCATCGTAAAAGAAAAGTCAATTTCCATTCATGTTTCATTCATTTCCCAAACAATCTTTATGGTACTTACAACCCTCGCGCTACGGTGGTCAAAAACCATATGCCCTTCCAGGGTCAGACACACCCAATCATGACACACCTTAAAGACCTTTGTCCATGGTAATAGGACAGCGACACCCTTTGGCATACACAGTAAATAACACATCATTGTGACAGCTTGAACCCAAACATGACCCTTCATTAAAATGGCTCTTACAAGCGGAGTTAGTTGGCTCTTCTTAGCTTCGCTACAACATTACGTATGCTTGTGTTGTCTTTGCTTTACATTAATGTCTTGTAACTATAGTCCTTAGCCTCTCCTTGACTTGCCACTGGTATGCCCTCAGCACTGTATTCGACACCCGCTGAGAACACTCCAATCCCACTTTGTTTGAAATGTACTGGAGCCCTCACATTGATAAGATGAATGTATTTATGATTAAATTCTTTCCGAGCGTAATCTAAACCCCTAAATGCCTCTCTCTTACTTTTACCAGACCTCAAGATACAGTCAATACAGTCAGTTATGTGTTTTCTGTGATTTCTGCTTTTGAGAAGTGTTAGATGTCCAAATTACTAAATCACAGTCAGCAATTCCCTTGATATGTGTCATCCCCTTATAGTGCGATACTCCCTAACCACTGCTGTCACGGAATGTTCAGAATGGACAGCAGATAACACCGGCAGCTCCTCCACACGCTGTGTATACACACACACACTCACTAAAAAACAAGTTCAAATCTCCGTGCATGTGGCCACACACTCATTATATCAGAGCTGAGGCCTTTGTCCGTGCATGTGTCAGCACTATCAAAGCTATTTCAGCCACGGACAATTCGGCATGTCACAGATAAGAGCAAAGGTTGCGGTGTGTACGCGCCGACAAAGACGTGCGTGCGTTGGTGGTAAAAGTCTCTGTGACCTGTTCTACTGCCCTTGCGTGCTCCCACTTTTTAGCTATTTTCAGAGCAAACCTTTGTAAGTGTGTATCTGTATGCGTGTGTTCGTTTTTTGTGTGCGATGCTTCATGAAAGAACACAGAAGCCTCGGACAATGCAGAGGGCTTTGGGAGAGGAAACAGATTTTTGTCCCACTCCCACCAACAGGAAAGGGCCCTTACACCCACCGCACCCCGCTTTCGTCTCTCTATCACACACACACACACACACACACACACACACACACACACACACACACACACACACACACACACACACACACACACACACACACACACACACGCATGCATAGATTCACCAAGGGGAAGTGTAATCCTGCTGTACAGGGGCATTAGAAGGCTCTTTGTGCAAACCACAGCAAGTATTGCTTTTCCAGACACAGCTTTCATGTGGAAAAGCCAATAAATGTCTCCGTTTACACACCATTTTTACAAGGGAGTACCTGCCCCATCATTAAATCACACTAATCCAGGATTATACTCACATACTTGAATACACAGTGCAGAGATAACGGTGAGATGAGGTAATGCATTGTTTTTAACATTAACAGGAGTTCTGTTTTTGATTAACTAGCCATGGTGCATATGCTTATGTATACAGTAGCTGGCAGTGTCTTTAATTAAACCTCTCAATGATAACGTACTACGTTATGCACATTTGTAAATCAAACTTACCAATACTTAATATTGACATTCTTCTACAAAATTAAGCCAGTCTACTCTTTCTGTTTTAAGTGTTTGAGCTAAGCTAACCATATCCTGGCTTTTGTTTAATATTTATTGAAAAGTTTTGCCATTCTACTTTGTAAGGAAAAATGTAACGTGAATATAAAAAAAACTATTTTCCTTACAGCTGCTCATTTCATTTGTGTGTGTGTGTGTGTGTGTGTGTGTGTGTGTGTGTGTGTGTGTGTGTGTGTGTGTGTGTGTGTGTGTGTGTGTGTGTGTGTGTGTGTGTGTGTGTGTGTGTGTGTGTGTGTGTGTGTGTGTGTGTGTGTGTGTGCGTGCGTGCGTGCGTGCGTGCGTGTGTGTGTCACAGTTCCGCCCTTTGTCTGCTACGTTAGCAGCTTTTACTCAAAAGAACAATGGAGAGAGACGTAACTTCAGTCAGCGCTCCAGCTTTACGACTGTTCATGCAGACGTGTGTGTGTGTGTGTGTGTGTGTGTGTGTGTGTGTGTGTGTGTGTGTGTGTGTGTGTGTGTGTGTGTGTGTGTGTGTGTGTGTGTGTGTGTGACAGTTTGAGTGTGTGTGTGAGAGAGAGAGAGAGAGAGTGTGTGCACATGTGTGAGTGCGCATGAGTGAGTACATTAACTTGGTGATGTCAGACATTGGGGTAGTAGGGTGTGGCGACAGAGTAGAGAGAGAGAGTGAGGGGAGCAGAGTTGGATTCAGTGCCCAGGAGACCATGCAGGGCAGGGGCATGAAGAGTGTTGAATTACACCGTGAGAGTGTGTGTGCTGTAATGCTCTGCTGAGCTGAATGTCTGGACCTGAATTACCCAATGGGGAAAGTAAAAAAGATCATCAGTCCCTTTAACTTTAAAAAGATAAACATGGATTGGGATTGAGGAACACACACGCTGACATTTACAACCTTATTCAATAAAACATGCACACACCATGACAGTTCATGACCTGTATGAAGGATAGAGATGCATACAAGAGAGGGGAAGGGGCGGTGGTCGAGTCAGGGAAGAACAGAAAAAAAAACAGGGGGAGTTTTGCTGTAGAAATTCTTGTTGCATCACTGGAGAGGAATTCAAATCAAGCTCAGGTCCAGATTTTCAGTCCAACTCCTGAAAACAAGATCTTTTCTAACACTTTTCCATATGGACAGGCAAGGTCTGATTTTCGCTCTAACAGCTGCGAGTAAGACACACTGTTATATTTACCTCAAAGCGTGCCAAGTATTTGCTTTGATATTAGCTTATCAACAGGAGGGAATGTGGATGGGGTGTTAAGATAAGAATACAACACTGTTTGGAAATAGATGGAGGACAAAAACATGTACCAGGAAATAAGGAAGTGGAGTATAAGAGAATAATAAAGTTTCATTCCCATGTAGTCGTTCATTTCAATTCATTCGGGAGTATTTAATTATCTTGACCTAGAATTAACTTTATCTGCAATTATTATAATGAGACAATCAGTTAACAATCAGTACATTTAAACACAGTCAGTGCTCTCAACTCCCCCATCGAGATCTTTTTGTAATTATTGTCAACCTCCATGAAATGTTTTAATGCAGATTAAGATTATAACTTTTTATCTCTCTGTGATTTATCTAGATTTCTAATCCAATGCTCAATGGAGTATAACACAAGTCGTATCGTAGTTAGAATTTGTCTGTATAATGCCAGAAGCTTTAATGCACTGACGGGGTGCCATAGTCTTCTTGGCAACAGCAACTTGGCAGCATTTGAAGTACTGTGACACAATAACTGAGTGGCATCACTCAGCAGGAAGTCCTGGATGCAATTTGCTGGTCGATTTTCGCTGTAGATAAGCTAAGGTGCTTGTAGTTTTCTAATCTCTTCAGAAAGAAAAAACACGTATGTCATAGTTTGAAAGGGTGAGAGTGAGCTGCATTGTGGGTGATTGAAGTTCTGCTAATGAATTAATCAACTGTTTCTTGATGAAAGAAGCATGATCAAAAGCCCCCTCCATTCTTATTCTCTTTTCATTATAGCTGACATACACTGACATCAAACAGGGGGAAATTAAATTGAAACGTGCTCTCCTTTTTACCACATATAAAGCAATTATAGGAAATGATTTACCTTTTCGTTATGTTAGTTCTCATGGTGATATTTATTGTGTTCTCTTGCAGTCGAAGGCACTGAGGGAGCGCTGGTTGTTAGATGGAGCTCCGGCGGAGGAGGAGACTCAGAAGCGTCTGCATGAAGACGAGGTGAAGACTAAACTCCTGGAGCAGGTCATCCTCAGGTCAGCATCTAAAAAACCCTGCATGTCCTATCTTTAAAACAGTCTTTATTACTAGCATGTAAAGGGTTCAAATATGTTTGGTTATCATGGTACTAATGTTGACTGTGGTTTATTTATCCAACATGAAAGCAAAACTGTAACCTGAATGGACAAGATATTGTATGTATAAATCATGGAATAAATCTCTATATTAACATTAGATAGAGAAGGATAATCTGTTTTAAAATGCTGCCATAGTAAACTAACAGATGCCTGATTATGTTTTTGTGAGAGTTATGTGTTGCATTATAAGTAATTAAATCAATTTGAAAACACAGAATAGACATATCAGTTTTTTTTTACCTTGATAAAATAAATACTATATATAACTGTCTTTATTTGTGCCAAATTCAAGCATAGGTAAGTGCAATATCAGTCCGAATGTCTTTACATTTTAATAGTAAACACTATTGTTTATGAGAAAAAGGGATGGTCAGTTTGTGTAAGGAAACAGTGACAAGCATGAAGTGATCATTCCAAAGCACCTTGAGATGACGTTGTTTTTAAAGTGTGCTATATAAATCAAATGTATTATTATTATTATCATATACTCAAATGTTGCCTGTCTATAAACAGTATTTTAGTCTCTGTGTATTCATTCCAATAATGTATTTGCACATGTGTGTGTTTCTGAGCCAGGCTGGAGCAAGAGATTGAGGAACTGGAGACAGACCCTCCAGCCAATAAGGGTGTGGCCAAAGAAAATGGAGGTAAGTTCAGTACCCATGGCGACATATGATCACAGTCAGGAAACCAAGGCAAAGCAGCCTTGACACCTGTGTCAGAAAGAGAAAGTGAGCTAATAATGGCCTCGCGATTTTCTCTATTAAATTGTTCCTCTCAGCCGGAGGTAATTAAAGCAATATTTCCTTTCTTGCTTTTGTCTCTCTGACTTACCCTGACACCCTCTTTATTTTTTCTCACTCCTAACATTTTAATGGCACTCTGGCGCCCCTTATAGGTGAGAATGGAGTAGTGCAGAGCTCTGGTCAGACCCCCAAGAGGGAGGTGACAGGGATTGAGGCCACGCTGCTGGGGCCCAGTCCTGACCAAGCTAGTGCAGAGAACCCCGTCACCCTGGTGTTCATGGGATACAAAACCGTGGAGGAGGAGCAGGAGAACCGCGCGGCCATGGACGGGGTGGATGGCAACGTCAAGGCCGAGTTTGTGGTGATCGAGGATGGGGAGGGGAAAGCTGGAGGAGAGGCGGCCTCAGATGAGCAGGCTCCACCCAATGGGAGCATGGCGGAGAAAGAGAAGGCCAACGGAGGCGGAGAGGATGGAGAGAAAGGAAAGGAGAAGAAACAGACCTGCAAGTGCTGCACGGTCATGTGAGCTGTGTGAGTGTGTGCATGCGTGTGTGTGTGTGTGTGTGTGTGTTGTGTGTGTGTGTGTGTGTGTGTGTGTGTGTGTGTGTGTGTGTGTGTGTGTGTGTGTGTGTGTGTGTGTGTGTGTGTGTGTGTGTGTGTGTGTGTGTGTGTGTGTGTGTGTGTGTGTGTGTGTGTGTGTGTGTGCGCGTGCGTGGGTGCAAGTACACACCTGCACCTGTGGCGTTTGTGCCATTGCATGTGTCTGTGTTTGCGGATTGGTGTAACTTTGTGTCTGTCTTGGAGTGTGTGAGTGTGTGTGTGTTGGGACTGGAAGAAAAAAACAAATAACCGAAGTACACAGCCAACTTACCAACAATGAGAGCCAGTACAAGCTCCAGCTACAACAACAAGAACCACAAAGACTCATAAGTACACTTTACTCTGTATACTTTCTCCAATATGTATTTGACTTTTGATTTCTATTGATATTTTTCTATTTTTCTGTCTTGACATTTATATTGTATTCGGTATGTATATCTTTATTATGGGACTGTGTACTGTAAGTTCATTGTTATTATTGTTGGAAAAAAAGACAAATGTATTAGCTCTCTGGATTGTACTGCTACCCGCTGAGGGAAATCTGGAATCTCATCTAAATCAAAACAGCAAACTATGAAGGACACAGATACTTAAATATATATATACAGTATATATTTCTCTGTGTAGGCCTACCAACTATTTATCAGTCAATTTCATATTGCAATATTGTCTAAGATATTATTTTAAATAGTATTTTAATATATTGATATGAAATTATGTTTTATACAATGTATTTATTGTTTTTGGTTCTCTATATCATCTCAGACCATTAACTGCATGTAAGCTTGTAAGCACTACCAGATTTGCGTTTCAATCATAACACGTGTCTGTGCTTTATAGACTCATATGTGCTCATATCTTTAGTCTTTTTTCTATCAGTAACAGTTGATATAATTGGCAGTGTGCTTTTAAAAAGAACTCTACAGCACGGAGACAAACGGCTGAATAGAACAGTGACCTTATTGCAAACTGCATTAGCTTCTCATATACTATATGTGACACATGTACATGAAGATCACAGCTTTTGTATTTTTTGAATAAGATGGATACCTTATGATCTAAAGTCATGCTGAACCATTTGCGCAGCAACTAGCTTAAATGATTTTGTTCTCTCAATAGTAGAATCAATGTAAATCTAATGAGGTAGCACTGCATGATGCCTTGCAACTGTTTTGACTGTCTTGTCACTTGTAAGGTCTTAATTATACGCTTCCACGTTCACTTGAATGTAAATCCAGGGGTTAAATTGGGATTCTACCATAATGAGCTCACCGTAAAAAGAAAAGAAGCTTTTTGTCTCTTTATGAACCAAATAAAATTCTGATGATACTGTAAGTTCACTGTGTGTTGGTCGGCTGCTGGTTTCTTTCCTGCTCGCTCCCAGTTTAACCCCTGTCTGCACACCCGGGCCCTATAGTACTTGAATAGATTTGAAGACAAAGATTGGAGCGATTATAATTCACTTTTCTCAATCTAAAGACTTTACTTTATGTCAAGGGACCCAAAGCTATTAAGTAAATGTTTTATAAGGAATAGGCCATATTGATTCGGGGGGGGGGGGGAACAATCTAACCATTTTAAACAGTGCAGGATGCCTAATGGTGCATTTACACTATAACAATTTAAAGCCCTGGAAGCCTATTGAAATAGATTTTGGCTCTAGTTTACTCATTTGGAAGACAGAGGCCATTGATGTCCCGGGTCAGGAATGCTACACCACCGATGCTTCTGCGTCCCCTCAGGCTCATCCACGTTTGATTCACCCACACACCATTGCCATTATCACCATCCTTCATCGTCAAACACACGCAACCCTACCTTCTATGCTCGGAGACACAGCAATTCAAAAACCTCTGAAGTTGGTGCTAATCCTGAGTTTTGTCTAACACTCCATCCACCAACTACACTTCAACTCTTTCCCTACGTCTTACTCACACCACGGGTGAGGGGGATTGTGGGAATCTACTGCCTCCTGCAATCCTGCATACACTTGTTGAGTCTTTCGCAACCTTCAGTGCCAGATGCATACTCTCATGTCCTGCCTGCATTTACCACCAGAGAAATTATCCCTTCTAACATTCCAAAGGAAGGTCAACAGGCGTGGATGACGAAATATAGTCTATGCTTTCCATATGTACAGTTCCAATGTAATTGTACAACTTGCAATTTCTTTCTGATATTGACTCTCATGTTTTTCTTTTCCTATGGCCTCTGCAAGGTGGCATATTGTATTATGATGTGTGTATTTTTAAAAGAAGATATAACTACATCTGTGTATTGTTTGTGCCTTTGTCAGGTTCAGTTGGTTGGACTTGTCTGTCTGTCGCCATTTTTAGACCGGGGTTTTTCTTGCTCTGTTCCTGGTCATGATGCCCAATGGAAAAACTGCCTTCTACTCTAGAGGGGTAATAAAACTTAGAATATTATTATTATTTTTCACATGGTAACTATAAATAAATGCACCTCAAGCATAAGATGCAGACTACTGTCGGTGTCTTGAAAAAATGTGTGGAGCCTGTATTACATTTTTCAAAATGGCTGATTTTCCTTTAACTGACTGATTATGTTTTTACAGCCCAAATACTAGAAACGTGACAATTTACATCCAAATGTTATCATGTTCCGGGGATAAAATCTTTATACAGGAGACTAACTGACAGTCTATGTATGTATGTACAGTATGTAGCCGTATCTATATGCATACATGCATCTTTATACATAGATGTACATTTGTTGAGCTAAAGCTTTGCTTAATTGTGGGTTTCTGGGACAGCAGCAGAAAAAGCAACCTTGTGTTAGACCAATGCCTGTTCATCTATTCTGTGGTCGTCTAAATGTTTAATCTTGAATAAAACAACTGTTTGTTTACAGCAAGTCCGAAAAGTGTTTATCTAATCAGCCAAATGTAAGCTACACATGCTGTATGAGCGCACACATGGTTAATGATGTGTGTGGTTTTGGCATCTCAGCTGATGGAGCCACAGATGGACACCCTTCTGGGGAAACGTACACACAATTATACTCAAATAAATAATGCATTTATTATAGGATTGACGCAATTGAATGGTAAAAAATAAGTATGAGAATAATATACGATTAAACTATCCCCTTGATGGAGAATTGACAATGTAGATAAGTAAATTGTGGTTTGAGGAGCAATTCAATTGAGTAGATACATAAAAGATAAAGTTACAGAGAGCAGTTCCACCAGTAGTAATGTATATTGTTGAGCATAAATGAGATTTCAGCATCATTAAACTGAGATCTGGCAAAAAGCAGCTGTATTCTGTAAGGTGCAATACCCAGAACATGCCACTAGAGGACATACACCTTCTGTTTTGGAGTTAATCCTGTTAGACTATTGTCAAATACAGATCTACTGTGAAAAAGGGAGACAAAGGAAGAGGGTCATTTAAACATGGCATTCATCAGATTGAGGTTATTATGCACTATTCAACAAAACAAATAATTATATTGCTGCATCCTGCAGCATTTCTGCCTCCGATTAAATGACAGTTAAATGAGGAGCCCAGTATAAATGGGGCACATTCAGTTTGTGACATTCTCTGTGATGAGACACATTTCACCAATAAATAAAAGTAGCAAAAGTGTTCCACATCACGAGACAGAGAATATATTGTATGCTGTTTTTAGGTCACACCCCTTACAGTGCTTTTCCACACACAAACAGAGAATAAAAACAATATATGTCATAGATTCAACCAGTGGAATATACATTAAAAAAGAATTGGAAATAAGAAGGAGATGGAATTTCAATTCAAAGAAGAAGTCTAAACACAGATGTTTTCACAACCGGCCCTAAGGCAAAGCTAAATCTTATTGTTATTATTGTAACAGAAACTAGTAATTACCTTTGTTAATTGTAAGCATATACAACCCCCGGTATGAGAGCCACATTGAGATCCCCAACTGTGACACTTATTTCCCATGCAAACGAGTAGGTTCTACAAGTGCATTATTGTTGTATGTTTCTTGATATGAGGGTATTTCCTTGTTTTTTGTATACAGCTCATCCAATGTGTTTTTAGTCTACATAACTGCATCCTACTTGTGCAGAGCTTATTTCAGTTAATTACTTCTCTATAAAACTTGTTCAGTAGAATAGATGGTTTATTTTGCACATACCTCTATTGTTGGGTGTGTAAGCTGTATGTCCTATCTTTAAACTGGTTATGTTGGCAACCTATTTCTGGCTCTACACTGCCTTTGCCTTTTTTTTTTTAGTGTTCACTCCTTCTTTTATTGTCACACCAGAGCTGTTTCCTTCCTTTTGCAATTTTGAGTTAACTCGTATGTTGTTTACAGGATAATTTGCTGAGTCGAAACTTGTACCACAGTATCAGGGCAATTAGGCCTACCCCCTGATTGTGGTGTGCCCCATCAAAACTAAAGATGTTGTTCACACATTACATTGAGAGGTAAACACCACAGCATCTGAATACTCCAATCTGAAAAATGTGTCAAAAGGTCCAAGGGGTTTTAGTCCCAAGGGCTGGATTCAGATTAATCCTAGCCTACTTTATGAATAGTGTGGATGAAAGTGAACCTACTCTGCAAATATTCCACCTGGAATCTCCTAATTCTTTGTTAATTATCTCATATTTACAGTGGTGAAAATCATTAAAATAACTGGCCTGTATGTGACCTTATGTTATTACATTTACTATACTTTTTAATTTATTTGGCAGTCTCTTAACTGTTAATAAAGTAAAATGTTGAGTTTAGCCAATGAATAGACTATAGTAAAAGATGTATAGTTCTTCCACATACTCGTTTAAAAGCTGGTGTTGAGGAGGACTAATTTAAATGCGCCACTGAAAACACTTCCTTGGTGTTCATCTTTGAAGGTGTGTTTTGTACTGTTTCATCATAAGATATAACAAGAGGAGCCAATACATTTAACTGCGACTTCATACTTGTTCGGTCTTCAAGAAAACAGTGGGGCATTCCCTTTTTAACGATAAGTCGATTAGTCATAGTACGCTCTTCTTTTCATCACTTACAACTCAGACAAAACCTAATCACACTTTATATGATGTTCTGGAAATTTGCCGCGGCCTTTCTATAGCCAGCCACAAAATGATGGCCGTCTTGTCCAATGGCTGCTCAAGTAGCAGCTTGTCCCCGCCCCTTTTTGGCTCTTGAAAGTGCCTGGACTAATCAGCGCTCGCCTCCGTGTGTTCAGCCATTTTGTAAGAAAATCAAGCAAGTCTGCCGCCCTACCTTCGCTTCAGACCTGCAGTTTTTTTCTTGTGCAATGGACGGGTAAGTGGAAAAAGAACCACACTTGAGACTTAATTTTTACAAAACTAACATATCGCTGTGTATTATACTTTGATACTACAGTTGCTTGACAAAGGTGTTTGCTCGCAATGGCTGTTTCACTTAACCGTTAGACCGGGAAAGTTTTGAAACTGTTTTTTTCCATCAAAACATGCAACAGTTAGCAGCAGAGGATGCTAACTAGCTAGCCATGGCTAACAACGGTAGTTAGGGTGACCATTTGTACGGACTATGTTTTGTAGTTTTGTGTAAACAGATTAACAGCAAAGATATTAAGAGTTATGATTAGTAAACACTCTTGTTATATCAGGGACATACTGGTAGTGCTATTTCGTTTGCTATCGCAGACGTTATGTGAACATTAGCCAACTACCTTGGTAACTTGGTTTCACGGGAGATTGAGCGCTAGCTAAAGCAACGTGTCTCATTTCCGCATTCATTTGTCTGCGGAGTGCCAGGGCCATATTGAAGATGTGTGGCCTGAACATTTCCCGTTGATTGAATCAGATACTTCTATACTGGTGTGTCTAAACAAGGGTAGGGTACACAATGGCGATTTGTTGTTTCATTCGACCCTTTTTGATCATCTGAATTCGACAGTGTATAGGGACTTATCAATGCATAGTGAACGTTGCACATAACTTACAATACGTTTGACGTACATGTGTTATTCGCGAGATTTAATGTGCTATTACTTATTTATATGCTAAGTGTTCATTGTGTTATGTTTCCCAAACCTCCTACAGCCGCCTAGACGCTGACTTGTACCCCCTGGGAGCCGGCTACGTCCCTGAACTCGAGTAAGTATTTTGTTTATATTTGCAAATGTGTACGCCTGCCCTTGATTTCCCTTTTTATTATCCGGAACACTTCCTGAATTTCTAGTTTCGTATGCGAAAGTGAATGTTCTTTTGGTTGATTTGCACTATGTCATACATATAAAGAGTAATGAATTTCCACGATCATTTGTGTTATTTTCTCTGATTTACTAAATTAATGATCAACTTTCTTCTCTTTCACAGAAGTGTCCATGACATATCAGTTGGCACAAAGGTAAGATGTTTTTTTTTTTAAATAAATCTTCTCTTTGCTGTACTGCTTTTTTCACTACATGGCTAGACCACATAATTAATGCCACAGATTAAATGTGTGTGTAATTGACATGACGTTTGTAATATATATAAATTTGTGCTGCAGTTGGAATATGTTGGGTAATATTGGTTTAAGAGAAGTCAGTGGAAATGGAAAACAACAGTTTTCAGGACTTCAGATGCAAAGTCTTTCAATTTGCAAGAGTGCCCTCTATAATTATAGAACTGCAGTCCAAAGCATGTTTCCTATGCGAAATGAGTATTCAGTTGCCGATTCATAATGTTCAACACTCAGATTAAGGTAGCTGCATCTCTCAAGACTGTGGACAAAAAAACGTGATAATTTAGTTACAATGGATTATCTGAGTTGGGGTTTTATGCCTTCCTGTCCTGTTTCTGATGCATTGTGTGGCTGTAGGGAAATGAAACTTCCTGTTTATTTTGTGTGTTCCTTAATAGCATGTTGGCCTAACTGGAATGTTAACAAAAGCAGCTGAATCCTGCCCTGGTGCTTATTCTGCCATGTTACTAGAACACCTAACCCAAACCAGTAGAACAATTCAGAAAAGTGTCCAAAGTTATATCTTTGTGCATGAATCAGCTCTTCTCATTTCAGTCATGAGGGAGCTGTTGTATGCTAATGTGACTGTCATAGCCCTTCTTTGTAGCTTGTGTGTGCAAACTTGTTGAAGTGGGACCACATTTGTTGTTTGCTGCTTGCGTACCCAATAAAAATGCCTGCCTAAGTAGTAATCCTTGGTTACGGGCCCCTGGGCAGCTATGTGTAGGAGGAGTAATTGAACTTACGGCTGTAGCCATCGCGCCTCAACTGTCCTCACCCTCTCGGGCAAAGGTCTTTACACTGTTTGAACAAGCTCTCTGATACACACCCCACCCCCTCTATTTACTTCAATAAGGCCCTGATGTTTTTCAACATGTTAACAATGCACGATTTAAAGGCTACTGATTGGTACTCAAGATCGGACTCCTTTTGTGATTCTTTCTCTAACTTTTCCTGTTTTTGGGAAGTTTTGTGGTAAAGAGGATGCTGAGTTATGGAGCGCTGCCTCGCTGGAATCTGTAATTATTCCGTCTGGGCAGAGCGTCTGGCATTCCGCGGTCACATTCCAATCTCCCCCCTCCACCCCCTGGTGAGGCACAGCTCCCTGCCCCCTCCACGGGCAAAGACTGATCACAGTGAGCAAACATGTCCGTACCTGTGCTCTTCGCCTTTGTGCTTTTCCAGAGAGATTACCTCACACCAACCCCCCAACATAGAACAAAGTGAGGCTGCTTGCAGGCACCAGCACAAGTACAAAGGAAGTCGGAATTAGTTTTCTTACAAAATCATAGTTTTCACAAGTTCTGCAATGTTCTTTTTTCTCATAATTTGCAATGCAAACCAGGTGTGAAGTGATGTATGGAGCAGTCATATTGCCCACAGTCCATGTTCCTGTTTTTTGTTTAAGTTGAGTTCAAGGTAGGCCAGTGCCATTATCAGTGAGAGGAAGAGTTTCATCATGCGGGCCAGTAATGTGTCACCGCCTCCCGAAGGTTGCTATTATATTGTGAGAGCAAACAAAGGATGTGAACAAGTTGATACACATTCAGTGAGTTTTGCAGGAAGCATGGGTTTGGCACTATGTTGCAGTCTAACTAACAAACCTTTTATATGCTCTATATTTCTTGCATCGACTTTGTATCTTGGTTATGTGCTACTCTGCTATCTTTGCACCACTTACTCCCAAGGCTATAGGTATATTCTTTAGTCTTTTTTTTGTATACAATCCTCCTTTGTGTGTGATTTGATGTTCCTGCTCTGTACTATAGGCTGCCTTCGCTCTGTGGTTATTTTTAGAATGAGGAAGTTGGGGGAGAGAGAGAAAGAGTCCTGCCATGGAACAGTAACCATCAGTCCCCAGGAGGAAGTTGAGTAAAAAGCCTGGAAGCAGGCCTGATCTCGCTGCTCTTCCTGTTTGGAGTTAGTCTGCTGACTGATAATGTGACTCTGCCCACCCACAAGTGCCGAGTCAGGAGGGAGCCACTTCCTTCCTTTCTCATAGCTTGCAACTGGCCCTGGCCCATTTATCAAGTATAAATGTTGTTTTTACATTGACTTCCTAACCACTGAACACACTTTCATTATTTGTGAGTGTAGTAATCATTTAAAAAACCTTAAATGCATTTTTTTTCTTGTCTTTTCCGGGACTAACTTAGAGTTTTTGTGGCACCCAAGTTCTCTTTGCTCAGAAACTCTGCCATGTATACATTCCATTTATGTAAAGATTTGAACATTTGCCAAACCAGGAGGCCCCTGATCCTGAAGCCAGAGTGAAAAGGCAAAGGAATGTCCGTTGTTGCTCTAAGGCCATGAATTGAGATAGCAGACACTGTTTGCGTGGGCCTCAGAGTGAGAGTGACCGCCTCGACCAAACCATCTGGAAGTCAAAGGGCAGTTTATGTTCCAGCTTACAGTGGTTTGCTCTAATGGTAACAGAGTTAGTGCGCTTAGTACTCCCCCTTCACGGTGTTTAGAAGGCACCACCAAACGTTCTCTCTCTGATCACATTAATCCTACCTTTTATGAGAAGCTTTTGCAGCCTGACTAACCCCCCCCCCCCCCATGCATATTTAAAGACCAAGATTCACAAGGTATGCTAGCAAACCTGCATGACTGGTTGTTAAGCGCTCCGGGGCTCTTCAACTCCCAGAGAGTCCTTGTGGCTCCATATGTGTGTGTGCTGCCGTGTAACAATGCCCCTAGTCTCAGCCGGAACAGGACCTTCATTGTAGTGTTGTTGAGCTTAGGCTGCTGAGCCACTTCTTGTGACTAGTATACTTCATCTCGCACAACCACAAACTCACACACCATGAGAACAGCCCTGAAACAGCATTTTATATCTACTACACAGAGAGAGAGAGAGGACAGAAGACAGAAGAGGCTGTTTCAGCAGACAGTAAGCCCGTGTGGGCACAGGGTATTCCCATCTTCTCTTCCCATCCAGAGGGCTTTTGTGTGCTATCCTTCCTTCTTATACTGAATTATTAGAAGATGGATTGCACTGAGTGACAGCGGCTGTCAGGCTAAGGTGGAACTGCTTGCGTGTGCACTTTCAGCTGAATAGTGGCTGTTCCTCCGTGAGGGTGACTGGTGTTAAAACATGATGATTTTGCACATTGCCCCAAGTCACAATATAATGATCCTGGCTGTGGCTAAGGTTAGGAACTGGGACTGAGTTGTGATGGTAAGATATGAGTATGATGAGAAGTCAAATATCCCTGCTGACAGGCTGGGTCATTTAATTCTTCCCGGTGAGGAAGGTGGAGCTCTTTTCAAGCATGTTTGCACAATCCTCTTTTGGTTATATGATTACTTCCTGCTTGATCACACAATGGCTGGGTAATACGAGAGCCGTGGTCTCCACCTGCTATGCTGCGCCCTCATTGGTGAATGCACTGAAGTGAACCATTGTTTTCTCTCTATCTACAGAGGGGATCCGACGAACTCTTTTCTTCCTGCATACCCACTGGGCCCTATATCATGAACTCAGGTAGGGGGGGTTGCCATGGAGGAGTGAATCCTTTTTTATTGAAGTGTTTGTCGTTTTCTGTGTCGTTTGTGTTGCCATGACGATCAATCCATTATTCAAGACGAACCAGAGGCTTCTGTTCCCTCCCTGATTGTATCTGCGTGTGTTTATTCTCTCGCAGCCAATGGCAACGACAGCAAAAAATTCAAGGGTGACGTGCGCAGTCCTGGTGTTCCGTCACGAGTGGTCCATGTACGCAAGCTGCCCAACGACATAAATGAAGCAGAAGTTATTGGGCTGGGACTGCCCTTTGGGAAGGTCACCAACCTGCTGATGCTGAAAGGGAAAAACCAGGTAAGGACTGATACATGAAGGGCTGCTCACAAACCTGTATGACCCCTGGGGACAATCCCTTTAGGCCTGGGAGGTGGAGGTCAGCTCTCTACCCTTCTGCCCTGCCATCAAAATTAAGACGATGCCCTTTTGTCACATACTCAAAGTTTGAATGGGTAGAATGATAATTGTATTTTCTGAATTGTACTGGAAGAAGTCCCTTTTTTCTTTATATTACCTGGGGTTCTATATCAAATCCAATAAAGATGTACAACTGAAAATGTGCTAAAAGTAGAGGAACTGTGATGGGCAGTAAAAATTCTCCTAATTAGTTTTACAACAGACCTGCTAAATTATTAGGAGCGCTTAATGAACATTGCCTAAGAGGGTCACCTTTTTCTTCTTTTTCAATTTTTTACAAATGATGGGAAAAACATATTAAAGAAGTTTCTCTGCTCCTCCCCTACAGGCATTCTTGGAAATGAACAGCGAGGAGTGTGCACAGACGATGGTGAGCTACTACTCCTCTGTCACCCCCGTCATCAGAAACCACCCCATTTACATGCAATACTCGACCCACAAGGAGCTCAAGACGGACAACTCCCCCAACCAAGTGGTAAGTGTTTTCGCTCGCGCAGTCATTGCTGGATACTAAAGAGTTATGAGTTGTCTAAATCATTTATCACTGCATACGTTTCACCATTCTCTTTTTTCTTCCCGTAGCGTGCCCAGGCAGCTCTGCAGGCGGTCAATGCGCTGCATGGAGGCGGTATGGGGGGCGGTATGGCAGGCATGGCAGGCATGGCAGGCATGGGAGGCATGGGAGGCATGGCCATCCCTGCAGATCCTGCTGCCATGGGAGGAGCAGGCTCCCAAAGCCCTGTGCTCAGAGTCATCATAGAAAACCTTTTCTACCCCGTCACCCTAGATGTTCTGCACCAGGTACGGGAGTTTTAGTAATTTGTTAGAGGGGCTACAGTTGTGAATTATTACATGTATTATAGGCTTGACAGTACCCTTTATGCAATTACTTACAGTAGAACTTACCGGTTTTTCTGGTGTTGTTTTCGATGAGAAGATTAGCAGTGAAACACGCAACTGTATTTGCAACCTTTTGATGTTGCAAGTGTTTCTCTATGGCTGACATTTACTACCATGTAAGGAAAGTGCATTGCAAATGTGGTGGAGCTGCGTAAACACGTTTTTAGTAGTGGGACGCAGATGTGCAAATGTTTTCCGTTTATCTTTCGGACCATAATGTTTGAATGAAATGTGTTTGTTGTGATGTCATCTCTAATCATGCGGCCTCCCCCCTCCAGATTTTCTCTAAGTTCGGCACTGTGCTGAAGATCATCACTTTCACAAAGAACAACCAGTTCCAGGCTCTGATCCAGTATGCCGATGGGTTGACAGCTCAGCACTCCAAACTGGTAAGACTGGTTATAAATATGCTCTCTTTCATGGTGTTTAACTCCCACAATGTTAACACCACTTCTGCAATAGGGGTGCCACACATGCAGTGTAAACATTGTGGGACCATTTGAAAATGAAACTGTAGTTAAAATCACCAGTGTCACAAACTATCATGCATCTAATGCTCTGGTGTCTGTCTCAGTCTCTGGATGGACAGAACATCTATAACGCCTGCTGTACCCTGAGAATCAGCTTCTCCAAGCTCACCAGCCTGAACGTCAAGTACAACAACGACAAGAGCAGAGATTACACCCGACCGGACCTCCCCACTGCTGACTCGCAGCCCTCACTCGACCACCAGACCATGCAGGCAGCCGCTGCATTTGGTAGGATTGGGACACAATTTAAAAATGTTATTTGGTTATAAATGGTCCTATAGAGAGGCGATGTCCCTCCCTTTCCGGTGACCACCATGGGACCTTATTTCGGAAAAATAATGTATTGAAGTCAATGGCGAGAGAAAAGTTATCTTTCGATCCCGTTTGAATTGTGCCACGAATTACACATATGATGTTTGTCAATCTTAAAAAATAATTTCTATGTCAAAAAAGTCACAGTTTGTCGTAAAACTGTTGAAATATAAGACTATGAAAAATACGCAACTAGAAAGACTACAAATCCCAGAATCCCGGTCCCGCATGCTGGCTCTTACGGAACTCCCCTTTTGTGTATGTACAGCTCTCAACATGCACATACTCATACTGAAAGAAAGAAGTGAAATGTGCCAACGTGACGGCCGTCTTGGTGTGTGGTGCGAGACGGGAGATGTAGTTCATTGAGCGGTTTCACACAAAAAAAAGTGTTACTTCACAGTTTTACGACACATTTTTATTTTTTTGACTTGCAAAATTATCTTTTACATTGACAAACATCATATGTGTAATTCGTGGCACAATTCAAACGGGGTCGAAAGATAATCTTTCTCTCCCCATTGACTTTTTCCAAAATAAGGTCCCATGGAGCTCCCCTGGAAAGGGAGGGACTTCGCCTCTCTATACATTTATACATATATATGAACCCTGAAACAGCAATTTCAAGCATTTTTTTTTATTTGAGGATCGAACAATATTCCAAGTACACTTTTGACGGAGAGGGTATTGTTTTGCTTTTTGTTGCATCTCTTCCCAGCTGCTCCAGGTTTGATCTCAGCCTCTCCTTATGGTGGCGCTCATGGCTTCCCCCCAGCCTTTGCCCTCCAGCAATCAGGTCAGTACACACACATATTTTTATGCCATGTCAAATGAAACCTGTATTTCCTCTCCTTAGATCTACCTGCTACTTACCCTATATATTTTCCCTTCATATATTAGGGCTGTGCAATTAATCGTATTTTAATCTCGATTTAAGATTTTGGCTTGCAACGATTACAAAAACAACGTAATCGAAATAAAACGATTATTTTTATATTTTATTGGTTTTTCAGTTGAATTATACTTCAAGTTCAAGGTAATCAACTGTTAAAAACATACTGTTCAAAATAATGTTTAATTAAATGGATGTTTTCAAAGTAAATGGATAATTGTTTTTAATTATCGTGATATCAATTATTGACCAAAATAATCGTGATATCATATATGTCCATGTTTTTATATCCTCACCAAGTCCCTTCATTATGCAGAAAGCAATATGTCAAAGTAATGAATTATGTGTTCCTCTCAGGTCTGTCAATGCCTGGTATGCCCGGCCTGGCCTCTCTGGGTATGGGCCATGGTGGCATGGCGGCTGCTGCAGCAGCTGCTAACAGGCTGGGTCTGTCAGGGCTCACTGCCTCTGGGGGACACAATGTCTTGCTGGTCAGCAATCTCAACCCTGAGGTCAGTACTCTCACTGGGCGTTAACAGCTCCACTCCCTGCCTCTGTCAAAGCTGCTGAGAAACACACAAATGTTACAGTGCCATTTGTTTACACTACGGGTTCATGGATCTGGATCCATTTGCACAAGAGCTCCAAGTCACACATTTCACACCACTACATGCGATCAGACCAATGTTTTTAATTTAAAGGGGGTCATGGAGTCCAACCCTCTTCTCTTTCAGGACCTCTTTGTGTTTGACCAAACCTGCTGCGTTTCTGCCACTTTGCTCACTGTGAATTTTAAGTTTATTCAAAAACACTAACTTCTTTATTTTTATTTTATTTTTACTTACCATTTCACATCTTCATTTTTGTCCCATTAGTTGAAATCATTCTTGAGTTGTTGGAGAGACAATATTACTTTTTATATTTGTATTCTTTTAAAGAAATGTCCATGATTTAGGTAATTCTCTAGGATGTATAAGTAGTCACACATTCTATTTACTGTAGTTATGTAGACCTTACAGTTAGCATTGTTAACTTTAAGATCAGCTTTAAAACTTACATTTAGATCTGTATTATGTAATATTAAATATGAACAAACATAGCCTGTAATTTAAAGTACATATTGTCTCTGCCTTTTTCTGTATTTCATTGTTAATCTTTTTTTCTCTTCTTTTTCTCCTAGTGTTCCCATAGTGACAGTGCATTTTAATTTAGCCAGTCCTACTGTCTGAAGCACTACATTTCTTTGTGTATACTGACCTTGTTTTTTACTTCCTTTTTTCTCTCTCTTCTTTCTCTGTCCCCCTCTCCCCCCTTTGTTTTAAAACCCCCTCACCTCAACTCTTGCCAACTGACTGCACGCCCCACCACCAATTGTTCCCTCTCTCCCCCCCCCCCCCTCTGTTACAACCACTCCTCCTTCCACCCACCCAACCCTCTTCCTCCTCAATTTGGACACCACCTACAAAATGAAAACACAAAAACACAACATTGGCACATGTTACCATCAACTGTCCCTCCACCATCTTCTTCCCTTCCTCCACCCCACCCTCCTCTCTCATGCTCCTCCTTCTCCTCCCCTCTTCATTCTCGTCGTCCCTCATGCCTCTCCTTCCTCCATGGTACTGTGGCCTTCCTGTGGACCTCGCTGCCTGTGGCCTGCGGACATGTCCTGACTCCACTCCACTGTCCTCCACTCCGCTCTTTTCCCCTGTCCCCTGTTCCCTATTATCCCCCTTTTGGCCCCCTGCCCCGCTGCTCCCCCTGCTGTCTCTAAAGAGCGTTACGCCACACTGCCTCTTTATTCTTTTCGGTACGTTATCATCCTTTCATCTCCTTTTTTTTATTACTACTGTTACCCGGCAAGGTGGGCATGTCTTGTCTCATTGTTGTTGGCTTTGTTTTTATTTTAACCACTGATGGCTCGTCATCAGGGTACAGGGATTATGAAGGGTGGGGGTTGTCTGTTTTGTTTGTGGGGGGTTTGTATGACCTGTTTTGGTTGTTGTGGGTTTGTGTGAGGAAAGTAAGGTGAGAACACCGTACGAAGCAGCAGCATTTCATTTAGTTTTTTACAGCCTACTGTCCATGGGCATCTTCAAAGAGCACAGCCCCTCAATGGAAACATTGCCTCGCTAAATATAAATATGGGGATCATTTTGTTCAGGAATGAATTCTAAAGCATCAGCCTCGGGAAGAGGATAAAAGCCAACACTTTATTTGGTTCCGCACGGTCCAATTGGAGGCCATGAAAATTCAGCAAATTCTATTTTTGTCGGTTTCGTTCCTCTGGTTGCCTTGAGTCGCTCCGCAACAGAACATATACAGATGAAATGCTGCTGCTTTTCTTTGAGTTGACATATCCCTCAGATTATGTCACCACGTCCTTTGCAGTTGTTTAGCCTAATGTAGGTATCTGCATGTTAAGCGTATTCCTGCATGTTTCTCTATTAGGCCCTCAGGTTAGTCAAGCAATCAACTTTTTCTTCACCGTAGAGCGAGCAAACCGATCAGAAACACTCGTACTACTCTTTGATTTCGCCATCAAATCACTCCCTTCTAAAGCATAACCATAGCTCTCAGCATCTGTAATTGTAATATAAGAGGGCTTATGTAGGATTAGTTCTATAGATCCCATGCAGAATTGAACAATTAGTAGAATAGCCTGACAATGACTGTCAAGTAGCAGTATGAATATTACTGTCCCTGATGTGATGGTGTTTTGCTGTGATTGGTTTCAAAGCTGCTGTTTAGACTGTTCTTTGTGTACCTTGTTTTGTGACCCCTTCCTCTTCCTCCCCAGGTGTATACGGCGATGTGATGCGAGTGAAGATCCTGTTTAATAAAAAGGAGAATGCTCTGATCCAGATGTCTGATTGCACACAAGCTCAGCTAGGTAGCTACACAATTTGATTTCTTTTGAAGTTTCATTTTCTCTCATCTTGTTTTTTTTTTTTTTTTACCCCCTCACAGTATCTGACCTGGTGGGTCTTCTTTTGATGAACAGAAATGTGATTGATATGAGAAGGGATATTAACAATCTTAATGTTTCTCAGCTATGAGCCACCTGAATGGCCAGCGTCTCCACGGCAGGGCCATGCGTGTGACTTCATCCAAACACACCACCGTGCAGCTGCCCAGAGAGGGCCACGAGGACCAGGGCCTGACCAAGGACTACAGCAACTCACCGCTGCACCGCTTCAAGAAGCCCGGCTCCAAAAATTACTCCAACATCTTCCCACCCTCGGCAACACTCCACCTCTCCAACATACCGTGAGTGCCTCATTTGAATTCCCACTCCCTCCCCAGCAGCTTCTGTGCTTTAAGCTTTTTCCCTTTGTAGTCCTGACTCATTTTAATCTATATTTAGCGTTTGGGATTCAGTAGCTGCGACGGTGTTTTCTAAATCATGCTACTCTAGAGGTGCATGTTTTTTATTTTAATCAGGCCTCCTGTGTCTCGTTTCACAATGCCAGGAAATAAACATGGAAATGCAAATAGGTAGAGGGGGTGTAAACTAGGGCTGCACGATTTGGGGAAATAATCTAATTGCGATTCGATTTGCGATATTTGTTTTTAAGCGACCCAACGGAAGTTTATTGTAAAATGCGGCCATATCTCCGGCTAGGAAGGTCGTATCAACGTGCTCCCGTCTCTAGCACCCCCGCAGCCCGAGCTACGAGTGAAAGAACTAAACTTACATGAAACTTCCGTTGGGTTGCTTTAAAGTCAAGCTTCAGTTTAAGATTCACCCTGTAACGGCCCGTCCACACAGCGGCTTTGGAAGCGTCTTCCAACGCTTCTGCCCATTCACTTTGAATGGGGTGACGTCACTTTTCGCCAAACTGCATTGTGGGAAGCAGAGCGGAGCTTTCCTGGCGTTTCAAGCTGCAAAAGTTGAGCAATGTTCAACTTTTGAAGCTTCTGAAGCTTTCGGTGGAAGCGTTAGCCAATCAAATCATATGCCAGTACAAGCTCTAGCCAATCAAACCGCTGCTTGTGTGTCAGGGGCGGGAGATTCATGTGATTGGTTGTTGGTCGAGCTTCAGACACGCCCGCCGGCAAGCTTTTCCCAAAGCCGCTGTGTGGACGGCCCGTAATAGATGTAAAACATGTGATGGAGCATTACTAACCTGACTCAGATGGTTTGTTTCACCAAACCATCTAGGAAAGCTCCATTGGAAGCCATTTGGAAAAGGGCAGGCACTTTCAAAAATACTTGGCAGGTGATTGGATCAATCTGTCTATCACCTTCTATCATGGGCCACTTCTGATTGGTTAACAATGGCTGGTACATGTGGAGCACAGCACTTCTGATTGGTGTGGATGACTGACACACGAGAAGAAAAAATCGCAGGCTTTGCGATTTGATAATTGCATAATTTAAAATCGATTAGTCATTAAGCCCTAGTGTAAACCTCCATAAATGTTTGATGTTAATTCTTTGCTCCCCCCTCTTTGCTTGTAGACCTGCCGTGGTGGAGGAGGACCTCAAGAGGCTTTTCGCCAGCTCAGGATCCACAGTCAAGGCCTTCAAGTTCTTTCAGTAAGTCTCAGCCCAGTCACTCTTTATTTTCTTGAATTGTTCTGTACCTTGGGGGGGGTTTGAAAGCTTGTCTTTTTCTTTGTATCTATGGTTTATAGTCTGGGTAAGATGTGTTGTAGAGAAAAAAAATAGTCGCAACATAGCAAATGGCAAGCACACCTCCAAAAGTCTCACTCTTTCAGAACACACTGTTCCCTCTTTGTTTTTTATAACAACACATTGTCTCTTCTTTATTTTACAGAAAGGACCGCAAGATGGCCCTGATCCAGATGGGCTCAGTGGAGGAGGCAATCGAGTCCCTCATCGAGTTCCACAACCACGACCTGGGAGAGAACCACCACCTCCGAGTGTCCTTCTCAAAGTCCACCATCTGAGTGCCTTTCCTTCCTCCCTCCCTCCAAGTCTATTGTCACCTGAATACTAATACTGATACTTAATCAAGGTTGTGTTCGGTGGAAATAGGCATCATTACATATGAATGGCTGTGGTTCATTGCAGAATGTCGCTCCCTTCATCCTTCTTAATCATTCCCAGTTGTTTAACGGTTTGGGTATCACGTTTGATTCAATCTGCGTATTGATTCCGATTCATGGTTCCAATTTTCACCAAAATATGTGGAAAACAAACAGCATTGTTACTTATTTTGGTTAAAAGTGTCATAAAATACAATATGTATTTTTAATTCGAACTGGACAAATCGCTCACGTTGCTTTCACTTGTTTTTATTTGTGCTAACATTGGCTAATTCTCTACATGGTTAAACTACTCTCAGGCCTTGGTGCACATGTAACATGCAATGTAAGACAATTGGCCCGCATTTAGCACATTAATCAGGAACTAGAATCAAAGGAGTTTCTGGTTCCAGGTCAGGTTCCTGATACCCAAACCAAATCATTATTTGTTCCACGATATGGTTTTAAGTTGGGCCCTTTGAGAGGGGCCACATTCTGCAGTGAACCGAGGTCTCGTATTGGAGGTAAAGTAGGGGCAGCTGATGAACTGTCACTTTAGACCAAATCATTTAAAAAGACACCCTCCACCACAGATGCTCATGTGGACGAATCCTGTCCACACCAGACACACTTCAGCATTCCTTTTACTACGATAGTCGTATGGATATATCTTTGTGTGCCTTTTTTGAAATGCCACTTTGAACCTGTTGGCCAGTCAGAAACGGTTTGATACAAAGGATTTTGTTTTGGCTCACAGGCCATTTTATTTCCCAGTATCCATTTTGATTTTAGATATCTTGTTACTATCCGCCTTTTTCTTTGGGGGATCAATACCACTATCTGAAGTCATTCAATAAGCATGTCTTTTTCTTTCAATATCTATATCTACAGTCTTGTGCCTTACTTTGCCCCAACCAGGTTGCCTTAAGCATTGCTCTGGATTTATTTGGGAAAGACGTGGCTCTTTTTTCTTTCATGCCTTCTGGTATGTACCAGCATTGATAACAAAAGGAGGGAAAGTGGCTCATTCAATCTTAAGAACACAGATGTTTATCTATGGATTTGTATGCATATATCCCCATTATATGTGTGTAGAAATATGAATGTAAGTCCGTTAGATGCCTAATATCCTTGCTAGGTGATGTAGCTCTGTTAGGTGTATTGTGGCAGGAGTTAGAGCTGTGTCCAGCCTTCCTGTCTTACAGTCCCCACTCACCTCCATGTATTCCCTCCTCAGTCGGGTGTTTGGGGCGTCATTTAACCATATTATGTTCATGTATATGTGGACATCTATATATATATTCATTTATCTTTTCTTTTAATGTTAGCATTTACATGTGTATCACTTCTAAGCTTAACTGATACCTATATGTAGTGGCTGGGTTTGATCATTATCACAGTGCCTTGAGTTTTTTTAATCTGAGGCTGAAACACTCTGGCCCGGTCAGTTGACTTTGTTTACCGCTCGTTCAGGTGTATCTAATCGCTCTGCAAAGATGCCTTTATCCCATTCTATTCAGGTGATCCTACCTGTAAGAGGGCAGCTTCATTTGTCAACTGGGGTCCAAAAACCCTAAACCCAGTATATATCTTTTTTTTTCTAAAATTCAGGATAACAGCATTACAGGTCGGGGTAGCCCTGAGCGGTCCTCTCTGTCCCCCTACGCCACAGTCAGGTTCCTTAGTGCACTTTTCCTCAACGATAGGTCCAAATTGGCACCATCACGCTGAAGTCTTAAACGTCGTCACATTCCTGCGTGCCTCGTGCACCGGTTTCCACAGCCTGGACCACTAGTTTTGGACCAGATACAGATGCGCTCTGTCTCTATTTTTGTAAAAGATTATTATGCATGGTTTAACGAAGCTTCATGTAGCTCCAGGCGGTTATTGCTGATAAGGACCAAAGTATCTTCTACCCCTGCTGTGTTGTAGTGTCGTGATTTCTAAAGGTTGTTTTTTTTCTTTCTTTCACATTTCCACAAGTTCACCAGGCTTCAGTTTCCCTTGTTTCCATTTCTCAGATGCCTTGGACAAATGTCACATGAAATTGAGATATCTTTTGTTCATCAGCCTATACTGTATGTGTATACCTTTTTGTTGATCGACTTTACAAAGAGCCTACTTTGGTAGATTGCTTTAGAATGGATACTTTAATGAACCACAGTCGTAGCTGTGATGTTGATGGTGTAGAAGATTATATGCCTTTTTGATTCTTTTGTTTAAAGCTTTTATTTTTCTCTTTTTTATATGGGGGTGGGGTGGGGTTATTGTATGATGCGGGATTGATGGTTGTATATACTCATGTTTTTGTACCACAAAATCATTTGGATTCTATCCACTTTACGTTTCAAAACATGTATATTTTGATAAACAATACAGACCTATTAAGCTCTTTGGAGCTGTAAAAAAAAAAAACACACTTTTGTAACTCAAAGACATTAAACCTATCTGAACACAGAAGTGTCTCTGTATGTGCCCCGCTCCCCACCTTACCATTCTGTTCTTGTCTTTGCATCTTCTGCTGCCTTCAATAAATCTTTAGTTTGTTCCTTCTTTCATCTGGCCTCATTTGGTTTCTGTCTCTTCCCCTCTGTCCTCTGAAACTACTCGGTTAACACCTCGTAACACTTTCCACATTTCCCATCCTTGTTACTACTGGTGTTTTTATATATTTTTTTAAACCTTTTACTATATTTCCAACTTTGTACTCATCCCATCTGAACCTTGACTGACAGCTCATCTGGGCTCAGCGAAATCCAGTTCCAATCCCTTCATGAAGCCGCGGCGCTGATGATGGAGAGTTAATTCGATATGCAACGCTGGATACTTGCTATTCTCCATGATTCTGAATAATCCTCCATGCTCCTGTGCTCTGCTTTGACCTTTTCAGTAGCAGGTCTGCCTGGCTCTCTGGAGACGAGCCAGGTTGCTGTGGAAACTAAATTGCCGTATCACATAAAGATTAATAATTAAGATTAAAAACAAACATGGCTATCAGGCATCCATCATGTTTGGCACTAAGTTCCTCAGGGATGAGAGGAAAAACCTCAATGACAGACGGGTTATAGCCCTCCTGATCCACTAGGGGGAGGTCTTGCTCTCTGCTGCTCAGGCTGTTGCGTAGAGGTGACTTTACCTGCCACTCACACAAAGTCAATAGTTAGTGGCTTAATCTCGAGTGCCTCCTTGAGCTTTCTGACATTATTATACCTCTTTTCTTCGACTTCCATACAGAGGCGTAGACAGGATTATCCTCAAATCTTCCCTGCCTTTCGAGAGGGGGACAAATGAGAGGAGAATTGAGTCCAGCAGTGTCTGTATTTGTGGCTGAGAGGAGCTGGATTTGTTGTATAATCCCAGCTGTTTGTGGAACCTGGTCTTAAATATACTGAGTTCCACAGTGAATGCACTTGTTTCTCTACTCATTACTTTGCATGAGAAAGCATGCTTGAAGGTCAAAGTAAAAACCTGTCTCATATACGTTACCAACATGGCATAGAAATGTCAGTTTTACGATGCAAAGGGAAGCTTTGTACTGAAGAGCAGATCGTTTTCTTTGACTGCTTCCCTTGGGGAACTAGAATTTCTGCCAAGATAATTTCAGGTACCTTTTTAAAAATATATAAAAACTTCAGTGCATCTCTCCAAGTCAGGGAACTCCATGGCAGCAACTTGACGCTTGTTTACTGTCAGCTTCTTAGTAGTTCACTGTACGCTACCGGGAGTAATTTAGAGCAGAAACCTCTTTGGAATATATTGAAATGCAAAGAGATTGCATAATTGGGTGCAAGGGCAATTCAAAGTAAAAATGATCCAAACATATTTATATGATGTGTTTTAGGTTATCAAGTATGAGTCGTCACTGGCACATAACATATGATATTAAAGATAATTTAAGTCTGTTGAGACACATTTTTTAAAGCTAAAACTGGCAAGCACTGTAAGTACAACACTTATTTTTCAAAAGTTATTCAACGCCAAAGGAATTTACTGTATGTATACAACATCAAACATCCTTTTACCTAGTTCCGTGTGTCATGCATTTTACTCTATCCCCCTTTCTCCTCCATTGGTTAGCCAGACTGAGACCCTTGAGATGAGGTGCGCCGGGGTCTAAATGAAACCATGTGGGTCAGTGATCCTTCCACATCTGGCAGCATTTATTTACATTAGTACTGCAGCCTCTAATCAAGCAAATACTGGCAGACATCAAGGCCACACACAAATGTAAGCCTGATGGTGACTGAAGGGGTCAAAAGACTGTCTTGTATATAATTTATGACGTGTTCAATCCCCACAAAAGCCAGTAAGTCTCTGAGAAAAATCTGGATTTCCAATGTGTGAGACTTTAAAGTTAACTGAGTCTGAATGGCTGCTTTGTTAGTCAACAGCTTGGAAAGACATACATTCATCTGTTTTAGGTATTAATGTCTGGCACAGGGAGATAATTCATGTGTCTATAATTGATGTCTCTCTTGAGCGGAGTTAAACTGCATAGCAATCACAGACTTAAACGGCTATAAATTCATGGATTTAACGCCTTTTAAGGAGGCTTGTATCCATACGCTGACTCTCTGACCCACATTCATTTTTAGATTTAGGATCACTTAAGAGGCCTTCATGTGTGAATATAGCCAATAATGTGGAGTCTGCACAGTTTACATGAGATTTAGACCCACTTTCAGGATGACAGCAGAGAAGAAATAGCGTGATGCCAAGGTGAAGGATGTCTTTGGTGCATAGTGGCTCCCCTTTAAAAAAAAAAAAAGCCATCAGGAGACGATCCACCTGTTTACATATGCACGCCCCAGACAGATGTTGAATAATTCATCCACAGAGGCGGACAACATACAGCTGTATTTGGGTTAAAGGGGTGCATGGGTTCTCTCCGTGCCTGATTTCATGCAGCCCAAATCATAGGCATTACAGGCAGAGCAGGGCAAAACACTTTGCATAAAGGATCCAACAGAGAGGCACAATAAGATGTGAAATAAGAAGCTGCAGAAAGTGTTATGTGCAGGAGTCACAGTTTTAACACTGCAGAACATCCTTCAGTCTGATTGTATTCCTCTCATTTCAGTCTGCTGCCCTTTTTAAAGGATGCAAATGGACTTGTTGCAAATAATTTCCTAAATCAATTCTCATCTCGTTGGGAGTGGATTGATCCTCACTGGAGCTCATTCTGCCCAGGCTATCGACACATGTTAGAGAGAAGATGGAGAGCTTTGTGGAAACATTGTAGTTACTACGCCTCCCCCGTCAGCGCTCAGACTAAATACCAAAGATGGATCTGTCTCACACACAGACAGACAGACAGACAGACAGACAGACACACACACACACACACACACCCCCCCTAACAGAGGCAGCAGGGCTCTGTCAGACAGAGCTATCTGGAGGTTTATGGCTCACAGGTTTTAGACTCTGTGCTGCGTTCGCTTGCCCTTTGGGCCTAATGGACACTGATGGAAAATGACGCCACTGTTCCAGCGATCCATCAGACGCCTTGTTTCTCCCTCTCTGTGTGCCCATCTATCAGGCAGCAGCTTTCAAACACTTAGGGAACTTTTTAGGTGCTGTATATGTCCAGATGCCATGCAAATAAACGGAATCAAGTCACACAGATGGGTGTAGTGGTGATTAATGAGCCGGGTAAACATCAGAATCAGGTTTATGGCCAACAGCAGTGGATGAAGTACTCAGATAATTTACTTGAGTAAAAGTAACAATACTACAGTGTAAAATACTCAAGTACAATCTTGAATGCACAGCTTTAATTTATACCAGAGTACAAGTAAAAAAAACTCACTTTAAGTGGGCTACCAAGAGTAATCTTTATGCAAAATGGCCATTCTCCAGATATTAAATAAATTATTGATGCATTTATGTGTACATGACTCTAATGATGCACTTGGTAAAGGTGGGCTTTATATGAACCATGCACCACTATAATATTAATTTAGAATTATTTTTTTATTAATAACCTACATCTGCAAAGTAACAAAATATGTAAAGTATAATGTGAAAATACAGAAGTACCTCAATTTCTTACTTATTTAGGCCTAAAGTACTTGAGTAATTGTAGTTACACCACTGATTGCCAAGTGGTAGCCTACACGGAATTTGGTTTGGTGTATAATGCTACAGTAACACAGTTTGAGGAACTAAGTTGTGAAAAATGCGAAAATAGAACGATATGAAAAATATTATATAATAGAAGAAAGATAAATGTTTATAAGAAATATACATTAAAAAAAAACCTTAAACAGTACAAAATGTGGGGGGAAAAAAGGCTAATTACTCTGAAACATCCCAACTAATTTCCAGTTTCTCTGGGGAGACTATAGAATATGTATTATGTTATAATGTTCTTAGGGTCAGATAACCGTATGAAATGTGAAACAAATGTATGTTTGTTTGAGTTGCTTTCCTCTATACATCCCGGCTGTGTTTCAGCGGGACGCAGTGAGTCAGCCAGCCTCGAGCCCCCAGAGGCAGCGCGGCTATAGGCCCCGCCCGCGCAGAGAAAAGCGAGCGCGAGATGGAGAGAGGGGGAGGTGGGGGTTACTTACACCAAATCAGGGTGCCGGTGAGTGTTGTTGCCGCCATAGGTGCAGGTTACATGGGAGCTTGTTCGGATTAAAGCTGTGATCATCACCGGCTCCCTGCTGGCTGCGGCGCTCAGCGTGACGCACAGAAAGTGGAGGCGCACCGACACTGGACATTGGATTAGAGCCAGACAGCGGAGGGATCACCAAGTTGAGATGCTGTAAGAGCTTGTGGTGGTGTGTGTGTGTGTGTGTTTATGTGTCTGAGGAGGATGCTTCCGTCTCGCAGTTGTTTTTGTGTGATAAGTTTGGACTGAAAATCACGGAAAGGAGCGCGCTTGTCTATCTGGGATGTATTTCTTTGAACTGCAATAAGAAAAAAGGTCAAGTGGACGCAGTTTTAAGGTTGTGGAGAGATTTGCGGATGCGAGGAGCGGAACAAAGCGCGTGACAGCCTCAATCCCCAAATAAATATGACGGCTGATTTTGTCGACTTGTGTCTGCTGATGAGAAACGATATCGCTGCAAGAAGAACAATCCTCGGATGAATTCTGGAGTGTAATGAATTGTTTTTTTTTCCGGTGAAAGAAGAGGGATCTAATCCAGGTGGCGCATCTATCTCCCCGGCTGCGCGTAATGGGAGAAAAGTTTCGGACCTTGCAGAGGAGACGCACTCGCAGCATCCCGCAGACCTCGCGCGTATAAATAACATGTGAATCCCGCCGATCCGTCCGAGGCAGACCGAGTTTGAAAGTGAATTTCAACCATAAAGCATGACTTGAAACAGCTCCGGGGTTATCGGAACTCGCATCAAGCCAGTTAACGACCCATGATCCGCCGAAACGATTTGTCCAAAGACGCGCAGACGGACATTAATGATCTAAAGAGGATTTTTGCAGCAGTGCAGTGAAAGTCTGATCCCAGAGAGAGTGAGACAGAGAGATCCCCCCCCCCCCCCCCCCCTGGATGTCTATGATGGTGTGCCAGCTCGGGCAGAGGTGTGTGATGGTGGTGGTGCTGCTGACCCTCCTGTCCTGGGTGTCCGTGTGGGCAGAGGAGAAGATCATATTTGACAGACACGCTGTCTACTGGAACAGCTCCAACCCCAAGTGAGTTTTACAGTGTGTGTCTGTGTGTGTGAAGCATTGTCTATCTATTAAATAATAATTAGAAGCATGCAGTCTACACTCCTTCAATTTTTTGCCACATGCTGTCTGAACACATAACTCTTTTCCCCAATCTATTCTCTTTCTTCCTGTTTCAGCAGTGTTATGGCTGGATTTTGCAATATTGATGTCTTCTACAAATGAACAAGAAAGGCACACATACACAAACACACACTATAAGCAAGTGGAAGTGTGTGTATGTGTGCGCATAAACACTAGATATTTTGTTCTAAGGCACAGGGAGCTCCTTTTGTCTAACACAATGAGGGCAGCCTGCCTCCTCTTCTCACCAATGTCTGGAGAATTCTCTCTCACTGTCTATGTTATTCTCTCCCTCTCTCTCTCTCACACACACACACACACACACACACACACACACACACACTCACACTCACACTCACACTCACACTCACACACACACACACATCATCCACTTGTACCGGTAGGCCTAAACAAAAACGCGCGTATTATTTTCTGTCGATTGCATGCAGAAACCACATCCATAAAACAAATAAACGCAACGGAAGATGATGTAAACACACACATTTGCACAAGTTTGCACGCACACATGCAAGTGCATTAACACACACAGGGTTGTCTTTAGCCAAGCCAACCTCATTGACATGGGGCAAAGCACACTGAGTTCGTCTGTCTAATGGTTTGTGACAACCTGGTCTCTCACTCTCTCTCTCCCCCTTTCAGCCTTTTTCTTTTTTTCTTCCTCTTACTTTCTCTTCTCCTCTCTCCTGTTTTCTTGTACCCTCCCTCTCTCTACCAGGTAGATAAATAAACAGCGAAAGTGTTCCCGCCCCGCTCGCTCACGGCTGAATTAGTTCAAACTAACGGCCCTGTCTGTCTCTGCATCAACACACACACACACACACACACACACACACACACACACACACACACACACACACACACACACACACACACACACACACACACACACACACACACACACACACACACACACACACACACACACACACACACACACACACACACACACACTCTGAGCTAACGGGCCTGTCTCTGACTGCATCACTTCTCCACAGAAGGCTTCTCAAATATTTAACAGGCAAGGGGGAACATTTTCTCCCTTTCTAGCTCTCTCTTTCTGTCTTTCTCTTAGTCTCCCTGCGCTCCTTCTCTCTCTCACCACGCCGCACACATGCACACACACACACCTACACGTCACAGGGTAAATTTAAGCTATATGGACGGTTGCTGGGGGCGCTGTTATTCTGTCAGGGTCGTATGGAGAAGTTGAAGCAGAAAGTGGCACATCAAAAATGCATTGCCACTAAAGCAATGAATCTAGGCTCTGGAGCACTAGCGAGGTCGGTTCCCCCTGTTAGACTCTGGCACTGTCATTGCTCATGCTGCGCCTTTTTCTGCACACACACACACACACACACACACACACACACACACACACACACAACTCAGTCCTGCTGCACTTGTGAGGACTGACAACATTCATTCCTCTACTTCAATCTAAACATAATTCTCTATCTTAACTTTGAAGATCATGGAAAGTTTTTTGGGGAAGAGAGTAGCCCACTGGCAGGAAGAGATCAGAAGACAGGCGCCAAGATCTTCCCAGCAGCTCATGTAAAATGTATAGGACAATTTTGATTTAATGCAATGACAGTTTTATGTTTTATATCGAATGTTTTGGCCATGATCGTAAGAGTGTAATCCCCCAAGCTACTTGCTGTGGAAGAGGAAGTAACATTCCATACCAATACAACAAAATGACTAAATTACAAGATAACATCTTGATTTGAAAATGTTACCAAAGTAAAACATGCCTGTCAAACTAAAGGCTCTACTTTTTATAGTAAGTAAAGAGGCAAAACGTTTGTAAACAACCAGTTAAACATAAATTGTATTATATACGTTTTACTAGTTATTTAATGTCAAATCATCTACTTTTTAAAATTCCAAATAAACAGGTTAGATCATCTGGAAAAACAGTTTTGTACTGTTTTTAGATAATTTACTAGCAATTTAAGACAATCCCAATCCTCTGAATTTACCTCAGTTAGTTCTCCTAACATTTACCTAACTCCTGATTGGATTATTCAATCACATATCAAAGAAAAACCAGGAAGTGTTGTGATTGAAGAGTGGAGGATCGGTAAAGGCTGCTGGAAGGATGTCTTTCTTCATCTTGTTCTTCAAGGCAACAGCCTGTATGGTATCCAGCGATATTAGCATGAAGTACAGCGACTCCTGTTCTGGTTTCTCAGTGCACTTTTTATGTAGCGTCCTTCCACGACACATTTGATGTGTAGTGGCACTGAGGACTGATGAGAAGCTCGAGGCACTGAGGACTGATGAGAGGCTTGAGGCACTGAGGACTGATGAGAAGCTCAGAGGCTATGCACAAATAATGAATTGCATCCAAACTGCTGCCATTGTCTGAGGCAGCGGAATGACACAAACAGCTGGCAAAATGAACAGATGTGTGTCTTAATTGATCACACAACATCAAGCGCACCGCTGGTATTGAGCTATCAGGATGTGTTGTCTCTTCTTGTGTTCATCAGAAGTTTGCTCCAACCAAAACAGCTTGAGAAGGTCGTTCTCTGCGAGGTCACAACAAGTACTGACTTGACATCTGTAGAATTAATAATAACTCGCTGTTTTGTACCGCCAGCATAAACGGAATGTGGAAAACTGTTGAAGAGATATGTTAACTTTTCTGAAATAGTGCCAGAAATAAAGCGGTTGGCATCAGGTTTAGTGCGGTTCTACTTTCTTTCAGACTTTTTCTTAATCCAGCTGAAACATCACATCAGAGAATTATTTCCCTGGGTTAAATGGATGAATATCAAGTTGTAAACCCTTTTCCAAATGCTAGGCATAAACTTTGAAG